>NC_090653.1:183398225-183707372 GCF_040937935.1 Hyperolius riggenbachi | reverse complement strand
AATGCTTATGTGTTAGCACTCAGACCTTAGTCAGATCTTTCAGTGTGGTGGAACCAGGAGGACCTGGGAATCCACACTTAGCCAGATTACTGTGTTACTATTGAGTTATACTTCAGACTAGTTCCAGGGTGTTGAGACCACAGACCTCACACCCAAGATTAGGGATACTGTGTTTCTATTGTGTTATACTTCAGACTAGTTCCAGGGTGTTGAGACCACGGACCTCATACCCAAGACTAGGGATACTGTGTTATTATTGAGTTATACTTCAGACTAGTTCCAGGATGTTGAGACCACGGACCTCACACCCAAGACTAGGGATACTGTGTTATACTACAGACTAGTTCTAGGGTGTTGAGACCACGGACCTCACACCCAAGACTAGGCTTGTTTGATATCTGTTATGACCTATTGCTTTCCTGACTCTCCTTCTGCTTTCTGATTCGGTACCTACGCATATCTGATTACCTGTTGTCAACCTTGCCTGTCCCTGGTTACCGAATCAGCCTTCTGTCTCTGTACCTTATCTGCTCGTGTGTTGCCGACCCGATCTGTCCGACCCTTCTGGCTGTCACCCGCCCCCTGGGTGTTCAGTCCATCTGCAGAGACCCCCTGTCTCTCAGAGGGACCTCTCTGCAAACCATTAAGGGACTCATCCTCTAGGAGTCCGTGGACTGCAGTAGAGTCTGACTCTTATGGTTAGAGTCATCTGCTCCTCAGGTGATTCTACTCATTACTGTTGCACCAAACACTTACACGTTTTCAGGTGTCCAGAGGTTAGTTATACTTGTATTATTGGTGATTCTGCAGATCATTAATAATCGGGTATAAATCTGTATTCTTGGTGATACTGCAGATCACCAATAATCAGATTCTCTCTGTGTGCTGACACCGATCGTTACAGAACGCCAGACCCAAAAACAAAATGGACGCACTTAACAGTCGTCTTGATACACTCACCACCTCGGTGGAAAATCTCATCAGAGTGATGGACGGTCAGCAGGCCCAGATTTCTGCTTTATCTGGGTCTCTACAGGTCCTTCAGATGACTGTAAATTCAGTGCGATCTCCTCCAGTTACAGACCTGCGGATGTCTGTACCCGAAAGGTTTTCTGGTCATAGATCTGACTTTCAGAATTTTAAGAATCGTGTAATGTCATATTTTGAACTGAGACTTAACTTGTCAGGAACAGAGGTACAGAGGATTATATTTATTAAGACCCTATTCGCAGGAGATGCTCAAACCTGGGCATATAGCCTGCAGACAGGGCACGAAGTGCTAACATCAGTAGAGGAATTTTTTAAGTCCATGGCCATAATTTATGATGATCCAGACATTGCCTCTACTGCTGAGCGGAAGTTAAAGACCTTGTGTCAAGGCAAGGATCCAGTAGAAGTCTATGCAGCTGAATTCAGAAAGTGATCAGTGTCAGCTAGGTGGGGGGCTTTTGCATTGCTAGATTTTTTTTTATCAGGGCTGTCAGACGCAGTTTCAGAGTTGATGTTGGGACACCCTGAACCAAAAACCATTGAGGAGGCTATCTCTTTAGCAGTACAGGTTGATCGCCGGTTGCGGTATCAAAAGCAAACTCGTGGTAGAAACATGGTCAGATATGTCTCTTATGCCTCTCCTCCACCCGCCTCGCCTCCACCAGAACCAATGCAAATTGGTCAGTCCAAGTTGACGCGGATAGAGAGGAATCGCAGGAAAACAGAATAGCTCTGTTTATACTGTGCAGAGGAGGGCCATAGAGTGCAGAATTGCCCCAAGAAGTCGGGAAACGCTGCCGCCTAGGTGTAGTCAGAGTTAATACCCTAGGCGCGCAGTCTTTACCTCTAGATAACAATCGTCTGCTCCTTCCCTGTTCTGTCACATGGGAGGGTCAGACTGTTACCACTGAAGCTTTCATTGACTCTGGTTCAGCGGCTAATTTTATACATTACGAGTTTGCAAAAAGATTGGGAATTCCCATGCTCCCATTGGATCAGCTGATTCTGGTCACTGCTGTAGATGACTCTCCTCTGCAGAGTAGACATCCCTTGTCCCGTCCTCAAAATTTGAGATTCAGTGTTGGGGTACTGCATGGGGAAGATCTGCAATTTCTGGTCTTGCGTAAGGCAACCTCTACCATCATTCTTGGCATGCCCTGGTTACAACTCCACTCCCCTCAGATAGACTGGGTTTCAGGTCAGCTAACGAGCTGGTCATCCCATTGTTATCATCATTGTTTGGCGAAGGTAACCATGGGTCATACCAACATTTAGGTTGAAGGGGTGCCAAGACAATACGCAGAATTTGCTGACGTTTTCTGTCCCAAGTCAGCAGATAAACTTCCCCCCCACCGTGCCTTCGATTGTCCCATCGATTTGAGATCTGGTTGTATGCCACCCAGGGGTCACCTCTATAACCTGTCTGGGCCTGAGAAACTAGCTATGCAGGAATACATCAGAGAAAACTTGGCTAAAGGGTTCATCCGTCCCTCCCGTTCACCAGCAGGGGCAGGTTTCTTTTTTGTAAAGAAATAGATGGAGGCCTCCGTCCTTGCATTGATTATCGAGGCCTAAATAAGATCACAGTGAAAAATCGTTACTCTTTACCCTTGATTGACGATTTGTTTACACAGGTGACCAACGCCAAGATTTTCTCAAAGCTAGATCAAAGAGGTGCATACAACCTAGTGCGTATTAGGGATGGTGACGAATGGAGGACGGCCTTCAACACGCCCGACGGGCATTACGAGTACCTGGTGATGCCCTTCGGGTTGTGTAATGCTCCGGCCGTCTTCCAGGAGTTAATTAACGAGGTGTTCAGGGAAGTGTTGGGGAAGTTTGTCCTGGTCTATTTGGACGATATACTGATCTTTTCATCCAATCTCACTGAACATCGCAGGCATGTCAGGTTTGTGCTAGAAAAGCTAAGACAGAATCAGCTTTATGCCAAACTGGAGAAATGCCTCTTCGAAGTAACCTCGGTTGCCTTCTTGGGGTACATCATCTCCACCTCTGGTCTTTCAATGGACCCAGGGAAGGTCTCTGCTGTCCTGGAGTGGCCGCAGCCTGTTGGACTGAAAGCACTCCAGAGATTTCTGGGGTTTGCCAACTATTACAGAAGGTTCATTAAGGGCTACTGCAACGATTGTGGAATTTTTGACATGAGCACCTATTTTGGCACCCAAATGACCTGCTTTAGGGAAGGGGGGGGGGGGGTTGGCACACTTTGGAGGCTCTCCTGGCAGACTCAACTACTCAGCTACAGCCACTAGGCACACAAGCAACACTGACTGTAACCACTTTTTATATGAAGGAGTCTAGCCCAAGGTCTCCTCCCTAAATAGGTGTTGGCTGGATGGTGTAATGGTTAAGGGCTCTGCCTCTGACACAGGAGACCAGGGTTCGAATCTCGGCTCTGCCTGTTCAGTAAGCCAGCACCTATTCAGTAGGAGACCTTTGGCAAGTCTCCCTAACACTGCTACTGCCTATAGAGCGCGTCCTAGTGGCTGCTGCTCTGCCGCTTTGAGTCCGCCAGGAGAAAAGCGCGATATAAATGTTATTTGTCTTGTCTAGTCTTGTCTTGGCTTACTGAACAGGAAGACATTCAAGATTCAAACCCAGTCTGTGTTAGAGGTAGAACCCTTAACCATTACACTATCCAACCACTGCAGTCTGTTTTGTATAACTTACTTAAAGAGAATCTATATCGAAAAAATGTTATGTACATAAACATATCAGTGTAACGATTGTGGAATTCTCTCCGTGATCAGCGCACAAGACGTGCGCTGACACTGCGGAAATCCTCCACAAGCGTATAATTTGAGGGAACCCAGTAAAAGGTGCAATGCACCTGTAGAGGGAAATTCCTGTCGACAGGTGGAGCTGTGGAGTGCAGAGGAACAGCTCCTCTGCCCTGCCACAGACGCCAGACAGGAATTGCACGAAAGGAAGAAACCCAGGGCAAGATAGCCCTGAAAGAGAGAGACCAAAGCGACAGAGGGTATGTGTGTCCACCAATCTAGTTGCCACCCTGCGACAGCGGACACACAACCAGGAAGATAAAGTGAGAAGGCAATCGCCAGAGATGGAGGTTGCTAACAGCGACACAAGACCGAATAAGCACAGATGAGGAATGTATGTATGTCCACCAATCTAGCCGCCAACCTGCGACGGCGGACACACAACCGAGGAAACCAAGCGAGAACGCGATCGCAAGAGAAACAATTGCGAAAGAGAATGAGCACAGGGATAGAATGTATGTATGTGCCCCAATCTAGTTGCCAACCCGCGACGGTGCACAAACAACAGCAGATATGAAGTAGGAACACAATCGCAAGAGAGGCGATTGCCAGAGGTGACACAAGGCTACAGCAAGGCAGAGCACGAGAGTAGCAAAGGCACAGCAAACCATACAATGAGAAGATAAGGAAAATAACAAACGCTAACTAAATGCGAACACCGCACTCATTCGCAACAGCGAATGCGTTTTCTGCGCGGTCTCCACGTGTTAAGCACGAGCATGCCTAACTAACCACCGATAGACAAACATGAAACAGAGGACGCGAGCGCTTGCTTAACGGTTACCTCACCGAGCCTCCAGCAAGCGTTCGTAGCAGACAAGACAGATACACGAAAACAGGAATAAGTGAGAGATACGATCCACTGCTCTTTCGCCAGAGCGAGTGCGATCCAAGTATAGAAACAGAGCGAACTGGATCCACTGCTCTTTCCACCAGAGCAGGTGCGATCCAAGTACAGCAAGAGAGTTGGAGAGCAGAAGGATCCATAGCCGCTACCGCTAGAGGCTAGTGCGATCCAAGCACAACCGACAGATGAACAGAAGGGCCTACCAGTAACAACCGCTGCTCTGGTTAGTACCCCACAGACAGACAGAACAGGCAATACAAATAATACAATCCTAACTGCTCTAGCAAGGATGCCTAGTGCAGTCCCAGGAATTACTCTAAGCTAATCTTCAAACAATAAGCATGGCTGACACTCCAGGAGTGTTTCACAGGACAAACCGTTATGACCAGCGAAGTACTGTGGGATCACATGGTATATATAGAGCAAGTCTACAAAGGATGTGGCTAGGCAATCTGCATGACAAACGTATGCAAATTCCTCAGCAGCAGCAAGCTGCAAAACTGACAAAAGGTCTCTCTTCCAGAGACCTGCAGAATGCAGACCTGAACAGTGGTCAAAAAGCTGCCTGCCTGTGCAGGCAGCCGAGCGGATCATCACAGTACCTACCCCCCTCTAGGGTCGGATTCCAGACGAGCTTCTAACCTGATATTTGAAAAAGACTGTAACTGAAGACTCATGAAGGTCAGGACAGCCCGACAAGGCCCAATTCCAGAGTCAGCCCACCCGAAACCGACCTCATCGGAAGGAGAAGCCACCGAAACATGCCCATCAGTACCACAAGTCTCAGTGTAACACCCATCAGGACTGTGAATGCCAGAGAAGAAGCCATCGACACCCACTGAGTCATGCCCACCACCTTCCAGGGACCGTCCAAAAATACCAAACCTGCCACAATACCCATTCGAAGTGTCCCTTTCCACAATGCACCCACTGCTGATCTCATTCAAGGTACCAGGAAATATTTCTCCCAGGATCTCCCAGAACACTTTGAAGCTCTGCAGAGATCCCAGGAGGGCAGAACGATCACCAGGCTCACACAGAGAACTATCAAGAATCCCTATGGAACCCATGACAATTCTGGATTCAGAATTACCAGGACAAGCATCAAGACCAGGGCCTTCAGGGACCACCTCTGGGTATGCAGGCAGACAGGCAACATCAGAATAGGTTTCCACCGAGGAAGCATCTGAGCAGGCTGGCAACCGAGACACACTTGGGCTTTCTGGGTCACATAACACATCGGGGTACACTAGCCCAAGGGGAACCTCAGGACATGTCGAGGAACTGCCAACCTCAGAGTCCGTCACGACAAGACCAAAACCAGAACCGGGCAGAGAATCATCACGAGCAGTGGTCACAAGCACTGGACTTTCAAAAGAAGGCTTCGACTCAAACCTAGAAATCTCTGTGACTGTACTGGTATCTACCCCATATTCATCATTGACTACACAAGACTGAGGCTCCTCCAGAGCTGCAACAGTAGTCAGCACAACAGCAATGCCCACTGAAGTGGGCAAAACCTCAGACGGATCTGGGGGGCAGGAGGTATCTCCTAGAAGTTCTGCACCCTCTAGGAGGGACTTGGAAACCTCCAAAACATCAACTAAGACTTCAGAAATGTCATTTTCCAAATTTCTATGAAGGGTTCTGAACTATCCATGTTACAGGGCTGAACATTAAATACCTCCTGCAGGCAGGGCAGATGTCCCAGGAATGGTTCCACCATAAGCTGAGACTGGATTTCATCATCATGAGTGGGATGTACAGGAATGTTTATTGGAACACACACTGACTCCCTAACTTCATTCTCACTGCACCCAGGATTCTGCGTAGCAGTCAAACTAGCTTGCAACTCCAAAACTGCAGAAAAACAGGTGAGTATAGTAACAATACCTAGACGAGCCTCTAGGGACACTGCAGGAGATTCTAAACAAGGCCATATTAACTCATCCAGAGTACAGGGTGCAGAATCAGCATTTTCCTCAGAACAAGAAAGGAACTCAGAAATGTCAGTGCGAGTGGAGATCATGTTTTCATTCATGGTACAGGGCAGGTACAGAGAAAGCTTCTCTGGGCAAAGCAAAGAAGCTTCAGCATCAGATTCGCCAAACCGAAGTGCTGTCTCACTCTTAGATTCGGCTAACAATGTCAAATCCGAGGAGTCAGAATGCAAAATTTGCGAATCAAAAATCGCTTTAGGTTGTGAAACTGATGCTTCTATAGCGCAAACCTCCGTGATCTTCGGAGCAAACTGTAAGGCGTTCAGGACAGAAACACTGGAGCAACTGTCACCAGGCAACGGGCCCTTACAGGTGTGAACAGGGTGAGACAAAGACTCATTTGCAGTAGAAATAGCGACAACATCAGGAAAAACTTTATTAGACATATTAATTTTACTTTTGACGATGCATATTTTAGGAATTTTCCCCATAGCCGGGTCACAGATGGAAGATCTTAAAGATCTGTTTCTAAATGACAAGGGATCCCACACATCCTTGAGCAAACTGGCACATTCATGCTGATCACAATTTGCAGGAACATCCGAGAAACAGGCTTCAGATCGCATAGATTCAAACTGCAGACAGTCAGGAGAGAATCTTTCAGGACTCACACAGGAATCAACCACAGTGGCACACCCCTTCATCTCAGATCGCACAAAGTCAAGACTCACATGCTTTACCCCAGAAAGGCAGGAACAATCATCTGAGAACGATGTCTCTTTATTGGAATCAATTGATTGGTGTGTGTGCAACTCATCCAAAATCGTCTGCAACACATACAACACTGGATCCACAAAACACCTGTCACATTCATCGGAATCAATCAAAAGGTACATAGAATCGAGACAATCATTCAAGACATCTTCGCTTTTTGTGATGTAAAAATCGCAAAAAGCTTTCCAATCAAAATCAAATTCCTCCATCAAGGCCCCAATTTCCCATGAGGCAAATGGAGGTTCAAACAAGCCAGTATCAAGATAATCTCCATATGGGTGGAAATCAGGAACAAGAACAGATTTTTTAACTGCTTTAATATAATGTGCGATCCTACCTATAATAGGATCCACATAAGCTTTGGATTGGGGCAAAAAACCCGGAGACTGAGCAACATCAATAGGGAGTGTTTTATTCAGAAGCTTGCGATTTTTAGTTTTTTCCTTTTCAGCAACTTTGCATGTCTGCTGTTTAGAACCTGAAGTGGCAAGAGAAACATTGAACTGATTATCATACTGAATGGTTTTGCCTGGAAGGTGTAGATCAGCTGACTCATTAATAGCTACAGACCCAAACAGAGCAGGTGGTAAGCAAGGCAGCTTAAACCACTAAGAGAAGATCAATGTAAGAAATTGATACAGATTATCGTTCCAATAATTGTCTTTTAACACATTATACGCCCAGGTGAATAGTTCCCCTTTCAAAAGCACATAGGCAAACTGAAGAGCCGACGTGGACGGATCAGTAATCTGAAAGGTGGGATTCAGACAAAATCTCACACATTCAGAGAGAAATTCCGCCTTGGTCTCAGAATTTAGCCTTTTAAAGCTCTTAAAAACACACGACCCATACTCGACCAAATCGTACAAATCGGAAATTCCCTCTACACTGGGAATTTTGGTTTGGTTGGTCATACTGTAACGATTGTGGAATTCTCTCCGTGATCAGCGCACAAGACGTGCGGAAATCCTCCACAAGCGTATAATTTGAGGGAACCCAGCAAAAGGTGCAATGCACCTGTAGAGGGAAATTCCTGTCGGCAGGTGGAGCTGTGGAGTGCAGAGGAACAGCTCCTCTGCCCTGCCACATACGCCAGACAGGAATTGCACGAAGGGAAGAAACGCAGGGCAAGATAGCCCTGAAAGAGAGAGACCAAAGCGACAGAGGGTATGTGTGTCCACCAATTTAGTCACCACCCTGCGACGGCGGACACACAACCAGGAAGTTAAAGTGAGAAGGCAATCGCCAGAGATGACGGTTGCTAACAGCGACACAAGACCGAATAAGCACAGATGAGGAATGTATGTATGTCCACCAATCTAGCCGCCAACCTGCGACGGCGGACACACAACAGAGGAAACCAAGTGAGAACTAGTGTTGGGCGAACAGTGTTCGCCACTGTTCGGGTTCTGCAGAACATCACCCTGTTCGGGTGATGTTCGAGTTCGGCCGAACACCTGATGGTGTTCGGCCAAACCGATCGGCCACATGGCCGAACTAAGAGCGCATGGCCGAACGTTCCTCGAACGTTCGGCTAGCGCTGTGATTGGCCGAACGGGTCACGTGGTTCGGACCCGAACGCGCTCTGATTGGCCGAACTGTCACGTGGTTCGGGTAAATAAATACCCGAACCACGTCATATTTCTGCCATTTGTCTGTGGGTTTAGCTTTGGGTAGGCAGGCAGGGTAGTTCGCGCTCCAGCCACGCTAGCCAGGGTCACCCCAGTCATTGTGTCGCTGCTGGGAATAGTAGTACACCGCTCGCTCAGCATTCTGTTTACTGCCACTCTGTGTACCTCGCTCAGGCACACTATATAGCATTCTGTTTACTGTTCTGTGTCTGCTGGGAATAGTAGTACACCGCTCGCTCAGCCACACTATATAGCATTCTGTTTACTGCCACTCTGTGTACCTCGCTCAGCCACACTATATAGCATTCTGTTTACTGTTCTGTGTCTGCTGGGAATAGTAGTACACCGCTCGCTCAGCCACACTATATAGCATTCTGTTTACTGCCACTCTGTGTACCTCGCTCAGCCACACTATATAGCATTCTGTTTACTGCCACTCTGTGTCTGCTGGGAATAGTAGTACACCGCTCGCTCAGCCACACTATATAGCATCCTGTTTACTGCCACTCTGTGTACCTCGCTCAGCCACACTATATAGCATTCTGTTTACTGCCACTCTGTGTCTTCTGGGAATAGTGGTACACCGCTCACCCGCCACTGTATAGCATTGTGCTCTGTGTCGCTGCTGGGAATAGTGGTACACCGCTCACCCGCCACTGTATAGCATTGTGCTCTGTGTCGCTGCTGGGAATAGTGGTACACCGCTCACCCGCCACTGTATAGCATTGTGCTCTGTGTCGCTGCTAGGAATAGTGGTACACCGCTCAGCCACACTATATAGCATTCTGTTTACTGTTCTGTGCCTGCTGGGAATAGTAGTACACCGCTCGCTCAGCCACACTATATAGCATTCTGTTTACTGCCACTCTGTGTACCTCGCTCAGCCACACTATATAGCATTCTGTTTACTGCCACTCTGTGTCTTCTGGGAATAGTAGTACACCGCTCACCCGCCACTGTATAGCATTGTGCTCTGTGTCGCTGCTGGGAATAGTGGTACACCGCTCACCCGCCACTGTATAGCATTGTGCTCTGTGTCGCTGCTGGGAATAGTGGTACACCGCTCACCCGCCACTGTATAGCATTGTGCTCTGTGTCGCTGCTGGGAATAGTGGTACACCGCTCACCCGCCACTGTATAGCATTGTGCTGTGTGTCGCTGCTGGGAATAGTGGTACACCGCTCAGCCACACTATATAGCATTCTGTTTACTGTTCTGTGTCTGCTGGGAATAGTAGTACACCGCTCGCTCAGCCACACTATATAGCATTCTGTTTACTGCCACTCTGTGTACCTCGCTCAGCCACACTATATAGCATTCTGTTTACTGTTCTGTGTCTGCTGGGAATAGTAGTACACCGCTCACTCAGCCACACTATATAGCATTCTGTTTACTGCCACTCTGTGTACCTCGCTCAGCCACACTATATAGCATTCTGTTTACTGTTCTGTGTCTGCTGGGAATAGTAGTACACCGCTCGCTCAGCCACACTATATAGCATTCTGTTTACTGCCACTCTGTGTCTGCTGGGAATAGTAGTACACCGCTCACCCGCCACTGTATAGCATTGTGCTCTGTGTCACTGCTGGGAATAGTGGTACACCGCTCACCCGCCACTGTATAGCATTGTGCTCTGTGTCGCTGCTGGGAATAGTGGTACACCGCTCACCCGCCACTGTATAGCATTGTGCTCTGTGTCGCTGCTGGGAATAGTGGTACTGTATAGCATTTCTGTACTGCCACTGTACTGCTGCCAGTCAGCGTGTACTGTATGGATAAGTGAAATGAGGAAGAAATCCGGTGAAAGAGGGAGGGGCAAGGGAAGAGGTGTTTCCCCTGACGGTTCACATACAGGCCACAGGGGAGCACCCAAGAAAACCCACTCAATACCGCCCATGTTGTCCAGGACAACAACCCTCACAAATCCAAAAGAACAGGACCGGATAATTACTTGGATGACTTCTCAAGCGTCCAGCAGTGGGTTAAGCAGCACCAGCACATCACGCACGAGGTCCGAGTCCTCAGCCAGTTACAAGGAGCCAGTGGGCACAAAGCTGACACAACCGGCACCGACACCACGCACACAACTGCCAGATAACCAGTCCGATGAATTACCTCAGGACACAATGGGGTATTCGCAGGAGCTATTCCCAGCCCAACAAACTTCCACCTTTCAAAGGTCAATGGAGGAACAGCCAGAAATGTTGTGCCCGGATTCACAACCATTAACTGTGGGAAATGCACCGCGCACTGAAATACAAGGCGAGTCCGAGGAGGACTCGGAAACCCAAATCCCAGAGCAAGTTGGGCAGGAGGGGTTGCAATTGCAGGAGGTCGGCCGACAAGATCTGGAAGACGACTTTGGAGTGAGCTGTGCAGAGGTTGTTCTGGGGAGCTCTACTCCACGGCGGCGGCCCCCCACAATGACATATGACGAGTTTGAGGAGATGGAAGAGGAGGGTATGGACAATGTGGACAGAGACCCAGATTTTGTTTGTGAACGAGAACATCGCCGTCGTAGCAGCAGCACAGATGAGTCTGTTGAAGAACCCACTGCTACACCCACTTGTGCCACAAGGTAGGCGGCGCGCAATTTCAGGCACCACAAGCGTGGAAGTTCAAGTGAGAGGCAAAAGAGGAGCAAACAGAAATCGCCAGCAAGGCAGGTGCTCCAAAGTCTGGGCTTTCTTTGAAGACTGCACTGAGGATGTTACCATGGCGATTTGCAAGGTGTGCAGGACCCGCCTGAGCAGGGGGAAAAGTATTAACAACCTCTCCACCACCAGCATGAGCCGCCACATGCTATCCAAACATCCCACTCTGTGGGCAGGACAGGGTACCAGCAACACTGCCTCCCTTGGGTTCACCAGACTCACCACCAGACCCGCCTCAGCAGCAGCAGTAGCCCAGCCATTGCGTGGTTCACAACATTCACAAACATCAGACGACGCTGACACTGTCACTTTCCGGAGTAGTGCTCTTGAGGTCTCCCAGTGTTCATCAAACACAACAACCAACAGCCCTTCCGTGTGCAGCGCTACGGTTCAGTTGTCTGTGTCGGAGATGTTTGAGCGCAAGAGGAAATTGCCAGCAAATGACCCCCGGGCCGTGGCAGTAACAGCCAGCATAGCCAAGCTTCTGGCCTGCGAAATGCTGCCATATCGAGTGGTGGAGACAAACAGCTTCAAGGGCATGATGTCAGTGGCCATCCCACGTTACGTGGTTCCCAGCCGCTACCACTTTGCGCGCTCTGCAGTGCCTGAGTTGCATTAACGCGTGGTCAGCAAAATAACCCGAAGCTTGAAGAATGCCGTTGCCTGCAAGGTTCACCTCACCACTGACACCTGGACGAGTGCGTTCGGCCAGGGTCGATACATCTCCCTTACCGCGCACTGGGTGAACCTTGTGGAGCCTGGCAGCGATTCCTCACCTGCTACGGCGCGGGTGTTGCCCAAGCCGCAAACAGCTGCACCGCCGTCCCTCCCACTGGATAACAACAGCAGCACCTACCTCTCTGACTCCTTCTCCTCCAACGCATCTCAAAGCTGTACCTCATCCGGAAACGCTAACCCAGCAGCAGTAGGATCGTGGAAGCAGTGCAGCACAGCTGTTGGCATGCGTCAGCAAGCGTTGCTGAAGCTGATCTGCCTTGGGGATAAGCAGCACACAGGGGAGGAAATTTGGAAGGGAATAAAAGAACAGACGGATTTGTGGCTGGCACCGCTGGACCTGAAACCGGGCATGGTTATGTGTGATAATGGGAGTAATCTCATTCGCGCTTTAAGGTTGGCTAAGCTGACACACATCCCTTGCCTGGCGCACGTGATGAACCTAGTAGTTCAGCGGTTCCTGAGGACATACCCAGGCGTGGCCGATCTTCTGTTGAAGGTGCGTCGAGTGGCCAAACATTGTAGAAATTCCAGTACTGCTTCGGGGGCACTCGCCAAGATGCAGGAGCGCTTCAATCTCCCCCACCATCGCTTGCTGTGTGATGTCCCTACGCGCTGGAATTCTACGCTGCACATGCTAGCCCGCTTTTGTGAGCAGAAGAGTGCAGTGGTCCAGTACATGACGGCGCAGTACCGAGGCGCATCCGGACAGCTGCCAAGCTTCTGTGGATCCGATTGGGCCAACATGTTGGACCTCTGCCAAGTCCTCCAAAATTTTGAGCAAACCACGTTGCTTGTGAGCAGTGACAACTCTTCAGTCAGCATTACCATACCACTGCTGTGTTTACTGAAGAGGTCAATGTTGAAAATCAAGGAAACAGCTGTCATGATGCAACTGGGGGAATCTGAAGGAGAAAACGATCAGCGTGATGGTACCAACATCAGGCCATCCGCCTCAGGGAACGCTGGCCCCAGCAGCTATGACGAAGAAGAGGAGGAGGAACAGCTGGAGTTGGAGCAGGAATTTCATGCCACCACTGACGAGGGCCAGAGCGGTGCACGTTGGACTTCCACAATTCAGCGCGAATGGTCAGCAGAAGCAGACCAGGAGGAAGGTGACGACTATGATGCATCACAACAACTATCACAACGCTCACAAGAGGATGATGAGGATTCTGGTAGGACTCTGGCACACATGGCTCAATTCATGCTAGACTGCATTGAACGTGACCCACGCATTGTGCGCATTCTGGACAACACCAATTACTGGGTTTATACCCTTCTGGATCCACAGTACAAACACAATGTTCCAAAACTGCTTGAAGAAAGAGTCAGACAGGTCAAAATGGAAGAATACCAGCAGGCCCTTGTGGAGACTTTAGAGAGGAGATTGACATCCTCCCCCACCTCTAGCCAGTTGTACGCCGACAGACTGACTTCCGCAAACCGAGGACGACCAGGAGGGCAGCAAACAACGCAAGCCGCAGCTAGTGCCCAAAAGGGAATGGTATCGGCAGTGTCCTTGGAGTGGGAAAATTTTCTGACACCCATGCAGCAGCAGCCCACTGAACAGCAAGCGTGCAGATCCACCTCCAACACCGATCGCCTGGAGAAGATGGTCAAGGACTACATGTCAGATGACGTAGCTGTGTCGAACAATCCATCTGCACCCTTCAACTATTGGGTATCGAAGCTAGACACCTGGCACGAACTGGCAATGTACGCAATAGAGGTGCTGGCTTGCCCGGCAGCCAGCGTAACGTCGGAACGCTGTTTCAGTGCTGCCGGAGGCATCGTCACAGATCGGCGTATCCGCCTCTCCACAGAAAATGCAGACCGTCTGACTCAAATTAAAATGAATCAATCCTGGATTGGAAATGACTACGCAACACTCCAGGACCCCAACCAAGTAACATGACCAATGAACATCTGGGATGGTGTAGCGTTTCCGGTCCCTGTTTATTGAACCTCTCATCTGTATTACATTTATGACTGCATGGCGGCAAAAAGCATTGCTGCTATATCTGCACGCTTTTTGTCCTCATGCAAGGCCTGGGTTGTTGTGTCTCAAAAAGCATGGCCTTCTCCTCCTGCGCCTCCTCCTGTTCCATCACGTCTGCTGCTGCTGGGTTAGCGTTGCCGCGTGGTCCCTGTCTATTGAACCACTTATCTTTATTACATTTATGACTGCATGGCGGTACAAAGCATGCTATCCGCACGCTTCTTGTCCTCATGCAAGGCCTGGGTTGTTGTGTCTCACAAAGCGTGGCCTTCTCCTCCTGCGCCTCCTCCTGTTCCATCACGTCTGCTGCTGCTGGGTTAGCGTTGCCGTGTGGTCCCTGTTTATTGAACCACTTATCTTTATTACATTTATGACTGCATGGCGGTACAAAGCATGCTATCCGCACGCTTTTTGTCCTCATGCAAGGCCTGGGTTGTTGTGTCTCAAAAAGCATGGCCTTCTCCTCCTGCGCCTGCTCCTGTTCCATCACGTGTGCTGCTGCTGCTGCTGCTGGGTTAGCGTTGCCGGTCCCTGTTTATGGAACCTCTTATCTTTATTACATTTATGACTGCATGGCGGTACAAAGCATGCTATCCGCACGCTTCTTGTCCTCATGCAAGGCCTGGGTTGTTGTGTCTCACAAAGCGTGGCCTTCTCCTCCTGCGCCTCCTCCTGTTCCATCACGTCTGCTGCTGCTGGGTTAGCGTTGCCGCGTGGTCCCTGTTTATTGAACCACTTATCTTTATTACATTTATGACTGCATGGCGGTACAAAGTATGCTATCCGCACGCTTCTTGTCCTCATGCAAGGCCTGGGTTGTTGTGTCTCAAAGCATGGCCTTCTCCTCCTGCGCCTCCTCCTGTTCCATCACGTGTGCTGCTGCTGCTGCTGGGTTAGCGTTGCCGGTCCCTGTTTATGGAACCTCTTATCTTTATTACATTTATGACTGCATGGCGGTACAAAGCATGCTATCCGCACGCTTCTTGTCCTCATGCAAGGCCTGGGTTGTTGTGTCTCACAAAGCGTGGCCTTCTCCTCCTGCGCCTCCTCCTGTTCCATCACGTCTGCTGCTGCTGGGTTAGCGTTGCCGTGTGGTCCCTGTTTATTGAACCACTTATCTTTATTACATTTATGGCTGCATGGCGGTACAAAGCATGCTATCCGCACGCTTCTTGTCCTCATGCAAGGCCTGGGTTGTTGTGTCTCACAAAGCGTGGCCTTCTCCTCCTGCGCCTCCTCCTGTTCCATCACGTCTGCTGCTGCTGGGTTAGCGTTGCCGCGTGGTCCCTGTTTATTGAACCACTTATCTTTATTACATTTATGACTGCATGGCGGTACAAAGCATGCTATACGCACGCTTCTTGTCCTCATGCAAGGCCTGGGTTGTTGTGTCTCAAAGCGTGGCCTTCTCCTCCTGCGCCTCCTCCTGTTCCATCACGTGTGCTGCTGCTGCTGCTGCTGGGTTAGCGTTACCGGTCCCTGTTTATGGAACCTCTTCTCTTTATTTCATTTATGACTGCATGGCGGTAAAAAGCATGCTATCCGCACGCTTCTTGTCCTCATGCAAGGCCTGGGTTGTTGTGTCTCAAAGCGTGGCCTTCTCCTCCTGCGCCTCCTCCTGTTCCATCACGTGTGCTGCTGCTGCTGCTGGGTTAGCGTTACCGGTCCCTGTTTATGGAACCTCTTCTCTTTATTACATTTATGACTGCATGGCGGTAAAAAGCATGTTACCTGTGCAAAGAAACATGACATTTTCCGCATTTAAAAGACAGTTTTTCCTTTGAAAAATTACAATCAATTTTCTCAAAACCTATAAGCTCTTTTTCAAATATTTTTTTTCCTCTTGTACCCACTCCCAAGGTGCACATACCCTGCTAATTTGGGGTATGTAGCATGTAAGGAAGCTTTACAAAGTACGAAAGTTTGGGTCCCCATTGACTTCCATTATGTTCGGAGTTCGGCGCGAACACCCGAACATCGCAGCGATGTTCGGCGAACGTTCGTGAACCCGAACATCTAGGTGTTCGCCCAACACTAGTGAGAACGTGATCGCAATAGAAGCGATTGCGAAAGAGAATGAGCACAGGGATAGAATGTATGTATGTGCCCCAATCTAGTCGCCAACCCGCGACGGGGCACACACAACAAAAGATATGAAGTAGGAACGCAATCGCGAGAGAGGCGATTGCCAGAGGTGACACAAGGCTACAGCAAGGCAGAGCACGAGAGTAGCAAAGGCACAGCAAATCATACAATGAGAAGATAAGGAAAATAACAAACGCTAACTAAACGCGAACACCGCGCTCATTCGCAACAGCGAATCCGTTTTCTGTGCGGTCTCCGCATGTTAAGCACAAAAGAGACAAGCACGCCTAACTAACCACCGACAGACAAACATGAAACAGAGGACGCGAGCGCTTGCTTAACGGTTACCTCACCGAGCCTCCAGCAAGCGTTCGTAGCAGACAAGACAGATACACGAAAACAGGAATAAGTGAGAGATACGATCCACTGCTCTTTCCCCAGAGCGAGTGCGATCCAAGTATAGAAAAAGAGCGAACTGGATCCACTGCTCTTTCCGCCAGAGCAGGTGCGATCCAAGTACAGCAAGAGAGTTGGAGAGCAGAAGGATCCACAGCCGCTATCGCTAGAGGCCTGTGCGATCCAAGCACAACCGACAGATGAACAGAAGGGCCTACCAGTAACAACCGCTGCTCTGGTTAGTACCCCACAGACAGACAGAACAGGCAATACAAATAATACAATCCTAACTGCTCTAGCAAGGATGCCTAGTGCAGTCCCAGGAATTACTCTAAGCTAATCTTCAAACAATAAGCATGGCTGACACTCCAGGAGTGTTTCACAGGACACACCGTTATGACCAGCGAAGTACTGTGGGATCACATGGTATATATAGAGCAAGCCTACAAAGGATGTGGCTAGGCAATCTGCATGACAAACGTATGCAAATTCCTCAGCAGCAGCAAGCTGCAAAACTGACAAAAGGTCTCTCTTCCAGAGACCTGCAGAATGCAGACCTGAACAGTGGTCAAAAAGCTGCCTGCCTGCGCAGGCAGCCGAGCGGATCATCACAGCTACTCTACCATCATCGCTCCCCTCACCAGTCTCACCAAAAAAGGGGCTGACACTCATCACTGGTCAGCAGAAGCTCATACGACCTTTTCCACCCTAAAGAAACTGTTCTGTTCCGCACCTATACTGAGACATGTTGACGTCACCTTTCTCTTCATTGTAGAAGTTGATGCTTCAGAGGTGGGGGTGGGAGCTGTATTGTCTCAGAGATCAGGCTTGCAGGGCAAGCTCCACCCATGTGCATACTTTTCCCATAGATTTTCACCCGCAGAGAAAAACTACGACATAGGCCACCGGGAGCTTTTAGCCATTAAGTTAGCTTTTTAGGAATGGCGACACTGGCTCGAGGATGCAGAACACACTATCACAGTTTATACAGATCATAAGAATTTGGAGTATATAGAGGGTGCTAAGAGACTTAGCCCTCGCCAGGCCCGGTGGTCCCTGTTCTTTGCAAGATTTAGATTTATAATTACATATACTCCTGGTAGTAAGAACATCAAGGCTGATGCCTTATCCAGGTGTTTCGAACCTGAGACAGTGCAGCCTGCAGCCCCTGAGACCATCCTACCTCAGAAGGTAGTTCTGGCAGCCACTGAGACCTGGAAGGATTGGACAGTCACTTTGACCCTTACCAACAAGATATCCCAGAGGGGAAGCCTGATGGGGTCATGTTTGTGCCACTGCCTTTCCGTTTGCAACTCCTACAACTGTTTCATTCACACAAAAATGCTGATCATCCTGGGGCCAACAGAACTCAGGATCTACTGGCTAGATGTGCCTGGTGGCCTACATTGGCAACAGATTGTAAGGAGTTTGTAAGAGAGTGTGCCGTGTGTGCAAGGAGTAAACCCTCTCGTCAGGCCCCTGTTGGCACTTTACAGTCCTTGCCAGTCCCCAGTCCCATGGATTGCGTGGGTGAGCTCCCTCGGTCTGAGGGCAAGTCAGTCATTTGACTGACTTGCTGGATAGTGTAATGGTTAAGGGCTCTGCCTCTGACACAGGAGACCTGGGTTCAAATCTCGGCTCTGCCTGTTCAGTAAGCCAGCACCTATTTCAGTAAGGAGTTTCTTGGGCAAGTCTCCTTAACACTGCTACTGCCTACTGAGTGCGCTCTAGTGGCTGCCTCGCAAGCGCTTTGAGTCTGACAGGAGAAAGGCGCTATACAAATACTGCCATTATTTGGGTGGTAGTGGACAGATTCAGTAAGATGGCTCATTTTGTCCCTCTGAAAGGACTCCCCTCGGCCCAGGAATTGGCTGATCTCTTCATCCAGCACATTTTCCGGCTGCATGGCATTCCGGAGAATGTAGTGTCAGATCGGGGAGTCCAATTTGTTTCAAAGTTTTGGTGTAAGGCTTGGTGGTGTATTCTCCACAGTCAGCATGCAACGCATGAGCTGGCGTGGAGGAGGTACACACACTAGCACCAGGAAACAGGCTATCCCTAGTATAGTGGAGGGGAGGACTGACTCCAATAGGAGATTGTGGCGCACAGAGCCGGTGCAGATCTGACAGCCACAAACAATGCTTTCGTTATAACGTCTCAGCGCAAAGTAGCGCTGAGCGCATAAACCAGAACTGAGGAGATCAGGACAGGTAGACAGAATGAACGCTTGCTAGCTAGCGGCTACTTAGCGACAGCAAGCGTCCAAAACCAGACAGACTGGAATGAGGCAGCCAATGCGATGCGGCGATGGCGTGCCTCACAAAGACAGGACAGGATAGTCAGAAAATAGCAGGATTAAGATAGATGAACGTAACACAGATAAATATACAATAAGTATGTTTTCCTAGCGCATTACAATTACAGCTATCAATGAAACTATTTGTAACGTCTGACTAACATATGTATATATCGGCAATGAACCGATATATGACATAAGCAGGAACGCTGACTAGGAATGGAGTAATACAGGGAACAGGACTCAGAAGGATTCGCTATCTCTTCGCAGAGATGAACGCAATCCACAAAATAATAAACGTGCTGGTATGCATATATATTGGCAATGAACCAATATATGATGCAAAGACCAGCAAAGTATCTTTATAACAAGAAACACGATCAGGGGCTAAAGCGACAGCAAGACTGGCTTACACTGAAGCTATGAAAACCCCAGGAAACCCTGCAGGAAGCAGATCTTTATACTGAGGTCATCCAATGGGAGCAGACATGCAGATTCCCACACAGGTGAATGATAATCAGTCACAAGCTGACAGCAGGGAAAGACAGACAAAGCTATGCAACTTGCATGGAAATAGATCAGAACTGCCTGAGCTGCAGCACTACTACTTCCAGTAATAGCTGCTGCAGCAGCGATCATTACAGTACCCCCGCCTTTAAAAGCGGATTCCAGACGCTTTTCAAAACCGAAATTCCCAACAAAACAGTCTGACTGATAATTCATGATGACCGGGACAGCCCGGCAAGACCGAATTCCAGAATCAGTCCCCACAAGACTGGACCCATCAGAACCAGAACCTACAGAACCACGCCCATCAGTACCACAAGCCCCAGTGTGACACCCATCAGAACCATGATTTCCAGAAGAAAGCCCTCCGAAATTCCCTGAGCGATACCCACCGCCTTCCAGGAACCGTTCAGAAACGCCAAAGCCTTTGCAATGCCCACCGGTACTGTCTTTACCAACACAAAACCCACTGTTGAACCAGTCCAAGGTACCAGGACAGGTTTTCTCAGAGACCTCCCAGAACACCTTGAAGCTCCAAAGAGATCCCCATATGTCAGAACGCCCCTTAGGCTCACATGGAGAACTATCAAGAACCCCTATGGAACCTAGGGCAATTCCCGAGTCAGGGCCACAAGGACAAACATCAATATCAGGGCTTTCAGGGACCAGAACCATCTCTGGGCATGCAGGCAGACTGGCAACATCAGAACGTGTTCCCACTAAGGAAGCATCAGAGCACGCTAACACCTTAGACACACTTGGGCATTCTGGCACACAAAGAACATCTGGGCACACCGGCACAAGAGAAACCTCTGGGCATGTCAAGGAACTGTGAGCCTCAGGGTCAGCCAAGACAGGACCAAAACCAGGACTGGCCAAAAAAAAATCATCATGACTAAACTTCGCAACCACTGGACTTTTACACGAGAATGCTGGATCAGACTTAGATGTCGCTGATTCCAGCAAAGTCAGTAACAAATCAGATTCAGGGGCACCAACAAAACAGGACAAATCTTCTGATGTATGCACTGAACCAGATAGGGACTCCACAACTACCTCTGGACTGGACAGAGACTCATTTAATACACTGGATTGGAGCTCATGAGGCGCTGCAGAACAAGTCAGTATTGCAGCAGCCCCCACTGGACTAGGCAAAACTGAGGAATTCCCTGGACAGGAAGGGGACTCTGGAACCTCTGCCACAGCGGCCAGAGAACTAGAATCTTTCAGGATACAGGGCTGGGTTTCAGGAACACTCATCGGACCGGACTGAAATTCTATTATTTTGACCAGAGAATCAGAATTATCCATGTTACAGGGCAAGACTTCTGAAACATTCAGAGGACAGGGCTGGAGTTCCTCGGCTGTTACAACACTGGAGAGGGACTCAACAACATTGGTTAAATCAGACTGTGTACAGGGCAAGGTATCTGACACACTTGCTGACGAGGACAATATTTCAATGGCTTCTGCTTTGCTGGGCAGAAATTCATCAAGTTTTATTAGAGCAGACTGTAATTCCAAAACAGCTGCTAGACAAGTGAATATTACTGCAACACCAACTGAGGTAAGCAGTGCTTCAGCCTCCTCTGCTAGAGGGTTTAAAGTATCCAAAATACTGGGTGAAGCATAAGACTCTGCGACCACAGCTTCACTGGACAGGATCACTGAACAGTCCATATTGCAGGGCAAAACCATGGAAGCACCTGCAGGACAGCATAATGATTCTGTGACCTGAGTTTCATTGGAGAGATCTACTGCACAATTCATGGTACAGGGCAAATTTATTGGAAAATTTTCTGAACAAGGTAATAATTCCGCGATTTCAGGTTCACATAGCAGATGCTCTGAGCTATTCACGAAACTAGAGCGAGGTGTAGAAACAGGAAGATCAAGACACAATGTTTGCGCATCTGCTGGATCAGACAGGAGTTGAACTTTATTAACACAGGTAATTTCTGCAGAAGTGTTTGCAGAGACAGACAAGATTTTTCTGGTGTCTGTTTCACTAAACAAAGAGTCATGAGTACTGGCTAGGCTGGACTCGGAAGTCAGCAGGACCTCTGGATTCTCTGCTGAGAAATTTGCGCAGGGCAAGGTTAAGAATGTATCAGTGGCTTCTGTTTTACTGGGAAGTAACACTGAGTTATCCATGGTACAGGGTGGAATTGCAGGAACTTCAATTTCACACAAAAAGAGCTCCGAATCACCTGCTGAATCAGCCAAAGGTGCTGAAGCAGGCGGGTCAGAACGCCAAATTTGCGAATTCGGAGTCACAAAAAAATCATCCAAAATCAGTTCCCACACATCAATCAATGGAGCCACAAAGTCATACTCACACACACCAGTTTTTATTAGGTTATAGGCAGACTTAATGCATGCATTCAATACCAATTCACTTTTTGCACTGTAAAATTGACAAAATGAACTTGAATCATTCTTCCATTCATTGACCAGAGCTTCCATCTCTCCTTTCTCAAATGGAGGATTCCAAGCATACTTAACAGGCAGATCATGGTTTGCAGATATGATTGTGGCAGGCACATGTATAGGGTTAATTAGCAGGTGATTGGCAGATTCCTTATTCTTAAGAATCTCCAATACCTGTAGCAAGTGTTGAACTGTAGTGTATGCAAACTTCCCTTGGTTCACAAATAAGTTGATTTGTTCAATACTCTGTAATATCTCATCATAATCATACTCAGATAATTCTTTTAAACAAAAATCTTTATTTTCCCTAGCCAGGGAGGAAAGTTCATTAGTAGTTTCATAAGTCCATTTAACTCCCCTGAAAGACAATTGCATTTCATTATCTGTTAATGGCAGAATCTCATTATAGGTCTCAGTCGCTAAGGATAACGATTCTGCAGATTGGACACGTTTCTTAGAACGTTTGCGTTTTGCCTTTGACCTTGCGGTTTTTGGTGATTTATTCAAAGCTGCAGGAAAATTATCAGTAACACTTTCTGCTTGCTGCTCATTCTTGCAAGCAATTGAAGGAGCAGCTGATTGGCCTGCTGCCAGGAGTTCATTAAGAGGAAAAGGCAATGGATCTATGCGCAACCAGTTATGGATCACAAACGCTAGAAATTCCAGTGGTCTCTCTTTCAAATCGGAATGATTGAGAACATCAAATGCCCACTGGAATAATTCCCCTTTAAACAAAATATAACTTAGTTGGAGTGCCCAGGTTGAAACAGGAGTCGCTTGGAGATCAGGATTGGTCAGGAACCTGGCACATTCAGAGAAAAACTCATTTTCTGTTTCAGAGCTAAGTTCTTCAAATTTCTTAAAGGAACAGGAACCATAATTAACAGTGTCATACTTTCTGGGAGTCCCCCCCACAATGGGGATTGGTAATGGGGTTTTCATAATGTAAGGCTTGGTGGTGTATTCTCCACAGTCAGCATGCAACGCATTAGCTGGCGTGGAGGAGGTACACACACTAGCACCAGGAAACAGGCTATCCCTAGTATAGTGGAGGGGAGGACTGACTCCAATAGGAGATTGTGGCGCACAGAGCCGGTGCAGATCTGACAGCCACAAACAATGCTTTCGTTATAACGTCTCAGCGCAAAGTAGCGCTGAGCGCATAAACCAGAACTGAGGAGATCAGGACAGGTAGACAGAATGAACGCTTGCTAGCTAGCGGCTACTTAGCGACAGCAAGCGTCCAAAACCAGACAGACTGGAATGAGGCAGCCAATGCGATGCGGCGATGGCGTGTCTCACAAAGACAGGACAGGATAGTCAGAAAATAGCAGGATTAAGATAGATGAACGTAACACAGATAAATATACAATAAGTATGTTTTCCTAGCGCATTACAATTACAGCTATCAATGAAACTATTTGTAACGTCTGACTAACATATGTATATATCGGCAATGAACCGATATATGACATAAGCAGGAACGCTGACTAGGAATGGAGTAATACAGGGAACAGGACTCAGAAGGATTCGCTATCTCTTCGCAGAGATGAACGCAATCCACAAAATAATAAACGTGCTGGTATGCATATATATTGGCAATGAACCAATATATGATGCAAAGACCAGCAAAGTATCTTTATAACAAGAAACACGATCGGGGGCTAAAGCGACAGCAAGACTGGCTTACACTGAAGCTATGAAAACCCCAGGAAACCCTGCAGGAAGCAGATCTTTATACTGAGGTCATCCAATGGGAGCAGACATGCAGATTCCCACACAGGTGAATGATAATCAGTCACAAGCTGACAGCAGGGAAAGACAGACAAAGCTATGCAACTTGCATGGAAATAGATCAGAACTGTCTGAGCTGCAGCACTACTACTTCCAGTAATAGCTGCTGCAGCAGCGATCATTACATTTGGAGGGTCTTCTGCCATCAATTAGACATGGATCTCGCATTTTCATCAGGCTACCACCCACAGACCAGCAGCCAGACCGAGAGAGTTAAACAATCCCTGGAACAGTTCCTCAGGTGTTATGTTGCAGATGCGCAATCCGAATGGGTAAAATTTTTGCCGTTTGCGGAATTTGCGCACAACAATCTAAAAAGCTCCTCTTCTGGGTTTTCCCCATTTCAGGTGGTGTCGGGAAGATCACCCAAGTTTGCTCCTTTGCCGGTCGCATCTACACCCTTTCCGGCTCTGGAGGATTGGCAAAGGGCCCTGAGGGAGATTTGGGGAATGGTTAACCTCCTGAGCGGTATGGACGAGCTCAGCTCGTCCATCACCGCCGGAGGCTGCCGCTCAGGCCCTGCTGGGCCGATTTTCTTCAAATAAAAAGCAGCACACGCAGCCGGCACTTTGCCAGCCGCGTGTGCTGCCTGATCGCCGCCGCTCTGCGGCGATCCGCCGCGAGCAGCGGCGAAAGAGGGTCCCCCCAGCCGCCTGAGCCCAGCGTAGCCGGAACAAAAAGTTCCGGCCAGCGCTAAGGGCTGGATCGGAGGCGGCTGACGTCAGGACGTCGGCTGACGTCCATGACGTCACTCCGCTCGTCGCTATGGCGACGATCTAAGCAAAACAAGGAAGGCCGCTCATTGCGGTCTTCCTTGTTTATTCTGGGCGTCGGAGGCGATCGGAAGAACGCCTCCGGAGCGCCCTCTAGTGGGCTTTCATGCAGCCAACTTTCAGTTGGCTGCATGAAATAGTTTTTTTTTTATTAAAAAAAAACCCTCCCGCAGCCTCCCGGGCGATCTCAATAGAACGCCGGGGAGGTTAAGAGGAACCTGGGGAAAGCTTTTCAAACCCAGAAAAGACAGGCAGATAAAAGACGGTCTGTAGAGTGGAAATTCTCTCCAGGAGATTTGGTATGGGTGTCCACTCGTCATTTGGCCCTGAAGCAACTGTCACCCAAGCTGGGTCCTAGATTTGTAGGACCTTTTCCAGTGGCCAAGAAAATCAATAATGTCACTTATGCGATTGATCTCCCAGCCAGTATGAGAGGTGTGAGATCATTCCATGTGTCTCTTTTAAAACCAGCAGTACACGTGGATTCCTCTCCCCCCCCCCCCCCCTGTGTTGGTGGATGACCAACCAGAGTATGAGATTGAAAAGATTCTGGATTCTCGTCTGGTGCAGAATTCTGTGCAATACCTGGTCCACTGGAAGGGATATGGCATAGAGGAGAGATCTTGGGTGCCAGATTGTCACATGCATGGTGGTGTAGTGGTTAGCTCTCTCGCCTTGCAGCGCTGGGTCCCTGGTTCGAATCCCAGCCAGGGCACTATCTGCAAAGAGTTTGTATGTTCTCTCCGTGTCTGCATGGGTTTCCTCCGGGCACTCCGGTTTCCTCCCACATTCCAAAAACATACGGATAAGTTAATTGGCTCCCCCTAAAAATCGGCCCTAGACTACAGTACTTACACTACATAATATAGACATATGGCAATGGTAGGGATTAGATTGTGAGCTCCTTTGAGGGACAGTTAGCGACAAGACAATATATATATATACACTGTACAGCGCTGCGTAATATGTCGGCGCTATATAAACACTAATTAATAATAATAATAATGCACGCAGAGGAATTAAAGAAAGAGCTTCATGACTTACATCCTGGGAAGCCTGGTGGAAAGTGTCCGGAGCTCACTCCTCGGGGGGTGTGGTACTGTAATGGATTGCGGAGACACCGCCGCGCGGTCTGACAGTGAGGCGGCTGTTTCCGCGTTCAGACCATCAGTTTCTCCACAGCAGCATGCGTCTGGTTTGTCTGAACCTAGTAGTGCACACAGATGGAGAGCTACGCGCGCGCGACAGGCTACGCGCGTGCTGCAAGACAGGCTCTTTATGCCAATAGGAGAGGGGTCAGCTGATCGGGACGATCAGCTGATCCCGGCGTGGCAGGGGATTGGCTGAAGGGAACTGGGCGGCGCTGAGGAGCGCTTTTCTATATATACTCCTTGCCTGTCAGTTGCTGGTTGTCTGGCGTTGCGAATACTTATGTGTTAGCACTCAGACCTTAGTCAGATCTTTCAGTGTGGTGGAACCAGGAGGACCTGGGAATCCACACTTAGCCAGATTACTGTGTTACTATTGAGTTATACTTCAGACTAGTTCCAGGATGTTGAGACCACGGACCTCACACCCAAGACTAGGGATACTGTGTTATTATTGTGTTATACTTCAGACTACTTCCAGGGTGTTGAGACCACAGACCTCACACCCAAGACTAGGGATACTGTGTTATTATTGTGTTATACGTCAGACTAGTTCCAGGGTGTTGAGACCACGGACCTCACACCGAAGACTAGGGATACTGTGTTATACTACAGACTAGTTCCAGGGTGTTGAGACCACGGACCTCACACCCAAGACTAGGCCTTGTTTGATATCTGTTATGACCTATTGCTTTCCTGACTCTCCTTCTGCTTTCTGATTTGGTACCTACGCATATCTGATTACCTGTTGCCAACCTTGCCTGTCCCTGGTTACCGAATCAGCCTTCTGTCTCTGTACCTTATCTGCTCGTGTGTTGCCGACCCGATCTGTCCGACCCTTCTGGCTGTCACCCGCCCCCTGGGTGTTCAGTCCATCTGCAGGGACCCCCTGTCTCTCAGAGGGACCTCTCTGCAAACCAGTCAGGGACTCTTCCTCTAGGAGTCCTTTGACTGCAGTAGAGTCTGACTCTTATGGTTAGAGTCATCTGCTCCTCAGGTGATTCTACTCATTACTGTTGCACCAAACACTTACACGTTTTCAGGTGTCCAGAGGTTAGTTATACTTGTATTATTGGTGATTCTGAAGATCATTAATAATCGAGTATAAATCTGTATTCTTGGTGATACTGCAGATCACCAATAATCAAGTTCTCTTTGTGTGCTGGCACCGATCGTTACACTACACTTATGCTCTGTCTTTACTCGGTCTTGTGTCGCTGTTAGCAATCGCCATTCTTGCTATTGCCTTCCCACTTGGTTTTTGCTTGATAAAGATGTGAAGTTTCTCTTGTATCTATGGTGGACATTTTGTTAAGATTCAGCCATGTTAAATGAAGTCTCTATGCTGATTAAACACTGAACATTGTATTTACTCTGAGTATCGATATGCAGACTGGAATTTAAAGGAACTTCCTCTTGTTTATTTTCAGCCAGATAAACAGTCTGGTTTCAAGATGGATTACAGGAATGGAGACCATGCTAGACGTGGTATACAGTTAATGATGCTTATTTTAAAACAGATGCATCCCCTTTTCTTGTTTCAGTGGTCACACATAGTTCCTCAATAAATTACCTGGGGGGTGGAGATTTTCATTTACATATGGGAGGAGAATTCCAGGAATATGGACTTAACTGTTTCATGTCTGCAGTGAATATTGATCTGTGACTGGTTTCTGTAACAATGACAAATATCCTGGCCAGCCCCAGGGAGTGTATATTTTTGCATACTTGTAACCCTATAAAATCTGCTGTGTGCTAATGATCTGTAGCATTACTCTGATGATGCCTGTATCAACGGCCCTTGATGCATGAATAAATGTGTTGTCTATTTGACGAGGTGTGTCCGAGTCTTCCCTGTCCTTAAACATCTTGGACAGTTTTGGTGGAGAAACGCGGGCAATGAACGATTGACTTTGTGGCACACCTCTGGAGGGACCCTGGACATCTTGAGGAGCGGAACCTTGGAGAAACAGCCGTGGAGAGGTCCAGATATCAAATCCTTAAACAGCGCTGTACCAGGTGAGACTTGATCACCTACTTGATATTTGCACCTCCCTGCTGGTTGCAACCCTACTCCGCTCAGCAGGGTTTCCGTGAGGATCTCCCATGACAACGGTCTCCTGATATGTGGTATGTCATCTTCTATTTCTTACTCTGTACCCTGTATGCATACCGTCTCTTTCTTCTGATTAACTTGGTGCTTGAGATTTAACATGTGTTATTCATGCCGTCTGTCTGCTGTGATTAACTTAGTGCATGGAATCTGGGAGCTGGGAAAAAAGGGCGCATGCCGCTAGTGGACAAAAAGGGCGCCGCCATTCACTCCCATAATAAATAGAGTTTAATGGGCGCCGAGTAGGAAAAAAGGGCGCCGGAGCTAAATAAAGTTTATAAACGGCGCCAGGAGCTAAATAAAGTTTACAAACGGCGCCCGGCGATGTTTAATGATTTATAACTGAACTTGTGGTGATTTACGTTTATAAAATGCACCCGTGCCGAATAACGTTTATGAAAATACTAAACATATTTATCTTATTTAAATAATTAAAACATTATTTAAAGTTTTATCCCTTACTGTTTGTAAAACATTATTATTCACAAAATAAAGTGATCAGTACGTAACATAAATTGCAAAATATTTTTTGAATCCACAATTAGTAAAACATTATTATCCACATAATAAAGGGGGGTCTTAGGTTTAGGCACCAACAGGGGGGTCTTAGGTTTAGGCACCAATAGGGGGGTCTAGGGGTTAGGGGTAGGTACAGGGAGGGGTACTTAGGCAACAACAGGGGGGGTCTTAGGTTTAGGCACCAACAGGGGGGTCTTAGGTTTAGGCACCAACAGGGGGGTCTTAGGTTTAGGCATTAACAGGGGGGTCTTAGGTTTAGGCACCAACAGGGGGGTCTTAGGTTTAGGCACCAAGAGGGGGGTCTAGGGGTTAGGGGTAGGTACAGGGAGGGTTACTTAGGCACCAACAGGGGGGGGTCTTAGGTTTAGGCACCAACAGGGGGGTCTTAGGTTTAGGCACCAACAGGGGGGTCTTAGGTTTAGGCACCAACAGGGGGGTCTTAGGTTTAGGCACCAATAGGGGGGTCTTAGGTTTAGGCACCAACAGGGGAGTCTAGGGGTTAGGGATAGGTACAGGTAGGGTTCTATGTAAGAGTAGGCTTAGGTATAGTTTTAGTATAATTTTAGTAATAATTACTAATGTATTACAACACTTATTACGAACGTAGTTATATTTATATCATCTTTATAAACAATATTTTCAGATTTTATTATAACAACAAACCATAAATGACGGTTATTCACAATAATATACAATTATAACAATTAAACATATATTATTGGTTTTTTTATAAACGTAATTATAAGTTTAACTTTTGAAACAGGGAAGATTAACGTTTTCACAATTTCCGATTTAATAAACATTATTTAATGATTTATAATTTTGTTAAACATTATTTGTAAACGAAATATAGCACACTATATTTATAAACCCTATTAATGATTAATTATTATTTAGAGTTTACACCCCGCGCCCTTTTTGTCCAGGCGCCCTTTTTGTACGTACGCTGGAATCTGACTTAGTTGCTATTGTATGGAGTATAGTGTTGTGTGAGTAACTAGAATTCAGTACAATAGTATATGATATGTGGATTCATGCTGAGTAATGTCATATTTCTGAAGAGAACATTCTATGTGGTATCCGGAGTATTGGGAGTCGACGGTGGAGAGCCAATCTAGATTATAAACTCTGTGAGTCAGCATACTATTGTGTGCATAGCCCTGTGGTGCTGCAACACACAGTTATCACACAGGATACACACTGTGGAGAAAGTTTTCAGAAGGAAACCACAGGTTGAAAATCTATAGACCGTGGTCATAAATCATAGACAGAGGGGAGATTCGCTTCCTTCAAAGCAGAGAACTTGTAGGCTGGCTCTCCCCTGAGACAACATAACGTTGGATGGGATACTTGTAGCAGGGAGATTGAACATATGTTTAAACTGATGGTGATGTGTAATGGTGTTTTATTGTTTGCAAGGTACCTAGTGTGTGCAGCTCAGAGATAACTGTATTTGACTAAGTGTTCTCTTATATGTGTAGGCAACTGTTTTCTCCTTCCCAACAAACACCAAGGTGGAATACACATTAAATTACGTCACACTACATAAAGTATAGTGGGGCTCATCGGTGGGGCCTACTTAATTGGCGTGTGGAAGGGAGAAAACTAAACTTGCCTGAACTATGCTGTTTTTGTACTAACCTCTACAAACACTTTAGAGTGTGTCCAGAGTGTCTCACATCATTGGAAAAAGTACCCAGTATAGTTGAATATTTGATCAGGAGGAGAGTGACCTGCGGCATCCCCAATATCTCTCTAGACAGATACAGGCCAATTGTAATAAGGCCCCATGTGCCACGCCCCCCAGGCAGCACTCAATTCCCCTTATATTCAACACCCTGGGAGTGTGCAGAATTGGGTCTTGAATACCAGCCAAAGCCTGAAATAGTCGCTCAGCATTATATTTTTTTTTCTGTCAAAATTAGTCGCCCCCTTGGGACCTCCCAATCCCTCAACTATTAAGAGAGGGTGGGGCAGGGACTCGACAACTCAGAAGACTCAGACAATTCTGAGGATCTGGAATTAATTATCCAATCCCTCAGTTAGTGGAGAGGTTGGATCCACCACCTGAGGGTTCTAAGTGATCAGATGACTCTGATGGCTCACATATCTGAGACAGTATAGCCTGTGCACACCCCTGGATGAGTGAGGGAGTGACCGCATGCTCAGAAGGTCTTATCCTGATCAAATAAATGTAAATTTCTCACAGGGTGCTGTTATTTGCCCTGAGAGGGATTGTGAGACACTGATTTATGGGCTCATTGCTACAGTTAACAGTATAATCATTCTGATAGTCTAGTGGTGTTATATCTGGTGGAAGAATTTGTGTTGTCCTGATTTGGTTGATATATATGAGACTCAAGCTGCCTTAGAGGAGGCTTTGAGGTTTGGCTTTGAGGTTTGTCCACCGGGGGAGGAGCTTCCCGACCACGAGAGAGAAGTCTCCGCTCAGCCAGATCCAATTCATTGCCGATCAATAGATTACTGGATGTCACAGGGATTGTGATGCACACCAGACCACTGCCTGCTAGACACAATTGGGCGACCAGGTGAGCAGTGCAGACAAACTTGGGGTTTTGCTGCTCCCCGGGCCACTCAAACAGACAGGTGGGTGCTCTGTGAGTCCTCACTGGTACTGGTGTCTTGCGGGCCAGTCAGGCAGCAAAGTGGAAGCTTTGTAAGCTCTCACTGGGGCTGGAGGATCTAAGTGGGGCATTGCAGACTTTTATGACTGTAGTCAGGACTTCACAGGGATTGTGATGCACACCAGACCACTGCCTGCTAGACATAATTGGGTGACCAGGTGGGCAGTGCAGCCGAACTTAAGGTTTTGCTGCTCCCCAGGCCACTCAAGCAGACAAGTGAGCCTTTGTGAAACCTCACTGGTACTGGTGTCTTGCAGGCTAACCAGGCAGCACAGTGAGAGCTTTATAAACTTTCACTGTAGCTGAAGGGGTCTAAGTGAGGCATCGCAAGCTATTGTGAAAGTCACTAGAAGATTGGTGGGATTGGCTGACCCTTGTGTCAATAAGTGTATTACACAGAAGCAACACAGAGAGTGTTGCTTGAGTTGCTCCCATTCGAAACCAGAGGATTGGCCACCTTTGGAGTGAGAATTGCGTGGAATTCAGGGTGAACACATAGGCCTCAATTCACTAAGCTTTATCAAACACTTTATCAAACGTTTGATAATTTACCTCAAGAGTGAAATCTAATTTTGAATTCACTAAGGTGTTCCATATTCATCTAATGTTTTATCGATAAAATGTTCAATAAATCTATAACACCTTAGTGAATTCAAAATTAGATTTTACTCATGAGGTAAATTATCAAACGTTTGATAAAGTGTTTGATAAAGCTTAGTGAATTGAGGCCAAAGTCTTTATTATGAGGAACTTAATTTCCCGGAAACGAGAGTCAAATCGTGGAGAGCCACAGTATTTGACCCCTTGAGAGGAAATGTCTGACAAATATGGACTATGGGTGTCACGATATTTAGAGGAATGGGAATGGTGGACGAACCACAAGTTTGCTAAAAAGGGTACCTTTAAGCCAAAAATTTGGGAAAATCTGTGGGACACACACAGAATGAGAATGAGTCGTCCTAATGAGAGAGAGGCATGGAGTAGATGGATGAAGGAGTCCATCCGGAGATCAGAGGATGTGAACATATTGACAGTGACACAATCTGCAACTGTCACAGGTAAGATGAGACCTACAACTGCAAGCACTGAACAATTGTATGGGTCAGAGGATGAGCAAATAGAGGAGAAGGAGGTAATGGAGATGGGAGCATACCAAGCTTGGTCTGCAATCATGTCCGGGGAGCTGCATGAGTCATTCAACAGAACTGCGTCACAAGACGTGAGCCATAGAGCTGCTGCAGAACCTCTTACAAGAGGCAGTGCTGCAACACAGCCTCTCATTGACCTCACTGAAACAGAGGAAGTACAGTTTCACATAGGTCAGAGGCAGAGACAGGATGTGCCAGAATCAGCAAGCCTAGGAGCTCACGGGGGAAGAGGGGAGCTAGGGAAACTGCGTCATCCCACTATAGATCCTAAGCTAACCACTGAAGTAAGTACACCAACTGCCCTAGCACAGTTAAGGGAAGAATCACCACATGCATATGGGACAGGGAGAGTGTCAGAATACACTCCCCTCAACTATGCTCTGAATCCAAATGATAGGATGTACCCCCTCCAACCAATGATGACGGGCATCCCTCACTGCTCCCCTTATGAATTAATCCCTACTCATCTTAGTAATATAAGCAACTACTTAACACACTACATGCAGCCCTCCCCCTTCATGGATCATCCATTACTATCTCAAATTAGAAATCGATTTTTCCCACAGCTTACTCCTATGCCCTCTCAGCCCACTACCACGGCAAGGGTGCCAGAACCAGGTTGGCAGCAACATCTAAGTCAAAGCCAAGAAGGGGAAGTGACACCTTCTCTCTCTGACACTAGACTGTCACCTAGTCCCTTCAGTGACAATACAGACTTAACCGACCTTGATAGTTTAAATGGCACACCCCAAGGCACTTTGCAGCTTAGTCCTAATACTGTCCCTTTTACACCACAGTCAGGCAGCAGTCAACCATCCTGGGTAAGTGATACTAACCCTTTCAGGCAAGAGCCAATCCCCTTAAGGCAAACGCAGGAGAAACATAATCCCTGTGAGTCACAGAGGGAGACTAACCTGTCAGGAGCCCCTGCTAAACCCAAATGGGAACAGCAGCACCCTGCTGAAATGATATATCCAGTAAGGGAACAAGTATTGTCAAATAACCATGGCAGGCTGACAGGTACTACCAGACACCGTATACCCTGGACCCCCTCAGAAATAAGGGGACTTTTGAGTGTCATACCCCACCCACGAGCTGACCTTGCCAAATTTGCAAAAGGACTAATAGATACACAGACGTGCTACAAGGCCACATGGGGAGACATGTTTCGACTTATCAAAAGGGTGTGTGGGGAGAGGGACCTGTCACCTGAAGGAAATAGTCGGCAAGACATTTATACCGAGGGATGTGTCACAAGACTCCAGTGAAAAGGGGCATTTTTGGACAAACGCTTTGGCAAACCAACTCAAAATTGTCTATCCACCTAGACCTCATAGGCGAGGTTTGAGGGTATGTTACAGATGTGGAAGCCCAGGGCATTTCATCAAACAGTGTAGCTACACACCTCAGTCTAACTATAAAACAACAAAGACAGATAGGGACACGGAGGCTGAGTTATCTGACTCTTCATCTGACTCTTCAGCTGACTAATGTGATTAGCTTTCAAAGGCAGGGGGCCTCCCATGATGGGAGGACCTCAACAGGTGCTTGTCAGTTTCTATGTATAAACTTCCTAGATCTGAATTAAAGGGCTGGACCTCCAGCCTTTCACAGGTATTGGCTTCAGTGATGTCAGGAATAGAGAACAAAAAGGACAAACTATGCATTAAACATTAGAGATGTATGTAGAATCATTACATAACCCACGTACAAAAATTGCATGGACAAGTTGTCTCCTCTATTTCAGATTCTAAATTCGGTGAAAATTGGAGGGGAAGGTTCTGTGGATCCATGCATCTCATTGTAAAGGAATACGGGAAAATAATTAAGACAGCTATGCCAACAGGGGCATTTATGTTAGTCTGTATGTTATGTCGTTTGTCAAGAGAATCCACAGGGACTGATAGTCAGCATGTCCCAAATCACCATCAGGAACTTTGGGTTCCACCCAAATCTTATGAAAATATGGGGAATAAAACCAAAAGGATGGGATCCATCCCACCTTCACAGGATAGAGTGTAAACATGGGAAATTAGTGCCAAGATACCCCCTCTTTGTCCATAAGTATTTGAATGTACATGGTATAAAGGGAATGAGTCCCACTATTTAGCATTATTTTGAACATGCTAGACCAATACATCCACCTCGTATTAGACACTGAATGGCATACCCTAGATGAGCTCTGTGGCAGTCTGTACCGCAGAACAATTCCCCCTTTTTCAGGAGTATCTAAAACAGAAGTTGCAGGGAAGACCTGAGATTATTTTCTTTTTGACATATGTCCACGACAAAAATATACTTGACTGTGAGGGAGATGAGGACCCTGAAGTAGACATATGTACCATACCAGGAATTTTCAGTACAGACCCTAATGACATAGATGACGAAACACTTGAAAGTGAAGATCTGAGGGACTTATCATACAATTTAAACAATGGAACCTCAGTTGACACATTGCCAGTAAGAGGTGACAAAGGAAAATTATACCCTGAAGACCCGACAAGAGGAGGGTATGACGACTGGAACATTATGTACATGGTATATAATGTTGCAGAGACAGGACAGTATAGGAAAATATTCTATGACCAACCCGAACCGGTGCAAGGTACTTTGTTAAATAAGTGTTATAACCTAGCAGATGGGATTATGGAGTTCCGACTCACGCAAATTCCTGAGTACATTGGAACTGTAAACCCTCTGACATACTTGACTCAAGAAAGAATTATGTTTGGACTGAACTGTAGTATAGTCAAAACAAGTCACCTAGTATAAAGACACTGAAAAAGTCAGACTTGGTGCCTATTTTAGCACCCTGGTATTGCATGTACAGACAGATGCTAAAAGTAAGTCATTTGAACGCACCACACCTAAAGAAGGTATAACAGTACGTCAGTATATGGTGAGAATTATGAGAGTGGCCTGTACACCAGACATTGAAGGTCATTATATTATTGACACAGCGTACTGGTCATCAAATCAGTCTCTCTCCTTCAATGGACCAAACCCTTGGAGGTGGGATGTGCTGTGCAATGGGATAGATGCACCAAAGGTAAATAAATGGATGTATGGGATTCCCATGTCTGATGGATTGAGGGGAGTGTATCATACCATGGACTGGAAAGATCCTTATGGCTATGAATTAGATCTAGACTTAGATCTATATGGACCATTTGTCTGGCCTCTCTATGAGGAGTCGGATAAAGGGTGGTTGTAATATGAGGAGAGTCCAGTTCCTGGTGTGAACAACCTGTCGATAAATAAAAAGGGATGGTACACATGGGAAGGAAAAGATAAAGTATGTGTAAATGTAGTTCAAGTAGAATGGGAAAAGGATGTTGTGGTCCATGCAAAGGTGAGTTCAGACACATGTAAGGTCCCAGCTGTCAAAGTGGTGGATCTAATTGTTCCTGGATTGGCTGCACCTTGGCGATGTTGGTGGATACTCAGATCGATGGAGAGTAACCCTAACTGACTTTAGGGTGAATGCATGAGACAGGAGGTGTGGTGTGTATGTCAACAATCAAATATACATGCTGAAAGGGTGGTTGTAATCAGGACATAGCCACAATAAAGTAAAAAGGGATTTGATGGGTACAGCACTAGGGGCTGGGGGTCTCGGTTTGGGAGCTTTTGAACACTATGGATTTGGAGGTGCTACGAAATAAACTTGGAGGGGTGGCTCAGCATGTAGGGGTGGGAGTGAAAACCCATTTAGATATAAATCATGTATTGGAGAATTTACAACATGACCACATTGATGCTACAGCATCACTGTCAGAAGTAATGAAGAAGAAGTTCAAGGGTTTAATTGCAGGTCTGTTTAAACATCCAGAAGACGTCCAGTTGGCATTATCATGTACGCAGGTTCAATTTGAACTGTCACAAGATTTAAAGCTAATGATAACCTCGCTGCACTCTAGCCTTTTTCCTATAAATTTACGTAAACAGGCTGAAAGATCTGTCCTTGATTTTGCAAGACACATTAAAAATGGTGGCTTACTCAGTTCCATGGGTGTCAGAGCCTCACAGGCACTATTTCCTTCTTAGTGCCTGTTGCTGGCAAAGAATACCAAGCTTATACAGTGGTAAACCTGGGTTCTATTCTATCTGAAGGTGCGGGTTTTGCACTCCTGGGTTAACCATGAAATTTGTGCTGTATGAAGAAGGGGAGCCCAGATTAGTAGATACATATGGGCACTGGAAAAAGGAAAATGTGCTCTTATGTCAAGGACAACAAAATATAATTTTGAGACAGCAATGCTGGGACAAGGAAGGATAAGGTTTGATGGACGCAACAAAAAGGTGCCGAGCAGAATGAAATGTCTGGGACAGGGTTATTGGTGCTGGTATCAGATGGAGAATGTCACTTCTTATGCAGTGTACACATTGAATTGTACTCAAGGTAGAACACTGACCCGAGGGGTGTACTGCACCACTGGCCCTGTCCTAGGGATAGATCTGGCACAGCCAGAAGGGTGAACACCCATAACACCTGAAAAGAGACTCTACATCAAACCTGATACACCTGTCCATTTACAAAAGATTCCTTTAGGGTGTGGAGCAGAATTGAAAGGGTGGTTATTGGATTTTGGGAAAGAGGATGAGATCATACAAACACTCAGAGCTTCAGAAAGGCAAGCAACTGTGCTCCTGGAGCATAATCGTGAGAAACTGTTACAGGTCTCACATGCCCTTGAGCAAGATGCTAGTGTGTCCTGGTGGGAAAGCTTATTCGGGTATAGTCCAAAAGCAAGTGCCTTTCTGAATCTCATGCTCAACCCAGTAGTGGTACTAATAGCCCTTACCGTATTGTTTGACCTTTTTCAGTTATTCATGTTTTGTAAAATGAAGAGGTTGAGCCCAAGGATAAATTAAAAAAAAGAAAAAGAAATTCAGGGATGTTTTAGTGGTGGTATCCCCGGATGACGAATATGGATAAATGTTGTGTAATCATTGTAATTTTACCCCAATCCCTTGTAGTTAAATAGTATGAATGGACATGAGTGACTGGAAATCGTAGGGTCCTCCAGCGATGAAAAAAAAAAAAAAAAACAACAAGTTAACATAGGTATGAATGAAACTGATAATCATACAGACTCTTCTTGAACCGGAGGCCAGTGGTCAGGCTGCTGAGCTAGGGGCGGGAGGAGTCTGTTAGAAGTGAGAGGGTAGATTTATTAGGCATTGTAATCCCCTATGTGTTATTATTGAACAAATATGATATGGCTCTATTTAAAAAAAAAAAAAAAAAGAGGAAGGGGCCACAGACACCTGGGGCTTGGTACTGGGACTTAAAAAAAAAAAAAAAAAAAACGTTTTCCTCTGTCCTGCAGACATGTTCTTGTGTTTTCCTTGTGCACCTAGGCAACAACCACATCAATCACCCTGTAGTTCTACCTTGTGCCACCATATAACCTGTTATTCTACAACCAGTGGCAAGAGGTCCCAAGGATGTGAGGAAAGAAACCCCAGCTGGACAGGTGACAGCAGCTGAATCCTTGGTAAGACATCGCTCCACATCAAAAAGGAGCACTCTTCATCCTGGTATGACACTTTGCTTCAATGGAGAACCTCAAGGAACCTTTGTATGACTCACCCTGAGGAGAGACACAATAATGCTCTCCCAGGGTGCACCACCCAACTCAGAGTTTTGGCTAAGGGTGCGGCTCTGGGGAGGGAGAAGATACTACAATGCCATCCGGTGATATCAGGTGGGGCCCCCCACCAAAGGACCAAGGAAAAACTTTTGATATAAATAGTTCACAGGGATGAACTAGAGGAGGGAGTGATAAAGATGTGAAGTTTCTCTTGTATCTATGGTGGACATTTTGTTAAGATTCAGCCATGTTAAATGAAGTCTCTATGCTGATTAAACACTGAACATTGTATTTACTCTGAGTATCGATATGCAGACTGGAATTTAAAGGAACTTCCTCTTGTTTATTTTCAGCCAGATAAACAGTCTGGTTTCAAGATGGATTACAGGAATGGAGACCATGCTAGACGTGGTATACAGTTAATGATGCTTATTTTAAAACAGATGCATCCCCTTTTCTTGTTTCAGTGGTCACACATAGTTCCTCAATAAATTACCTGGGGGGTGGAGATTTTCATTTACATATGGGAGGAGAATTCCAGGAATATGGACTTAACTGTTTCATGTCTGCAGTGAATATTGATCTGTGACTGGTTTCTGTAACAATGACAAATATCCTGGCCAGCCCCAGGGAGTGTATATTTTTGCATACTTGTAACCCTATAAAATCTGCTGTGTGCTAATGATCTGTAGCATTACTCTGATGATGCCTGTATCAACGGCCCTTGATGCATGAATAAATGTGTTGTCTATTTGACGAGGTGTGTCCGAGTCTTCCCTGTCCTTAAACATCTTGGACATGCTGTTGTGTGTTCACTGTCGCCAGGTGGCGACTAGATTGGTGGACATACATACATTCTGTCTCTGTGCTCACTCTCTTTCACTTGGGGCCTATCTTGGCCCGTATTGCTGCCCCACGTACAATTCCTATCTGGCATCTGTGGCAGTACAGAGGCTGTGTTCCTCTGCACTCTACAGCTCTATCTGCTGGTGGGAATTCCCCTCTACAGGTGCATTGCACCACAGCTGGGTTCTGTTATTTTATACGCTTGTGGAGGATTTCCGCAGTGTCAGCGCGCATCTTGTGCGCTGACCGCGGAAATAATTCCCCAATTGTTACAGTAAGCGGTACTGTAACCAACCAACAGCAACAGTTGGACAGTTTGTCCTAGGCTGTTCGCGGACTGCAGCCGCAACAGCAAGTTCAAACTGCTCCACCAGTTCACGCGGTATGTGAGCCTAAAATGCCATTGCCAGAGAGATTTACCGGACATAAAAGCGATTTCCGCAATTTCAGAAATCGCTGTCAGTCTTACTTTGAAGTTAGAAATATTTCTTCCGGCAATGAGCATCAGAGGGTCACCCTGGTAAAAACACTCTTGCAGGGTGATTCCCAAACTTGGGCCTACAATTTACAACCTAACCATAAGGCTTTAAATTCTGTCAATGATTTCTTTGATGCCATGGCTATTATTTATGACGACCCAGATACAGCTGCCACTGCTGTTCGCAAAATCCGCAACCTCCGTCAGGGACATAGTTCTGCGGAGGATTATGCTGCGGAATTTTGAAAGTGGGCTAGTGCCTCTAGGTGGGAAAATTTCGCCCTCACGGATCAATTTTTATTGGGTTTATCTGATAAAGTGTCTGAAGTCTTGATTGGTCACCCTGAGCCCCACACTCTGGAGGAAGCCATTGCTTTGGCTATTAAAATTTCAGGGTACAGCAGGATCCGTTATCATCACCAGAGCAGATCTCGGTCATTTTTACGTCCCTTCGTGCTAACTTCCAGCCCTGTTACGCACTCTGATGAACCCAAGCAGCTGGGTCACACTAAATTGTCTGATCTTGAGAGGCAGAGAAGAAGACAGGAGGGTTTGTGTCTTTATTGTGGGGAAAAAGGGCATATGGTACAAAAGAGGTCGGGAAAACTTCTCCGCCTAGCAGGGATGGTCGTAGTCAGCAAACTTCGCTACGCTGGAACTACGCGTATTTTTCCGCATCCACGCGTAGTAGGACTACGACAATACGCCTTAAACTTCGCTACGTCTGCACCTACGAAAGTACTCAATGAAATACGCGTATCCGCGTAAATATCGTAGCCGTATGCGTAGCATTATGTTCGCATGCGGAATTCTTTATGCTACAGTCGTGTTTGTACAGCGCCTGCAACCGGATTGCCTGCGATACGTACGGTCTAGCCGGCAAGCGTATAACCAGCCGCATCATCACTGGCCTTATGCGCACGCGCATGCGTACGTTGCCTTCGTACGCGTACGTACATGCGTACGTCACAGACAAGGTTTTGATTGGCTGACGCGTAGAAACAGGAAGTTGGCCAGAGCAGGCACCGGCAAACGCGTGGAGAGGACGCATCACACGCATCAGCACTGCCATCGCACACAACAGCACTGTCTGCCATCAACATGCCTCCTAAGATTCCCCTCAGGATGAAAGTTATGCTAATTGAGGTAAGCAATCTATTAACAGAATGTATAGCTTTTGGCTACTGTTTCTGACTGCATTTCTCTAATCTTTATATGTCCCATGTAAAAGGATATCATAGGTGTTGTAGTAGAGAATTGTTTTTAGTTTATCTCTGTAACTTTGCATTTTGTAGCAGTACTGTTGTTAATAGTAGAGTGAGACATATTCACTACAGTGACCCGTTTTTTCTGGGTCCAACCTGGGACAAGTGAAGGTGGGGGGTGGGCTGTGGACGGCTGGGGAGGGGGTCGCAGCGCGCCGGAATACGGGCCTGGGGGGGGCGTGTGCGGCGCGCATAGTGCGCCCCGCCAAAAAATGGGCGTGGTCATGACATTGTATGGGCGGAGCGTAACCGTAACCCCAAAGCAGCAAATATAGACATTGTAGCAGAAAACAAACGCAATTTAGGCCAAATTTTAGCAGAAAACAAACGCAATTTAGGCCACATTTTAGCAGAAAACAAACGCACTTTGGGCCACATTTCAGCAGAAAATGAACGCACTTTGTGCTGCATTTCAGCAGAAAATAAATGCAATTTGGGCCACATTTCAGTCGAAAATAAATGCTATTTGGCCCACATTTCTTCAGAAAATAAACGCAATTTGGGCCACATTTCAGCAGAAAGTAAACGCAATTTGGGCCGCTCACCCCCCTGTAGCCGCCGCTCACCCCCTCCTGGCCGCCGCGTCAGACCTCGATCAGGCGGCGACCAGCCGTGCGGGCGCTAGGACCTAGCACTCCGCACTGATATGCGGAAGTGACATCACTTCCGCATATAGAGTGGGTGCGTCCGGCGCCCGCACTTACTGGTCGGGTCGCCGCTGATCAAGGTCTGAAGTTGCTGCAAGGTGAGGGGGGAAGAGCGGCGGCTAGAGAGAGGGAGGGGGCACCTGTCGCTCACTGCCTAAAGGGGCTCCCTGTCACTCACTGCCTAAAGGGGTCCCTGTCACTCACTGCCTAACCTGGGGATCCCCTGTCACTTCCTAACCTGGGGGTCCCCTGTCACTTCATAACCTGGTGGTCTCCTGTCACTACCTTACTGGGGGTCCCTGTCACTACTTTACTGGGGGGGTCCTTGTCACTTCCTAACCTGGGGGTTCCTGGCGCTACGTAAACTAGGGGACAGCATTTACTTCAACCAGCCAAGCACAGCCCAGCATCACCGCCAGCCAGGTCACAGCATCACCGCCAGCCAGCCTGGCCACAGCATCACGCAAGGCCTTTCAGCCCGCACGTCATCCCCAATCCAACCAAAAACAGTATTGCCAGGCACAACAGCCAGTAGAGGAGAATTGAGAATCCAGGTGAGAGGTGTCTACCATATTAAGGGGGCATTCTGCCTATTTATGTGAAATCCTGTCTATTTATGTGCCTCATGACTGCTGAATTTGTCTTGTTGGGGGCCTCATGATTGCTGAATTCGTCTTGTTGAAGGCCTCATGATTTTTTGGGGGCCTCAAGATTGCTGAATGTCTTGTTGGGGGCCTCATGATTTGTTGGGGGCCTCATGATTGCTGAATTTGTCTTGTTGGGGGCCTCAAGATTGCTGAATGTGTCTTGTTGGGAGCCTGATGATTTGTTGGGGGCCTAATGATGATTACTAAATTTGTCTTGTTGGGGGCCTCTGGGAAAAGCTGAATCATTATCCTATGAGACAATAGCATTAAACCTACTTTTTTGCTTTTTAAAACGGAAAATAAAACTGTGAGGTTCTAAAAAACGAATACATTTTTCAGGAGTAGGATGAAAGAAATTGTTTATCTTCACAGTTTATTTGCAACTTGGATTTTCAATAATGTTCATGTATGAGTTAAAACGTTTGTATGAAGTGGCTGTTGCCACTTTGCGATAGATAAAGAGACTTTTGGGTTGCAGTTTGGGCACTCGGCCTCCAAAAGTTTCGCCACCACTGTCCTAATCTAATGTCCCACATTGCTAAGTTAATGAAAATTTGTCACCACCCATGGCCACACCCACATTCTGGTCCATGGCCGCACCCATTTTTGGGGAAGGCGCGAACGTGCGCCGCACAACATAACCCTCAGGTTTTTCGGCGCACACATCTTCTCAAAAATTTGCGGCGCACCACTTCTTCCCTGCCTTTTTGCACCCCCCCCCTGGAAAATTTTGTGCGGACGCCCATGGCTATGAACTGGCACAAAGTCTATAGACGCCGCGGCCAGTTCATGGAATCCATTCAGTTATATATTTGATGCTTGCTGTCACAGGATCTTCTCTGTCAGTCAAATCACACATGAAATGGAATGATGTAGTTATTATGACTAGCAATGTCAGCAGTTATAGGTGGCACTAGTCATCGTTGATCCCTAGTATCTGCCCGAAGTCATAGTTGGTTGCTTCCCACAATTTTTGAAAACTGTCATTATGAATAATATTATAATCTTTTACATTATGCTGTAAGTAAGAAGATTCTTAATTAATTAAGGTATAATACAGTGGTCATTAATACTGTAATATTTCTTTTCCAGGAATTTACAAGAGGCCGGTACGACCTCACCACCGCTACGGAAAAACGCGACGTGGTGAGAAGGGTGCAGGGGATCCTGAGGTCCGAGTACCGGCGGGTCCTCACCACCAAGCAGGTCCAAATGTTATGGAGTGACCTTAAGAGGAGGGACCAGGACCTGCTCAGGCGGGTGGTTGCACAAATAGGATGTAAGTCAGCAAACTATTAGTTTATGTATGTCTATTTTGGGTTTTATATGCTGTATGTATTTATCCTAAAAATTAATTCCATGGGCTGAATACTATAGAGTTGTGCAGTATGTACAGTTACAATATATATCCGTAAGGTATTCACAGTGCAGCACTTTTCCCACATTTTGTTTTGTTAGGGGCTTATTCCAAAATGGGTTAAAACATATTATTTTGTGCTCCTGTGTGGGCATAGTGATGACATTTGTGCAATATGTACTGATTATACTGCATTCATGCAAATAAAGTTATTTAAAAAAATGGGCCCCTAGGCTTAACATTGGTTTTTGATAACCACTGATGATCAATTAACTTTTTTTTTTTTTTAAGAAAAATTTGATAGGTGCTGTCGTCCATCTGGACCCTATATCCTCTCCAGGCCCTAGGCAAGTGGCTAGGTTTGCCTTGTGGATGGTCCGGCTCTGTTGCACAGCAATTTTTTTTAAAGATCTCTCCAGAGCTATTCAATCGTATTGAAGCCTACGCTCTTGCTGGGCCACTCAAGGACATACACAGAGTTGTCTCGGAGCCACACCATTGATATCCTGGCTGTGTGCCCCACTGCCCAGGGTCGTATTCCTTCTACAAGATGAACCATTGCCCCAGTCTGTGTTCCAAGTGCTCTCTTTAAAGTGATCCTTAAGCCTGTAAAAAAAAAAAAAAGATTTTTACTCAACTGGGGCTTCCCTCAGCCCCCTGCAGTCGATCGGTGCCCTCGCCGCCTCGCTCAGATCCTCCTGGACCCGACGGCGACCACTTCCGGTTTCGCTGTCAGGACCCGACAGGCATTGGGAACGCGAGTGATTCTTCGTGTTCCCAGCCAAAATATCGCCCCCTATGCTACTATTACGTCCAGGAGGCCGCAATAGCCGCAAAGGATCACTTTAAAGCCTATCCTAGTTTTATTTTACTGTATTGAAGAGTCATATTCTTTCATGTATAATAAATACATTAAAGGAATAAGAATATGATTTTTTTGTTCTGTGTTTAGAGTAAGGTCCTTATCAAAGTTCACTTGAAAATAGAAATAAAAGTAATTGTAGTTCAAACAATAAAGTTATTACTTTTTATCCATTTTATCATATATTTTGATTTAATTGTATTATTCATTACTCCTTACTACAGCTGCAAGTGGTGCCCGCACTGCCCGGGGAACCTCTGCACCCAGGCCTTCTTCCTCAAGAGCCTCCTCACCTGGCCCCAGCCATCATAGCCAGAGGGCTTATCTGAGTAGAGCCAGGACACCGCTTTATGGTAAAATTCTCTTACTGTATGATTAACATTGCATACTATGGAAAATCAAGTAAATGCTATGTTATATGTATTACATTACAGGTTCTTAATTTTAGGGATGATCAATGAGATTGAAATATGTACAAGTTGATGGATTGCTGGGTTTACCTATTTTACACATTTTTTTCTACAGTTCCTCTATCAACATATATGAGGCCGAGGGGCCAGGTGAGGCGGCTGACGAAGACGAAGAGGAGGCATGAGCGGGAAATCCGCATACTGAAAAAACAGATGCTGGAGATGCGCCAGCATATGGCGAATGTGGAGGAGGAGGTCCGCCAGTTGAAGGGGACAGGGGGTAGGGTGGACTGAGGGGGGTTTTTTTGTTGTTGTTTTTTTTTTATTTTTGTTGAACAGTTTTACTGCTGGCAGGTGATGTAGCTGCTGCATGGTTTTTTGGCAGTTGGAAACAGCTGTAAACAGCTATTTCCCACAATGCAGCAAGGTTCACAGACAGGAAACTGCCAGGAGTACGTACTTTTCTTGTTTCTTGTGGGAGGGGTTTTACATTTTTAGAGTACAGATTCTCTTTAAAGTGAACCTTCAGACTAAAAATCGACTCAGCAGCACTTAAAAGGCCTGGTGTTTCTTTAACAGTTTCACAGCATCAGAACTTTGTTTCTCTTATACAAGCCTCATTTTTAGCTGTACAGAAGAAAACTGCCCGGGCATTTTTCCCCTGAATCCGGGCAAAGCATGAAGGTATTTCTGAAGTTGTTGTTCTCGTTCTGCTGTTTTGGTGCAATTTTTTTTTTTTTTGACATTTTGAATTTGACATTTGAAGCCTAGGGTGTGCAGCTGGGAGGGGTGATCAGGACACAGGACAGTTGGAACTGTGTCTCCTGCTCCCTGTCACCTCCTTTCAACCAAAAAGATGGCTGCCCCATGACAAAGATGGCTGTCCCCATGAATCACAAACATTTGCCTGTTCTTTTAAAACAGGGTGGGTAAGAGATTATATTACCTATCTATTCTAATTAACATAACTAATGTAACTTAATGACAGTATGTTTGTTTAGGCTGAAGTTCCCCTTTAAGAAAAAAAAAAAAGAAAAGAAAAACTTTTCACAAAAAATAAATATTTTTCTTAAAAAAGGATACGTTTCTTCTCTTTTGTTGTACGATCTCTGACACTGACACATTGTGTTGGACTAAATAATCGCAAAAGAAATGCAATGACATTGTTAATACAATGCATTTCTAAAACATATATTTATGCAGAATACTTAGTTGTATGTGTCACATTGCTTGTGTGATGCAATCCCTTAATTTTGTAGATCTACTGTGTCCAACACAAAGCACCAGTGTGCAAAATAGACATTTAAAGTGTAAAGAGTATATGTAGCAATTATTCATTGCTTTTTAGTTCTCTTTTACAGCGCATGCAGGTTCAGTCTACTCTACTTTCTTCCTCCCCTCCTCTCTGTGGCACGCGTCATAGTGCACGGAACTATGATGCGATGCAGAGAGTCGGAAAATAATTCGAGGAGACAGAGACTGTGCATGCGCTGTAAGGACCCACAGACATCATTTTTCATGTTTCAGCTCTACTTTCTGTAGGAGCCATGTTTTCAATAGCATTGAGAGTGGGCATACCGAGATGGAGAGGGATTAAGAGAGGAAGTGTATACACTTCATATACACTTGGGTATACTTAAAGGGACTCCGAGCTCAAATTAAACACAAAATGAGAACTTACCCGGGGCTTTCTGTAGCCCAGTGCTAGTCGGGAGTTCCCACAACGTACCTCCGGGTCTTCTCCCAATGCCTCTTCAGAAATGGTTGGTCGGCGGATCCTGGCGACACTCGGGCCGAGTGTCGGGCTCCTTCTTCCGCATACATCACGCGTAACGTCATTACGGCGTACGGCGTCACAGTACGGCGCATGCGTGGTTTAATCGCGCATGCGCCGTACTGTCACGCCGGCCACCGTGATGACGCGAGGCGGCCGGCGTAATGACGTTACACGTGATGTATGCGGAAGAAGGAGCCCGACACTCGGCCTGAGTGTCGCCAGGATCCGCCGGCCAACCATTTCTGAAGAGGCATTGGGAGAAGACCCAGAGGTACGTCGTGGGAACTACAGACCAGCACTGGGCTACAGCAAAGCCCGGGTAAGTTTACATTTTGCGTTTAATTAGATCTTGGAGTCCCTTTAAAAACATACCCTGTGCCCCTGCTCAGTGTCCCTTTCAGGGGTTCTTTCTTTAGGGTGGGGGAGAAGAATTTGGGCCTGGTTTGCAGGCATTACAAAATACTTACCGAGCCTCCAGCGGCGTTTTGTAGCCTTCCTGAAGCTCCTAGCATGCTCCTATTGGCTTTCCGACGTCCTCTGTTCACGGCAGCAGGCGTATCACTCGACTCTAGGCAGGTCAGGTAACACGCCGGCTTCCATGCAAGGAGGATGGCAGAAAGCCGCTAGGAGTTTCAGGAGGGCTGAAAGATGTTGCTGGAGGTTTCAGTGAATATTTTGGAGCAGGTTTGCGATTTTTTCTGCTGGTGGTTCAAGTAAGCAACCGACAAGCACATGAATACGGCTTCAAGTGATCCCAGCTGGTGGATATTGGGGACATATGTATATACAGTATATGTATAAATAAAAAAAAATAAAAAAATATATAGATATATATATATATATATAGATATATATATATATATATACGCATCTGATAATAAATCTGCATGCATGTATATCTGATACACATATAAATAGAGGTAGCCAGACCTCTCCATCCAGTTAAATATAGGTAGCCAGACCTAATCCCCCCCCTCCCAAGTAATTCATAGGTACCCAGAACTCTCCCATCTCCCCCCAGTAATTCATAGGTAGCCAGAACTCTCCCCTTTCCCCCCAGTAATTCATAGGTAGCCAGACCTCTCCCCTCTCCCCCCCCCCCCAGTAATTCATAGGTAGCCAGACCTCTACCCTCTCCCCCCCATTAATTCATCATAGGTAAACAAAAAAGCAATTTTTTATTTTGGGTCCTCCCTGACAGTGGGAACACTGCTATCTAACAGGAACAGAAGAAGGTAAATGAGTGAAAAGGTGTGGTGCACCCTAAAGGTGGGGACACCAGTAAACATAACAGCAACAGGTGTTTTTTTTTTGGGGGGGGGGTGTGTGTGCTCCCTGGCAGTGGGAACGCTGCTATCTATCATCTACAAAATAAGGTACATCAATAAAAAGGTGAGGTGCACGCCAACGGTGGGAACACACTAATACACATAAAAGCAAGTTTTTTTTTTTTTTTTTGCTCCCTGACAGTGGGAACACTGCTATCTAACAGGAACAGAAGAAGGTAAATGAGTGAAAAGGTATGGTGCACCCTAAAGGTGGGGACACCAGTAAACATAACAGCAACAGGTGTTTTTTTATTTTTTTTTATTTATTGTTTTTTTTTGGGGGGGGTGTGTGTGCTCCCTGGCAGTGGGAACGCTGCTATCTATCATCTACAAAATAAGGTACATCAATAAAAAGGTGAGGTGCACGCCAACGGTGGGAACACACTAATACACATAAAAGCAAGGATTTTTTTTTATTTTTTGCTCCCTGACAGTGGGAACACTGCTATCTAACAGGAACAGAAGAAGGTAAATGAGTGAAAAGGTATGGTGCACCCTAAAGGTGGGGACACCAGTAAACATAACAGCAACAGGTGTTTTTTTTCTTTCTTTTTTTTGGGGGTGTGTGTGCTCCCTGGCAGTGGGAACGCTGCTATCTATCATCTACAAAATAAGGTACATCAATAAAAAGGCGAGTTGCACGCCAACGGTGGGAACACACTAATACACATAAAATCAAGGTTTTTTTTTTATTTTTTGCTCCCTGACAGTGGGAACACTGCTATCTAACAGGAACAGAAGAAGGTAAATGAGTGAAAAGGTATGGTGCACCCTAAAGGTGGGGAAACCAGTAAACATAACAGCAACAGGTGTTTTTTTGTTGTTGTTTTTTTTTTGGGGGGGGGGGGGTGCACCCTGGCTGTCTGTGGGAATGCTACCTATGAGAGGAGCAGTGGCTCAGTCAAGATGACCATCACCCTCAATAAAAGTACATTTTGGCAGTAAGTAGGCAACATTTCACCTTGTCTTGTACCTATGAGAGGAGCAGCGGCTCAGTCAAGATGACCATCACCCTCAATAAATGTACATTTTGGCAGTAAGTAGGCAACATTTCACCTTGTCTTGTACCTATGAGAGGAGCATCGGCTCAGTCACGATGACCATCACCCTCGATAAAAGTACATTCGTTTTTGGCAGTAAGTAGGCAACATTTCACCTTGTCTTGTACCTATGAGAGGAGCAGCGGCTCAGTCACGATGACCATCACCCTCAATAAAAGTACATTTTGGCAGTAAGTAGGCAACATTTCACCTGGTCTTGTAACCACCCCACCTGCCGCGCTGAAAGCCCGCTCAGAAATAACACTGGAAGGAGGGCATGAGAGAAGTTCCAGCGCATATTGTGCAAGCTCAGGACAGGTGTCGAGTCTGTGGGCCCACATCTCCATGGGGTCCTTAGTGCGCATGCTATCTGATGCACTGAGTGAAGACATGTAGTCGTTGACCATGCGGGACAGCCGCTGCTCCTGATTTCCAGGTGCTGCTGCTGATGCTGTGGTAGGCTGAACAGACTCAGAGCTGTAAAACTGCCTCATCGCACCAAACAAGTCTCCAAGATGTCTAGATCTGCTGGGCATAGGCACCTGCTGGGCACCATGAGCAGGGATAGCTGGGTTCTCAGGCTGTGGATGTGGAAAGGCTTCCTTCAGCTGTTCGATCAGGGCCTGCTGCAGCTCTCCCATCCTTTCCTCCTGCTGGCTGGTTGGAATAAATTGACCCAGCTTCCCCTTGCAGCAGGGGCGTAGCAATAGGGGGTGCAGAGGTTGCGACCGCATCGGGGCCCTTGGGCCAGAGGGGCCCCGTAGAGCCCTCCATGAAACTGCAGTATTAGCTCTCTATTGGTCCTGTGCTCATAATAATTACTTTTATAGATACTTTGAATAGTGATAATCATTAACAAACTGTTCCCCATCCCCTTCTTGCACCTCTGACACTGTAGTTGCCATTGGCAAGTTTTGGCGCGCTGTATCAATTGTTAAGTATAGAGTGCTTGGGGGGGGCCCCATGTAAAACTTGCATCGGGGCCCAAAGCTCCTAAGCTACGCCACTGCCTTGCAGCGTGGGTCTAAAAGGGTGGCCAGCCAGTAGTCATCTCTTTTCTTTATCTTTTTGATCCGAGGGTCCATCCGGAGGCATCGTATCATATGAGCAGCCATTGGGAAAGCAAGAGCTCGCTCCGCCAAATCCCCATCGTCATGTCTGCACGAAACAGACAAATCCTCTGCCTGCTGCTGCTGTTCCTCCTGACTTCCAAGGTCACCCCACCCCTGAATAACAGAAGCTGCACCCGCCTCCTCTTCCTCTTCACCATGGTCAGGCACCTCCATGATATCCTCCATCACATGGACATCCTCCTCCTCTTCCTCCTGTGTCTGAGCCTGGCTGCCTTGGAGCGAGCTTTGTTGCTGCAGCTCAAGTTCAGTAACGGCTTCCTCACCAGCAGTCATTAGGCTACTAAGTGTTTGTTCCAGCATGAACACAACAGGGAGCACGTCGCTGAGACTGACTTGCTCCCCGCTTACAAACGTAGTAGCCTGTTCAAATGGGGCCAACACATGGCAGACCTGTTGCATAAGCCGCCACTCTTCCCGTGTGATGTAGGGGAGTGTTTCTGCTGATGACCCATGGATGTCGTCCTGCTCCAGAAGGTACTCAGAGACTGCTTTTTTCTGCTCCACCATCCTTTCCAGCATGTAAAGGGTGGAGTTCCACCTCGTTGGAGTGTCTACTATGAGCCTGTGAGGGGGCAAGCCATGCTTTCGCTGATAGCGACGGAACAATGAGGTGGCAGTTGAAGAGCGGGCCATAAATCTTCCTTGCATGCTGCACCACATCACTCATACCTGGGAAGGTGCGCAAAAAACGATGAACCACCAAGTTGAGGACATGGGCAAAACATGGCACATGAGGAATGTTGCCATCGTTCAGGGCAGCCAGCAAATTTGCTGCATTGTCACAGGCAACATGGCCAACCTGTAGTCTTCGGGGGGTCAGCCACTTTTGTGCCTGTTCCTGGAGTAGGGCCAAAACATTTGCTGCCGTGAGCCTCTGCTCCCCAATGCTCACCAGCTCGAGCAATGCTTGACATCGCTTGTGACACACGCCGGTGTAGCAACGGGGGCGCTTATTAGGGGGCTCTGCAGTGGCAGTAGAGTCACCAGCTGAGGTGAGAGCAGACCTGTTCCCCTTGACCCCACGGGGAGGCTCAACAAGCTCAATGGAAGCACCAGGACCGGAACCCTCCTGCTCACTATGTAGGGTGACCCAGTGAGCTGTAAATGAGACATATCGGCCCTGACCATGCTTGCTGGTCCACCCATCCATGGTGAGATGTACCCTGTCGCCTATGGAATAATCTAGCGACAGGGCGACATTATCAACTGTGCGTCGGTACAGGTTAGGAATTCCCCTTCGGGAAAAATAGTGACGGCTGGGTATTTGCCATTCAGGAATGGCATACTCCAGGAGGTTGCGAATGGCTGACCCCTTCTCTACAATGGAGTAGGGCAGCAGCTGCTGGACCATGGCCTCTGCCAATAGACCGTTTAATCTCCGTATCCTGCGGCTACGGGGAGGCAGTGCTCTTGTGGACCTTATAGCCTCAGTTATCAATGGCTGGGTGCTTTGAGCTGATGATGGAGTGGAGGAAGGTGAAATCTGCCCTCTACGGCCAGAGTGTATTACAGATGGAGAGCAGGCAGGATGGGTGCCAATCTCAGAAACTGAACCAGGATCGGAAGGTGGACGGGTCTGTGCTATAGTCCTCTGCATGGTGCTGCTTTGTGGTCCTTTAACACTGCCATATTCCTTTTGGTGGTTACTTTTTAGGTGTGTGTGCAGAGCACCTGTCCCCAACCTTTTCAAATTTTTTCCCAGGCTCAGCCTGGCACCGCACAGCTTACACACAACTATTAAGGGATCTCTGGTTGACTCAGTAAAGTACTTCCAAACCGGGGCCTTCCTCCGAGAAGTGTTTATGCCTGAGGTTGCAGTTGTACCACTTCCAGTTCGGGACATAGGAGTTTCAGCTGGAGGCTGTGACTGTAACTCCTCCCTTCCTTGAACTGCACTAGCAGAGGAGCTCATGTTGCCACTAGGCCCCCTGGTGTGCCGATGTCCAAGCTGCCTCCTCTGCCAGCTTGCCTCTGATTCATTTGAGCTGGCATCATCATGCTCAGGCTCATAGGTGATATCCATGTCATCGTCATCATAATCATCACTGTGCCTGCCTCCCTCATAGCCCACCTCCTCAATGTTCTCATCCTGACCCTCCACTGCTTGAATGTCAACTTCTGCACCCTCCCCCCCTCAACAACATTATTATCATCCAAAAGAAAACTCTGGGCATCATGCGACATATCGATGTCTGACTGCTCAAGAACCTTATCAACAAGTGCTGAAATTATGTCATCAAAGGAAAGGACACATGGGTTAAGGGCAGCTTTTGGAGGAGGCATGGAAGTGCTGCTGGTGGTACTGCTGGTACTTTGTAACTCAGCTTGTGAGGACTGACTAATAGGGCTGTCTCCTGACAACCAGTTCACAATGTCTTCAGTGTGGCTCTGCACAATAGCCCGTGGTTTCTGTGACGTGAAATATGATCGTATCAGACTGGACCCCCTTTTGGGATTTGATGCATCACTGCCTGATACTGAGTGTCCACTACCTGTGGCTGAGTGGCTAGTACTTGCTGCTACTTGGCTTCTGGTTCTGCCTGCAGAAGTCTGTCCCCGGACTGCTGTGGACTGACCCCTGCCTGGTGCAGAGTGTCCCCTGCCAGCTGCTGACTTTGCTGGTGGACCCTTGCCTGCACTGTCTCGACCACGGCGAGCTTCACCTCTGCCGGACATTGTTTATTTGTCTCAAATTTTTAATCGAAGTATAGTGGAAGGGGAACAATGTCAAAACAATTTTGCTGAATAAGTGAGATAAAAGAAAGAATGAATAAAGGAAAGGAATGAATACAATAATACAGGGAAATTAAAATAAGGAAAAAAAAGAAAAGGATGAGATGGCTATTTAATTTATGTTTCTTTCCACACAGTTCCTTTCTGTAACTAAATCCACTCTCCTCTACACATCACAGCATGGAACTACACACACAGTCGTCTGTAGCTGCCTAACACTAAGTCACAGAAATCCTTACACAAAGTAGGACTAGTAGCTACTAGCTAGCTAGGCTAGTAAAAACAGATTAACAATAAGGAAAATAACAGAATGAATAAAGGAAAGGAATGAATACAATAATACAGTGAAATTAAAATAAGGAAAACAAATGAAAAAAGGATGATAGGACTACAGATCACAGCATGGAACTATATAGCTATATACACAGTCCTCCTCCTATCTTCTGTAGCTGCCTAACACTAAATCACAGAAATCCTTACACTAAATAATAGTACTAGTAGCTAGGTAGCCAAAACACAGATTAGAAATAAGGAAAATAACAAAAGAATGCAAGGAATGTGGATGTGTATGTCACTGGCTGCAGCCTGTGTAAGCTGTTTCTTCTCAGAGTCCTCACAAAGCCCAGCACACAGCTCAATAACACCCAGAAACTGAAACCAGAGCTGTTGGAAGAAAGCTTTTATACTGAGGGGTGGGCTACATTTCTATTGGTTGCTAACAGTGAAGCAGCCACCAAAAGTTTCACCTGATTGGCCAAATAGTCTGTTTGTGAAACTACGCGTATGAAAATACGCGTAAGCGTAAGCTACGCCTACGGCGTAAGCTACGAATGCATTGTTAAATACGAGAGTGTGAACTTCGCTTTACGCGTAGTATACGCCTGGCTGCGTATACATACGCAATAAAAATACGCGTGCGAAGCTACGCAAATTACGCAATCGCGTGCGTATATAGCGTATTAATACAGAACGACAAAACTGACTACGCGTATTTTGCTACGCGTAGTTTTAGGCATACGAAATGCTACGCCTATGCGTATTGCGTAAAATACGTTGCGTAGATTCGCATATGCGTAGTTTCTGCCCACCCCTGCCGCCTAGGATCTGTCAGGGGTGTACCCCTAGGCGATCTACAATCACCCCAGACTTTTGATAAACTGCTGCTACCTACTAAGGTATCTTTGAAGGATTGTGAGTTCTCTTCTCAAGCCTTCATCGATTCTGGAGCAGCGGGGAACTTTATCGATGCCAGTTTAGCAGAGGAATGGGGAAACCCTTTAATACCCATGGCGAAAAAACTCTACGTAACTGGAATTGATGACTCTCCTCTACAGGATCATCAACCACTTTCTCAGACAGCCTCTCTCTCATGCCAGATTGGCTTGTTCCATGTGGAGGAGATGCAATTTTATGTTTTGAAAATGACGTCATGTTCCATTGTTCTGGGTCTTCCCTGGTTACAAAAACATTCCCCTCAGTTTGACTGGAGCACAGGACAACTCATGTCTTGGTCTCCATTTTGTATTAAGAACTGTTTACAAAAATTGTCGTTGCATTCTTTGAGTTTGTCTGTAGAGGGGGTTCCTAAGCAGTATGCACAGTTTTGTGATGTGTTCTCTCCACAATAAGCGGACAAATTGCCTCTGCATCGTTCCTTCGATTGCCCCATCGATTTAAGGCCAGGTACTATGCCTCCTAGAGGTCATATTTACCATATTTACCCCCTGTCTGGTCCTGAGAAAAAAGCTATGAAGGAGTACATCAAAGAAAATTTAGAGAAGGGTTTCATCCGCCCTTCTAGTTCTCTGGCCGGAGCAGGGTTTTTCTTTGTTCAGAAGGATGGTGGTCTTAGGCCATGCATTGATTATAGGGGTCTGAATAACATCCCCATAAAGAACAAATACCCCTTACCGCAGATAGAGGATTGGTTCTCACAAGTAACTGGGGCACAGATATTTTCCAAATTAGACCTCAGAGGGGCTTATAACCTAATCAGGATCAGACAGGGGGATGAATGGAAGACCACTTTGGGATTAGTTGTGCTTAAAGGATACCACAACTGAAATGTGACATAATGAGATAGACATGTGTGTGTACAGTGCCTAGCACACAGATAACTATGCTGTGTTCCTTTTTTTCTTTCTCTGCCTGAAAGAGTTAAATATCAGGTATGTAAGTGGCTGACTCAGTCCTGACTCAGACAGGAAGTGACTACAGTGTGACCCTCACTGATAAGAAATTCCAACTATAAAACCCTTTCCTAGCAGAAAATGGCTTCTGAGAGCAAGAAAGAGGTAAAAAAGGGGAATTTCTTATCAGTGAGGGTCACACTGTAGTCACTTCCTGTCTGAGTCAGGACTGAGTCAGTGGGCATTCGAATTCAGGTCTGGGGAAATTTTGGATTCGGTTGCGATCGCTGAATTCGGTTTGGGGTCGGTAACAAAATTCAGGCAAAAATTTGTGTTCGGGAATTTGGATGTCTTTTTTTTATTTAAAAGAAATCCTTCTCCTCCTCTCTTGTTTTCCAGGGATTTGTAAGATGTCAAAAGCCAGCTCACATACATTGGCCATGGCCAGGAATCAAACCAAGGTTAACTGCTTGGAAGGCAGCTATGCTCACCATTATACCACCAACACTGCCTGCTGAAGCCAGCCTAGCACGTACCATTGTGATATACCTTGAATCTACATGGCTATCTGGGGTTCTCTTCGGACAACTGTTGAACAAAACATGCAAGGCCATACCTGGGTGGGCTTGAACCACCAACCTTTCAGTTAACAGCCAAACTCACTAGCACACAAAAGCCAGCACACTTCCACTGCACCACTCTGCTGCCACATAGGGAAGGCTTAAACCTCTTGGAGCAGACTTACTGCCTCCCTCCAAAAGACACGCATACATTCCCATAAAATCATTCAACAGCAACTGTGTGCACATTCTCTGTGGTGCAGTTGGTTGGTGTGTTTGGCTGTTAATTGAAAGGTTGGAGGTTCAAGCCCACCCAGGGATGGCCTTGCCTTTTTTGTTCAACAGTTGTCTGAAGAGAACCCCAGATAGCCATGTAGATTCAAGGTATATCACAATGGTACATTACAATGATACATTACAATGGTACATGCTAGGCTGGCTTCAGCAGGCAGTGTTGGTGCTATAATGGTGAGCATAGCTGCCTTCCAAGCAGTTAACCTTGGTTTGATTCCTGGCCATGGCCAATGTATGTGAGCTGGTTTTTGACATCCTACAAATCCCTGGAAGACAAGACAAGACAGGAGGAGAAGGAGAGGAGAAATCCCTGGAAGACAAGACAGGAGGAGAAGGAGAGGAGAAATCCCTGGAAGACTAGACAGGAGGAGAAGGTTTTCTTTTAAATAAAAAAAAGACATCCGAATTCCTAAACACAATTTTTTGCCCGAATTTGCAATCATTCGGCCGAATTTGAGAGGCACTATTCGGGTAGATTCGAATTTGAATCATCAGAATATCTTTAGAATTCAGATTCGGATTTGAATTCGGCAACCATGAAAAGTGAACCGAATTTTCGGGTACTTAACACATTCGTGAATTTGGAGAGCAACCCTGATTCTGAGGATTATGAATCTGTCATCAGCACAAATATGGCATTTATCATTTCTGACTTACAGTGTTCCACAGTTTAACCGAAAAATCTCTCTCCAAGGAGATGGACTGTGATTGGTTTGTAAACCGGAGGGGGCAGGCTTTGTACCACCCCAAAACTAGCTTCAAAAAAACCAGGATGCATACAGGGAGGGGCAGTTCTCCACTTTAACAACATAAAGGGAGCATGCTGCTGGCCTGAGGCCTGAGCCAGTGGCCATCTTGGATACATTTATGTCATCCCGCTTCCTTAAACTCAATATGAGCAAAACGGAGATTGTGATATTTCCACCTTCACTCTCTGTTCCACCTCCCATTGTCACAATCAATGTAGGGAACACCCCAATAGCATCAACCCCCAAAGCTCGTTGCCTAGGGGTAACTCTGGACTCTGAGCTCTCCTTTAAACCACATATTAACACTTTAACTACCTCCTGCTACTTTCATCTCAAAAACATTTCCAGAATCCGTCCCTTCCTTTCACAAGAAGCAACTAAAATGCTTGTGCATGCCCTAATCATCTCCCGTCTTGACTACTGCAACACAATACTCTGTGGTCTACCAAAAAGCAGACTGGCACCTCTCCAATCCCTACTAAACTCTGCGGCCCGTCTCATCCACCTCTCTTCTAGATCCTCTGAGGCAGCCCCTCTCTGCCAATCCCTCCACTGGTTACCAGTTGCCCAAAGGATCCAGTTTAAACTTCTCACACTTGCATACAAAGCTCTACACAAGCTGTCGCCTCCATACATTTCCTCTTTAATCTCCAGATACCTCCCCGCTCGGACCCTCCGTTCCTCAGAGGAGACCCTTTTGTCCTCCAGCCTAGTCACCTCCTCTCACTCTCGCATCCAAGACTTCTCACGGGCGGTCCCTCTCCTTTGGAACTCTCTCCCTCAGCCGGTTCGTCATGCCACGAGTCTGGAAACCTTCAAACGTACTCTGAAAACACACCTGTTCAGAAAAGCCTATAATTTGCTATAGGCAGCACTGAAGGCACACTGGCTCACCCACTAATCCTGGTGTTTCCTTCCCCTTTGTTTCCTCCCCACTACCCTCTAGATTGTAAGCTCGCAAGGGCAGGGACCTCCTCCTAGTGTTTCTCATACTGCTGTAATTTTAACATATGTATATGTACCAACTACATATCAACTATGTATGTATCTGTATTTATTCTATTCAATGTCATGACTGTACAGTGTCTTGTATTTCTTATATATATTTGTTCCCCATTATTTGTTTGTACTATGTACAGCGCTACGGAAGATGTTGGCGCTATATAAATAAAAAATAATAATAAAATAATAATAATAATATACTTTGATCGGAAACAAAGGTACTTAACTTGCTTTCCCAAAATTTACATATTTCATCGGAGCCTAAGTATTCATTTATTTCTTTCCTATTTATTTTACACTGGGTTACTTTTCTCTTTAATTGTTAATTTTAATGATTTTCTGTATATATTAATTATTTATATTGCATTTATAATAAAAGACTTCTAAAAGTCACTTATTGCTCCTCTACACAGGCCCGTTTCTTGCCCCGTGCGGAGCGTGCGGCCGCCCGGGGTGCTGTTGGGAGGTGGGCGTTATAACAGAGGGGGGAGCCGGAGCCGCGCAGCCCGACCTCTCCCTCCCTCTCCCGGGCGCCCTCCGTGCTCCCCCCTCAGATGCAGAGTCCGTGAGCAGGCAGGGAAGCGCTGTTTACAACTCACCTGCCTGGCTCCAAGCGCTGCCGCTGGTCTGTCTCCTCCTCTCTCTGTATACGTACGGATACACACGCTGCTTCCGGCTACAGGAAGCAGCGTGTATCAGTACGTATACAGAGAGAGGAGACAGACCAGCGGCGAGAGAGCAGCGCTTGGAGCCAGGCAGGTGAGTTGTAAACAGCGCTTCCCTGCCTGCTCACGGACTCTGCATCTGAGGGGGGAGCACGGAGGGCGCCCGGGAGAGGGAGGGAGAGGTCGGGCTGCCCTCCCGGCGGCTCCCCCCTCCATTATTGGGGACAGCTACCTATCTAACCTACCCTGGGGGGCACCTACCTAATCTAACCTACGCTGGGGGGCACCTACCTAACCTAACCTACGCTGGGGGGCACCTACCTAACCTAACCTACGCTGGGGGGGCACCTACCTAATCTAACCTACGCTGGGGGGCACCTACCTAATCTAACCTACACTGGGGGGGCACCTACCTAATCTAACCTACACTGGGGGGCAACTACCTAATCTAACCTACACTGGGGGCAGCTACCGATCTAACCTACAGTGGGGGGCAGCTGCCTATCTAACCTACGCTGGGGGGCACCTACCTAACCTACGCTGGGGGGCACCTACCTAATCTAACCTACACTGGGGGGCACCTACCTAATCTAACCTACACTGGGGGCAGCTACCTATCTAACCTACACTGGGGGGCAGCTACCTATCTAACCTATACTGGGGGCAGCTACCTAATCTAACCTACGCTGGGGGGCACCTACCTAATCTAACCTACACTGGGGGGCACCTACCTAATCTAACCTACACTGGGGGCACCTACCTAATCTAACCTACACTGGGGAGCAGCTACCTATCTAACCTACACTGGGGGGCAGCTACATAATCTAACCTACACTGGGGGGCAGCTACATAATCTAACCTACACCGGGGGGCAGCTACCTAATCTAACCTACACTGGGGGGCACCTACCTAACCTATACTGGGGGGGGGGGCAGCTACCTATCTAACCTATACTGGGGGGCACCTACCTAACCTATACTGGGGGGGGGGGGCAGCTACCTAATCTAACCTATACTGGGGGGCACCTACCTATCTAACCTATACTGGGGGGGCAGCTACCTAATCTAACCTATACTGGGGGGCACCTGTCTAATCTAGCCTATACTACGGGGCAGCTACCTAGTTTAACCTGTACTGGGGGGCACCTACCTATCTAACCTATACTGAGGGGCACCTACCTATCTAACCTATACTGAGGGGCACCTACCTATCTAACCTATACTGAGGGGCACCTACCTATCTAACCTATACTGGGGGGCAGCTACCTATCTAACCTATACTGGGGGGGGGCAGCTACCTATCTAACCTATACTGGGGGCACTTATCTAACCTGTATTGGGGGCACCTACCTAGCTAGCCTATACAGGTGGCAACTATACTGGCTACCTATATTGCAGGCACCTACCTAAATAACCTATGGGGGGACCTATACTTAGTGCAACTAGACTTGGCTAACCTATACTGCGGGCACCCATACCTTGCTCGGGGGGGGGGGGGGCGCAATTTTTACACCCTCGCCCTGGGTAAATTTTAGCCTAGAAACTGCACTGCCTCTACACCTACCTTTAAGTTAACAGCCACACGGAATGTATGCTAGCTTTCTGAAGAGTCGCTACTATGGTTCATTATAGTCAAATTAGGGTGTCTTAGCCATTTTGGTAGTGCTTGGGTAGTATAATGGTTAAGTGCTCCGCCTCTGACACAGGAGACCTGGGTTCAAATCTTTGCTCTGCCTATTCAGTAAGCCAGTACCTATTCAGTAAGGAGCTTTTTGGGCAAGTCTCCTTAACACTGCTACTGCCTACTGAGTGTGCTCTAGTGGCTGCCTCGCAAGCGCTTTGAGTCCGACAGGAGAAAGGCGCTATACAAATACTGAAATTATTATTATTATTTTATTTGCAGGTCCTAGAATCATGTAGAAAAGGTCCTCTGTCCTGCTACAGAGGTGGTGGCAGTTTTGTACCCTGAAATAGTGTGTAATTTGTGTTACTGTAACTCGCAAGCTTCCTCCTAGCCTGCCTGCAGCCAAATTCCAACGGTTTCAGCTCATCAATTACGTCCAAGAGGTTGGACAGTGGGTTGAAATACATTGGAAGGCACTGAGCGGTCCGGCCACTAGGGGGTCTGTGATACTACCTAACACTGCAGGATGGCCTATTGAGCATGCATTTTGAGTGTCTGCAGCTAGAGGATTTTGAGTCCGACATGAGAAAATACAAATGTAAGAATTATTATAATTAATAAATATATGGAGCACAATGTGTTCTCTCCTTTTACCCCCTTATAAAATAATCTTATACTAGTGTAGACACCATGCCAACATGGCTATTCAGTACCCGTACAAGGTATATTTTCTGTGTAATCATATCTGGGATAAGTAGTTCTATTAAATCAGCTCTGAAACAGTTCATTGCTGTCACTCCTACATCTAGGTGGAGAATTCCTCTCATCAATAGGAGAGCAGCTTTTATACTGTGGAGATTTGTAGCCAATGAGAGAAAGTCTTAGCTCAGAGAACAGAGAATTTGCTAGAAACTAGTGGTGCTCATCACGAAATTGTGATCACGGCATAGCCATAATCATGAGGCCTTTTTCCAGAATCCGACATCGGGCCGCGATCACTGATTCCAATCACGGCTTCAGCCAGTGGTACTTGGATTCCACCCATGATCACGCCATGATCAGAGGTCAGAAATCTGTGACTGGGGGAAATGACATCACCGGGTCAATCAGAGGCCCCCATCAAAGGCTCTAGCATACAATTATAGGAGGGGAGGCTCTACCCTCCCCTCCTGTATATAAAGCGGCGTCCATGTCTAGCCGTCCTTGCTAGACTCTGTGGTGACAATGAGACACTGATCGCTCAGGCCTTAAATACAACAGCACATTCCAAAAGTTCCGCCCTGCAGACTTCAGCCAATCGGCGGCGAGAGCCAGCCCATTGCTGTCAGCTGACCCGCATCCTCAAAGCATAAAAGTCCTGTCTCCTGGTGCGCGCGTGCGCTGCCCTGCTTTGATGCACTCTGGAGAGACCTGTTCTACCGGAAGGGAATGCCTGAGATGACGCAGCGAGATCCGCGGTGACGTCAGACGCGGGAGCGGCGGCCGCACCGCTCCCCGCTGCAGAGGTAACTACATCATTCCTGACATTATCCCCCCTCGAGGCGTGGTCTCCGGATACGCCCCCGATGCACTTTCAAGGTGAGATGAGTGAAACTGTTTTTTTAATTCCTCAGCATGAAGATGATGCGCGGGACCCATGACCTCTCCTCAGGACCATATCCTCTCCAGTGGACTAAATACTGTATTGAATTCCGCAATCTGCGAGAATCCAAAATCTCTTCAACTTCATATTCTGATTCTCCATCAATAATCACGGGGGGGAGAGGACTCTGCATACACGGCTGGTTTAAGGAGAGATACATGGAAGGATTTCACACCCCGCATGGTTGCTGGGAGAGCAATTCTGTAGGTTACCTCATTGATGTTCTCAGTGATGGGGTATGGACCTATATACTTTGGTCCTAATTTGGCTGAAGGCTGTCTCAGGGCAATGTGACGGGTGGAAACCCACACTCTATCCCCTGGGGCAAAATCCCACCCAGGTGAACGCTCCCTATCAGCCTGTCTTTATTGAACTTTAAATGCTTTCTCCAGGTTGGCTTTTACCAGTGACCAAATTCTCTTACATGAGTTCTGCCAGCCTTCTATTGCAGGAAAGAGAGAATTAGTCGCTGGTAATGAAGAGAACTTGGGTGACTTCCCAGTAACCACCTGGAATGGAGAGAAGCCAGAGGAAGCGTTTCTGAGGTTGTTATGGGCAAACTCAGCGAAAGCAAGAAACTTTACCCAGTCATGTTGGGAGTCAGCCACTTAGCACCGAAGGAACTGTTCAAGTGACTGGTTCACCCTTTCGGTCTGACCATTGGTTTGGGGGTGATAACCCGAGGAGAAGGACAGAGTCAGGCCTAGGTGCTGGCAGAATGCTCGCCAAAATTTTGATACAAACTGTACTCCCCTGTCAGAGACTATATTGGCTGGTATCCCATGCAAGCAGAAGATGTGATTAATGAAATGATCCGCTAGCTCCTGAGCCGAGGGAAGTTTTTTCAAAGGCACAAAATGTGCCATTTTGCTAAAGCGGTCCACGACCACCCAGATCACTGTGTTCCCTTCCGAGGCTGGGAGTTCCCCCACAAAATCCATGGATATGTGTGTCACAGGCGCCCAAGATTATTGGCACAGTTCAATCTTTTAAGGCACTTGAAATTGACCTGATGAAGAGGATTGTTTCCGCGAAACGCGTTGTCTGATGTGCATATTAAAATCTATCTATTTTTACGAGAAACGTGCATTATTTGAAATCTGATCGGAATAAGGTAAGAAGTTCTTACCTATATATAGTGAAATTAGCTACACGTTGGGCGCCTCCTACCCTTATCTAGTACCCATAGTGGGCTCCCAAAGAGGAGTCCGCTTAGTCTTGCACCTCAATTGAGTTAAAAGACTGTTTTTTGTTTTGGAGCTGCGACCGTGACACCCACCTTGAGGAAAAGGCCAAGTGAGGACGGCACTTCCTCACATGCGCATACTAGTGGTTGCTTGATGTGCAACCCACACTTGTAAGTATATACACACCATTTTACATACTGATTTAACCTAACCAGACAATACTACACTATTTTGGGCTCCTGGTGTTCCTGTGTCTTTTTCTCGCACCCAAAGATTAAACCACTGAAGAGAACCCCTTAATACATTTTCTGTAGTAGTTAGCAAACCCTAGAAATCGTTGGAGGCCCTTTAACCCGGCTGGTTGCGGCCACTCCAACACCGCAGAGACTTTCTTAGGGTCCATAGACAGACCATCAGTGGAAATAATGTATCCTAAGAACGCAATTTCTGACACCTCGAACAAGCACTTTTCGAGTTTTGCGTACAGACAATTTTCACAGAGTTTTTCAAGGACAAATTTTACATGTTCTCTGCGTTCCCTGAGACATTTGGAAAATATCAAAATGTCATCTAAGTAAACGACAACGAAACATCCCAAAACATCTCTAAAAATCTCATTTACGAACTCCTGAAACACCGCAGGAGCATTACACAACCCGAAGGGAATAACCAAGTATTCGTAATGCCCATCGGGTGTGTTGGATGCTGTCTTCCACTCATCACCCTGCCTGATACGAATCAGGTCCAGTTTAGAAAACACTTGCGCCCCAGAAACTTGTGAAAACAAATCGTCAATCAGTGGCAAGGGATAACGATTGGGAATGGTCATCTTGTTCAAAGCTCGATAGTCGATGCATGGACGAAGTCCACCATCTTTCTTTTGAACAAAGAAGAATCACGCCCCTGCTGGCGATTGAGAGGGATGGATAAAACATTTTTCCAGGTTCTCTTTAATGTACTCCTTCATAGTAAGTTGTTCTGGACCTGAGAGGTTGTGCAAGTGTCCCCTGGGAGGTATAATACCCGGTCTTAACTTAATAGGGCAATCAAATTCTCGGTGAGGAGAAATTTTATCAGCAGCTTTAGGGCAAAAAACATCAGACTAGGCCTTATATGGAGAAGGGACCCCTTCCACATGAACCTCAGTGGAACACAGGGTAACCTTGTCTAAACAAGTGGTTCGACAGGCTGGGGACCAGGACAACAATTGCCCAGCATTCCAATCAATCTGAGGTGAATGCTGAAGTAACCATGGGAGGCCCAGGACAATCATAGCAGATGACATTTTTAACACATACAATTGCAATTCCTCCCTATGCAGGACTCCAATACGGCAAGTGTGGAGAGGAGTCTGTGAGAGGGGTTGCTTATTCTCTAGTGGAGAATTATCTATGGCTGTAACATAGACCTGCCTCTCCATGAACGGGAATTCCCCATTTAGAGACTAGATCTGCGTCAATAAAGTTTGCTGCAGAGCCTAAATCTATGAAAGCTTGTGTGCAGAAAACTTGATTCTCCCACATAATAGAACATGGTAACAGTAACTTATTATAGAGATAGAGGTAATCCGCACTCCAGTTCTTAAGTTGTGGGATGTGCCAGGATAAGGAATTGACAGCTATCACTTCCAAACTTCAGTAAAATAGAGTTGAGTCCGGCACCATCCACTTAATGCTCTTTACAATTTATTAAAAGATTGCTGACATATCACACGACGTTTCGGAGGATGCAACCTCCTTTATCAAGTTGTATCAGCATCTAACATATAACACACATATCACACTTTTTATAGTAAATCTTTACACAATTGACCAATCAGCATTAGCTATCGCACTATGGCGACCAATCCCCTTGCGTCCGCCATGCGGACCTGATGGGGAACTTCTCATACATATGCATATCTGCTGTGTCTCCAAGCATTGAGACAGTGGGAGCGGCTAACGTGCACGGAAGGTGCGCTATCTCGCCAAGCCGCCCTGCATGGCGCCGACCTATGGGTGAGCTGCCTCCAGATGACATAGCTTCAGGCCCCTCCCACCCCGTACGCGGACCTGAGGGGAGACTGCAAACCCCGAGGGCGGAGATAACTCCGCCTGCTAGCGGCATCATGCCACGGGGAGGTAGAGCGGACGTGTCATCATCCGCCCGCCCCCCGTTACCAGGCAACCAAGCGGACGCATCGTTCCAGCTCGCCCCGCTCTCGATAAAGCCTGAAACGATGCGAGCAATGAGCAGTACATGTTAAATAAAGTTCTCATCACTAGGAGAAGCAGTCTCCTCCCCTTAAAGGCATCATATGTAGCAACAGGCTAACCATAAGTGAACAACTAAATATTACAGACAATATTATACAAATGGGAGCATGTCATAATCCCTATTCATCCCTCTGGGCTCAAGTGTATCTAATCTACGTATCCATGCCGCTTCTCTATAGAGTAATCTCTTATCTCTATCTCCTCCACGTCTTAAGGGGGGAATCTGCTCCAAGATTTGAAATCTCAATTGGCTGAGTGATTGGCTGTTGAGAAGTGATTAGGCACTGATAGTTCTTTAGCATTATTTCGAATAGTACTTTTATGAGCTGACAGTCTAACCTTCATAGGTTGTGTGGTTTGTCCAATATAGCAAACCACAGGGACACTTAAGGGCATATACGATGAACCGAGAATTGCAATCAAATTGTCCCTTGATGTAAAACCTAGTCCCTAGTTCATGAAGATGTTAGCGTATGAGGGGGCCACATTCGAGCCCATCGCTGTGCCCCTCAGCTGTAGAAAAAATTGGTCCTCAACCAGAAAATAATTACATGTCAACACTGTCTTTAACAAACTACACAAAAACGTAATCTGAGCACGACTGAAATCAGACGCACAAGTCAGGACGGACTCGACCGCCTCCACACCCCCATCATGTGGGATGGAGGTGTAGAGGCTCTCGACATCCATCGTGACCAATAATGCATCCTCTGGTATATCTGCAAGTTTTTTGATAGTTTCAATGAACATAGAGGAATTTCAAAATTCACCACTCATGTCATATAGACAGGCCCCTACATTAAGGGATAGACTGGTACGGGCTGACATGGGCACCCAAAAACTCAGGGGTGCACAGTCGATCCGTCCCAATGGTACATATCCATGTCTTAACTGTGTTCACTGTCATAGTGTAATTAAGGGGAATTATATATGTCATCCACATCTAGGGACTAGGTTTTACATCAAGGGACAATTTGATTGCAATTCTCGGTTCATCGTATATGCCCTTAAGTGTCCCTGTGGTTTGCTATATATTGGACAAACCACACAACCTATGAAGGTTAGACTGTCAGCTCATAAAAGTACTATTCGAAATAATGCTAAAGAACTATCAGTGCCTAATCACTTCTCAACAGCCAATCACTCAGTTAGCCAATTGAGATTTCAAATCTTGGAGCAGATTCCCCCCTTAAGACGTGGAGGAGATAGACTTAAGAGATTACTCTATAGAGAAGCGGCATGGATACGTAGATTAGATACACTAGAGCCCAGAGGGATGAATAGGGATTATGACATGCTCCCATTTGTATAATATTGTCTGCAATATTTAGTTGTTCACTTATGGTTAGCCTGTTGCTACATATGATGCCTTTAAGGGGAGGAGACTGCTTCTCCTAGTGATGAGAACTTTATTTAACATGTACTGCTCATTGCTCGCATCGTTTCAGGCTTTATCGAGAGCGGGGCGAGCTGGAACGATGCGTCCGCTTGGTTGCCTGGTAACGGGGGGCGGGCGGATGATGACACGTCCGCTCTACCTCCCCGTGGCATGATGCCGCTAGCAGGCGGAGTTATCTCCGCCCTCGGGGTTTGCAGTCTCCCCTCAGGTCCGCGTACGGGGTGGGAGGGGCCTGAAGCTACGTCATCTGGAGGCAGCTCACCCATAGGTCAGCGCCATGCAGGGCGGCTTGGCGAGATAGCGCACCTTCCGTGCACGTTAGCCGCTCCCACTGTCTCAATGCTTGGAGACACAGCAGATATGCATATGTATGAGAAGTTCCCCATCAGGTCCGCATTGCGGACGCAAGGGGATTGGTCGCCATAGTGCGATAGCTAATGCTGATTGGTCAATTGTGTAAAGATTTACTATAAAAAGTGTGATATGTGTGTTATATGTTAGATGCTGATACAACTTGATAAAGGAGGTTGCATCCTCCGAAACGTCGTGTGATATGTCAGCAATCTTTTAATAAATTGTAAAGAGCATTAAGTGGATGGTGCCGTACTCAACTCTATTTTTTTGGTAACAGTAACTTAGACATCTTGGGAGGTAAAACAGGTTCGCCTAGGGTAGTACCTCCAACTACACTTAGGCGGAGAAGTTTTCCGCCTTCCTACTGCAATTCTGAATCAAATGACCTTTCTTGCCACAGTATAAACAGAGGCCTTCTTTCCTCCTTCTGTTTTTTTCAGACTCTGACAACTTTGAATGGCTGATCTGCATTGGCTCATCCAAAGTAGTCGTGGCCGAAGGAGAGGAAGAGACAGTTCTGGGAACAGTACACAGCTTACCCTGTCTATGATATCGTACCCTGCGATCTATCTTTACTGCCAATGCAATGGTTTCATCAAGGGTTTTGGGTTCAGGGTGACTGAGCATGATGTCAGAAACTGAATCAGATAATCCTGAGAGAAAACAGTCAAGTAAAGCGTAATGTTCCCACCTGGAAGAAATTGCCCACTTTCTGAACTCTGAGGCATAATCTTCCACCGTGCCATGCCCCTGGCGGAGTCTCTTCAAATTTCTTTCTGCTGTGGCGGCAATATCTGGGTCGTCATATATGACCGCCATGGCATCAAAGAAAGCCTGGACAGACCCTAAGGCCTCATGACCACTAGGCAGGTTATACGCCCAGGTTTGCGAGTCTCCATTCAAAAGAGTTTTAAGCAGGGTTACCCAATGTAATTCACAACCTAACGAAATGGGCCTCATTTCAAAGTATGACATACACCTGTTCCTGAAATTTCTAAAATCTGACTTATGACCTGAAAATCTCTCAGGGAGTGCCATTTTAGGTTCACGGACAAGATAGGGAGGCGATGATGATACAATTCTCCGTGGGTTGTTTACAGCCTCAGTCAGGAGATTTAACTGAGCCTGCTGGGATGCCACAGTGGCTGTGTTAACTGATCAACAGCTAAAGTTAATGCCTGAACCTGCGCCTCCATGATATTTTTTGGGTCTGCTGTTATGTAATGATCTGTAACAGCCCTTAACAGCACAATAGTCAGAACTTTATTCAGAGTGTGATCACACGTGTTTTTTAGTGCACAGTAACGCAGGAGTACTCCTATGTGATAGCCCTTGGCTGTAGGGACTATCACTAGGTAGAGTGATCGTACAGGCAATATCGGTAACAGGTCGGTCAGGAGGCAGTACAGAGTCGTCAGGCAAAGGCATAGTGAGAACCAGGCAAAAGGTCGGCAACAGATCAGATGAGCGAAGGTACAAAATCAGGAGGCAATATCAGAGTCGAGGTTGGGCCGAGGTCGGCAACAATCAGATAGGCAGAGTACAGAATCAAGAGGCAGAGGGCGGAGTCAAGAGTATCAGGCAAAGAGTCATACACAGATAATCAATACAATAATGAATATTACTTTTACAGCTATCAATAGTATTCCTAGCTATGTGTGAATCCCCGGGGTCCTGCCGGATCAAACACACTGGAAACTGACTAAGGTCTGAGAGCTTAACCGCAAAGTTTCAGCAACAGCAGACAATGAGACACTGATCGCTCAGGCCGTAAATACAACAGCACATTCCAAAAGTTCCGCCCTTCGGACTTCAGCAAATCGGCGGCGAGAGCCAGCCCATTGCTGTCAGCTGACCGGGAGGTCAGCTGACCCGCCTCCTCCAAGCATAAAGGTCCTGTCTCCTGGTGCGCGTGTGCGCTGCCCTGCTTTGATGCACTGTGGAGAGACCCGATCTACCGGAAGGGAATGCCTGAGATGACGCGACGAGATCCGCGGTGACGTCAGACGCGGTAGCAGCGGCCGCACCGCTCCCCGCTGCAGAGGTAACTACATCAATCCTGACATCAATCAGGTAGTGTAATTGTACTGCTTCACGCTGACAGACCAAACTCACTGTGTAATGCACCGCAAACAGCTGTTTGTGTAGTGATGGCCGTGCTGGACTGGTGCGCACGATGGTGAGATTGCTCTTCCTCAGTGATGTCAAGTAATGTCTGACTGCCTTATCAACTTTCGATGGTTCTTTCTCTACCATTGTTAAAGCTTACATCTATTTTTTTTAAATTACTTTTTCTGCTGTCTGTTCAGTTCCTTCAACAAGAATCTGTTATGGAGGGCAAGTCTGCCATTCATTTAACTGTGTGATAAACTTTCCATATTACTTTCTCAGTACCATGGTGACCACGGGCAACGGCCGGGAAATCAGGGTTTGATTCCGGTCCGGAGTGCGAGCCGGAGAAACGGCTACCACCACACATCCAAGGAAGGACCCAATGTGCTGTATAAGTAATGTACCTGCCCTGACCATGCTTTGCAGACCAGGCATCTGTGGTCAGATGGACCCTTGACCCAATGCTGTGTGCCAGAGATGACACCACTTGCCTTTCAACATCACAGTACAGTTTGGGTATCACCTTTTTAGAAAAATAATTGCTGCCTGGTATTTTCCACTGCAATGTCCCAATGGCCACAAATTTTCGGAAGGGCTCAGAGTCCAACAGCTGGTATTGTAACGGCTGGCAAGCTAACAGTTCCGCTAAGCCAGTTTTCAGACGCCGGGCAAGGGGTACACTGGCAGACATTGGCTTTTTCTGCTCAAAGATTTCCTTAATGGACACCTGGCTGCTGTGGACAGAGGCGCGGGAAAGGCTACCACCACACATCCAAGGAAGACAGCAGGCACAGCATGCAAGTTACGACTCAGGGAGGTAGTGAAGAAAAATAACAATAAAGGAGGACTCTTTCGAGGCCCTGCTGTATAATGATGAGACAAGTACACTTGAAAATCCTTTAACGAGAATCTGTTATGGAGGGAAAGTCTGCCATCCATTCAAGTAAAAGGTATGCACTGACTGCCAGGTATAATACAATGTGCAGTCACACAGATGCAGTGAAAGGTATGCACTAACTGGACTAATAAAGTGTGCAGTCACACAGGTGCAGTGAAAGGTATGCACTGACTGCTGGTATAATACAATATGCAGTCACACAGATGCAGTGAAAGGTACTGACTTCTGGTATAATACAATGTGCAGTCACACAGATGCAATGAAAGGTATACACTAACTGGACTAATAAAGTGTGCAGTCACACAGGTGCAGTGAAAGGTATGCACTGACTGCTGGTATTGTGCTGTGCTTGACTGGTGTGCACAATGGCGAGAGTGCAGGCGGTGGCGGTTTTCAAGCACATATGGTCAGGCTGAGGTAGCTCAATGACAGAACAACAGTGACTGTCCAGCTGATCGAATTTGGTCTGTCCACAATGAAGCAAACAACCTTATTATCTTGGATGTGCCTCTCAACACACTCATATAGGTCATTGCTTCATTGTGATACGCAAGCCCTTTCACCGTGGCAAGGTAACGATCAAGAAGGGGAATTGACACATGTACATGCCTTTTGTGTTGTTGTTGCAGCCGTAGTGCAGCCAGAAAAATAAGACATGTACACGCACCAGAAAAATTATTCTTTTTGTTAGCGGCCAATGCTAGCATCCTGGACCCTGTTGGTGGTGGCGGAGAAGGCAGTCAAGCGGCCTGCAGACAGAGATGCTGTATGGGGAGTGACTTAGTCTTGGGGCAGGCAGTCACTTGGCATGCAGGCAGAGATGCTGTATGTGGGAACTGACAGAGGGCCCGTTTCCACTTGTGCCGCATGCGTCAGTGAGACCCGGGTGTGCGGGATCGCAGGCGAATCCCAGAAGCCGTGCCATGCATGGCTATGGGATTCACAGCCTGCCGCGCGAAAACTGTAAGCAGTGTTGGCCGAATTGCTAGCGCAAGCGATTCGGCCGGTGGCACCATAGTTTCCTATGGCTGAGTTTCCCCGTGCGATTTGTGTGCAGGGAAACTGCGGATTCAGAGCGGAAACTGCTCCAGTGGAAACGGACTTTCAGTCTTCGGGCAGGCAGTAGCCCTCTGTGATCCATGCCTCATTCATTTTGATAAAGGTGAGGTACTGAACATTTTTTTGACCTAGGCGACTTCTCTTCTCACTGACAATGCCACCAGCTGCACTGAAGGTCCTTTCTGACAGGACGCTTGAGGCAGGGCAAGACAGAAGTTGGATGGCAAATTGTGACAGCTCTGGCCACAGGTCAAGCCTGTGCACTCAGTAGTCCAGGGGTTCATCGCTGCTCAGAGAGTCTATATCCTCACTTAAGGCCAGGTAGTCGGCTACGCCTCGTTGGTGGATGCCTATATATATACATTGTACAGCGCTGCGTAATATGTCGGCGCTATATAAATACTAAATAATAACAATAATAATAATAATAAATAATGGTGGATCCAGAAGGGCTAAGGTGAGGATTTGGACTAAAGAATGTCCGCATGTCTGACATCACCATGAGATCGCTAGAGCGTCCAGTCCTTCGTAGACATGGGAGGAGGAGGAAGATTACTGGCAGTGGCAGCTTTGTTCCATTGTACTGTGACATCACCCTTAAATGCACTGTAAAGCATACTTCCCAAATTGTGTTGCAAGCGCTGCATCCTTTCAGCCTTGTGGTTATTTGGTAACATCTCTGTCACTTTGTGCTTATACCGAGGGTCTAGTAGCGTTGCCACCCAGTACAGGTCATTCCCCTTGAGTTTTTTTTATACGGGGGTCCCTCCACAGGCTGGACAGTATGAAAGACGCCATCTGCACAAAGTTGGATGCCGATGTACTAGCCATCTCGTCTTGCTTTTACTCTGTGATGTCAGGTAAGTTCTCCTCCTCCCCCCAGCCACGAACAATACCACGGATAAGGTGAGCAGCACAAGCCCCCTGTGACGCCTGCTGTGGTTGTTTTTCCACCTCCTCCTCAAAAAAACACCTTTCTCATCTGACTCCTCTTCCCCAGACGACTCTTCCTCCTCCCCCCTCCTCTGTGATGCCGCAGGTGTTGATGATGCCGCAGGTGATGTTTCCCACAACTCTTCCTCCACTTCCTGTTCACGCTCCTCTACAGATTGATCCACCACTCTATACATGGCACGCTCCAGGAAGAAAACATATGGGATCAAGTTACTGATGCCGCCTTCACTGCGACTTACCAGGTTTGTCACCTCAAACGGACGCATGAGCCTGCAGGCATTACGCATGTGTGTCCGGTACTTCGGCCAGATATTTTCCAGCTCTCCAGAGCATGACCTTTCACTGTAGTTGTACAGATACTTGTTGACGGCATTCTCCTGTTGAAGCAGGCGGTCAAACATGAGGAGCGTTGAATTCCAGCGAGTCGGACTATCGCAAATCAAGCACCTCACCGGCAAGTTGTTTCTCCGCTGAATATCGAGCAAGCACGCCATGGCCATGTAGGAACGCCTGAAATACCCACACACCTTCCTGGACTGCTTCAGGACCTCTTGTAAGCCTGGGTACTTACACACAAATCTTTGGATTATAAGATTGAGCACATGTGCCATGCAGGGTACATGTGTCAACTTTCCCAAACTCAAAGCCGAAATTAGATTGCTGCCATTGTCACACACCACGTTGCTGGTCTCCAGTTGGTGTGGGGTCAGCCACTGAGCCACCTGCTTGTTCAGAGCAGCCAGGAGAGCTTCTCCAGTGTGACTCTCGCTTTGAGGCAAGACATGTCCAAGATGGTGTGGCACTGTCATACCTGGTATGCAACATAGGCCCTGGGGAGCTGGGGGTGGGTAGTTGGAGAGGAGATCGCAGCACCAGTACAGTAGCACTGCCACTCCTCGAGGAGGAGGATGATGACAACAAAGATGATGTGACAGGAGTAGTAGGAGGAGAAGGAGAGGAGGTGGCAGCCTGCCTGCAAGCTGAGGAGGTGTCACAACTAGGTTCGCTGCACAGCCACGTACTCCCTGCTTGCCAGCGGTCACCAGGTTGACCCAATGTGTCATATAAGTAATGTACCTGCCCTGACCGTGCTTGGCAGACCAGGCATCCATGGTCAGATGGACCCTTGACCCAATGCTGTGTGCCAGGTATCTTCCACTGCAGTGTCCCAATCGCCACAAACTTTCAGAAGGCCTCAGAGTCCACCAGCTGGGATGGTAACAGCTGGCGAGCTAACAGTTCCGCCAAGCCAGTTGTCAGACGCTGGGCAAGGGGGTGACTGGCAGACATTGGCTTCTTCCGCTCAAAGATTTCCTTCACGGACACCTGGCTGCTGCTGTGCTGTGGGCAGAGGAGCAGGAACCGCTCAAGGTGAGAGGTGGAGTGGAGGAGGGTGGCTGTGAAGGTGCAAGGGATAAAGCGGCTGAAGATGCTGCACCTGAAGAAGGAAGAGGAGGCGAAGGGTGGCTTTGCATTTGTGTGCTGCTTTTCCTCAGGTGGTCATCCCATTGCTGTTTGTGTTTTCTCACTATGTGCCTTCGTAAAGCAGTTGTCCCTACATGGGTCTTGGTCTTTCCACGACTCAATTTTGGTGGCAGAGAGTACAGATGGCATTGCTCTCATCTGAGGTAGACAAACAAAAAAAAAATTTCACAACGCTGAGCCCTGGGGTGAGGGCACTTTGGTGGTGGCGGCAGCAGCTGACCTTGAAGGGCATGTTGGCTGGCTGTCCATAGGTGGCGATACATGCCGCTGGACACTGCCATGAGCTGTTTCTGACAACTAGCTCCCCCTGTTTCTTTCAGCAACTCATCTCCTCCTACTCCTCTCTGACTCCCCCTCTGAAATATCCCCCTGGTCATCATGTCTATTGGGATCCCACGTGACATCCGTGGCAGTATCATCATCATCGTCACCATCATCATAATCATCCTCAACACCTTCGCTTGTATCAGACACCTCCAAAACTGCACCAACAACAGGTACTTCATCATCCTCACACCTTACGTCCATAGTGACGCCTAACTCAGACATATGAGGTGGTGTAACTTGCTTAGCGCCTTCATCTTGTTGTGACAATAATGGCTGTGAATCAGTTAATTCCTCACCAAATAGCTACTGCGAAGTGTCAAATGGAGCGGATGTGGTGCTAGTAGTAGCGCTGGTGGCTGCGGAAGATGAGTTGTTCTGTGTTAAATAGTCAACTACGTCCTGACAATCTTGGAAGTTGAAGGCACGTGCCTTGTGAACACTGTACTTAAGTCCAGGACCGCACAAAATCACGTCAGTACGACCTCAAACAGACCTGCCGGGTGGCCTGCCTCTGGCTTTGCCTCTACCTCTGCCTGTTGTGTTGTCCATATTGGGGGATGAAGTGAAAGGTATGCATTGACTTGACTAATACAATGTGCAGTCACACAGATGCAGTGAAAGGTATACACTGACTGCTGGTATAATACAATGCGCAGTCACACAGGTGCAGTGAAAGATATACACTGACTGCTGGTATAATATAATGTGCAGTCACAGATGCAGTAAAAGGTATGCACTGACTGGTATATAAAACAGTTTGCAGTCACGCAGATGCAGTGAAAGGTATGCAGTGACTGCTTGTAAAATAATGTGCAGTCACACAGGTACAGTGAAGGGTAAGCAGTGACTGCTGGTAGAACAATGTGCAGTCACACAGGCGCAGTGAAAGGTTTGCAGTGACTGCTGGTAGAACAAGGGGCAGTCACACTGGTGCAGTGAAAGGTATGCAGTGACTGCTGGTAGAACAATGTGCAGTCACACAGGTGCAGTGAAAATGGATGCACTGACTGCTGGTATATAACACAGCGTGCGGTCACACAGATGCAGTAAAAGGTATGCACTGACTGGTATATAAAACAGTTTGCAGTCACACAGGTTCAGTGAAAGGTATGCAGTGACTGCTGGTGTAACAATGTGCAGTCACACAGGTGCAGTGAAAATGGATGCACTGACTGCTGGTATATAAAACAGCGTGCGGTCACACAGATGCAGTGAAAGGTATGTAGTAACTGGTATTATAATACAATATGCAGCAGTCACACAAGTGCTGTGAAAATGGATGCACTGACTGCTGGTATATAAAACTGCGTGCGGTCACACAGATGCAGAGAAAGGTATACAGTACAGTATTATACAATGTGCAGCAGTCACACAGGTGCAGTGAAAAGGTGTGCTGAATGTACTCGTCCTGGCAAAGTATAGCAAGGGCCAGCTGCGACAGACAGGGCTGTATATGCAGTGTCAGTGGGCCACACACACAAAAAAAAAAAACACATCACAAGAACATTAGCTCTCAAAAGAGTTGTTTTGGTGGTGCTTTTCAGCAACAGATGTCAGCAAGGAGAAAGCTAACAGACCTCCTAACTATCGCTTTCCCTATCTCTCCAATGTCTCTCCCTTCTCTCACTAAAACAGCAGCAGACAGGGTGAGAACATGGCCGACACTGCTGCCTTTTATAAGGGTGGGGGGCTCCAGGAGGGATTGCAGCCTGATTGGCTGCCATGTGTCTGCTGACTGTGATGTAGAGGGTCAAAGTTTAACCCAATGATGTGGTATGTGTCGAACTCGCTAAAGGTTCACGGTTCGCCGCAAACATGAACCCCCGGAATTTGAGCGAACAAGTTCGCCGGTGAAACGTTCAGGCCATCTTTACTCTATTACTGTATTTGATACTTGTATTTAGCTAGCCAGGCAGTGATTAACTTAATGGTGAATGCAGATAGGACATTGCATTTAATTAAAGATAACCGTAGTTCATGTTTTCATTACATCCCGACTAGTCACTAGACTATTGTAATGCTCTCTACATTGGCCTTCCAAAAAAGGACTTGTACCACCTACAGCTGATAAAGAATACTGCCAGACTGTTGACCAACTAACTGCCACATAACACCAGTCCTGCACTCGCTTCACTGGCTACCCATAAAATGGAGGATCCTATTCAAGATCGGCCTACTGACATTTAAATCATTACATAATCTGGGCCCTGGAAACATGAAAGAAATGTTGTAGCTGCGTAGCAATCCCCGCAATCTCAGGCCCACAGGTTCTGATAATGTAGTCATACCCAGAGTCCACTTGAAAACTTTTAATCCCAGAGCCTTCTGTTATGCTGCTCCTACATTATGGAACTCTTTACCACTGCAAATAAGGACAGCTCCTCTCTGGACGTGTTTAAATCCAGACTGAAAACCCACCTGTTCAGTTTGGCATTTGCAGAAGTATAATTTGTATTGTGTTAATACTTCACCCTACTCATTTCTGAATCAGAGAGTCTAAGCGTTCTGAATTTTATGGGAGAAAAGCGCTATGGAAATGTTATTGTTATGTGTGGTTACGGGGAAAATTTGCCCTTTGGTTAAGATATGTGGACGATATATTGGTCCGATGGAGGGGACCTAAATCTAACCTGCATGAAGTTATTTAGGATTTAAACAGGAATGAACGGAATATATTCCTTACATACACTGTAAGCTCCTCTTAAAATTTCCTTCCTTGAACTGAGAATCCAAAACATGGATAACAGATTGGTGACAAGTACACATAAGAAAGGAGACGGCAGGGAATATCCTTTTATCGTCAAAGAGCTCATCTGCCTTCACAGAAATGGACGGTGCCCAAAGGACTGTTTATGCATTTACACAGAAACTGCAGTGACATAGATCATTATAAAAAAGAAGCAGAAACTTAGGACTAGGTTGTTGACGAGAGGGTACCCCAGGCATATAATTAATATGGATACTTGGTTTGTTTACAATCTAATGCTGGAGCACAGTGGTGCGACCATTTTTACGCTATCCGGATCGGATTCTGGATTTCTCTAGAAATTCGGATAGCTATCTGTGGATATTTGGCCGCATAACCCGGATATCCGCGGATATTGCGGATATCCGGATTCGAAATACTGTAACTAAGGAGATGACGTCCTGGAGCCAATCAGAGGGCTCCCAGCAGAAGCCCTAGCAACCAATCACAAAGAGCAACCCTGGCCAGCCCCACCTGACCTCATTGAGCCAATCAGAGGGCTCCCAGCCTAAACCCTGGCACCCAATTAAAGAAAAGAACACTGGCCAGCCCCCCTGTATATAAGGAGGGCTGCCATGATGAGACATATCGTCTTAGCTTGCTGAATTCTCACTGAGAGACATGCTCCAGTGCTGGTGGCCTAGCAAGGGGGCTGTACACAGTTATAAACCTAAAGCTGTTCAGTGATTAACCCCTTCACTACTATCACTACACTATTGTTAAATCGTTAATTAGCTTGATTGATGTCATAGTGTGACAGTCAGAGCGTGTGCTCCAGTGCTGCTGGGCTGGGCCTAGTAGCAAGGTGTTAGGAATTATGGTGTTACCTCTGCAGCGGAGAGCGACGCGGCCGCCGCTTCCGTGTCTGACGTCACGGCGGATCCCGCCGCGTCCTCTCGCTCATCTCCTTCCGGCAGAACAGGTCTCTCCAGGGTACATCAGGCCAGAGTAGCGCACGCGTGTACCCGGAGACAGGACCTTTATGCATTGGGGAGGCGGGTCAGCTGACCTACCGGTCAGTTGACAGCAGTGGTCTGACTCTTGCCACTGATTGGCCGGGATTCGCTGGGCGGGACCTTTTGGTATGATCAAAAAATATCCAACAGACTACGCTAATAAAATTATAATTTACAATTTTTATTAATTGATAATATAAATATGAATCAAAATCAACCTGAGGTTGATGAGGGGATATTAACTCCCTAATGTAGCTAAAATATCAGTAAAATTCATATGAATTTTGAAGTGTATATTGCACAATAGGATTGATGGGAATTAGCGATATAGTAATAGCAATTGCATTGGCAATATGATAGCAAATTAGCTTCCTCCTAGAAAGTGGAGATTCAGAGTGACTTAGTGGATAGAGGTCCAGGAAACGGTGTCCATAAGACAGTCAGAAATGTTGCTAAAGTTAATTGAGGTATTGTAACGATCGGTGTTAGCACGCAGAGAGAATCTGATTATTGGTGATCTGCAGAGACTGCAGTATCACCAAGAATACAGATATATACCTGACTATTGATGATCTGCAGAATCACCGATAATACCGATATATTACTAACCTCTGGACACCTATGTATATAAGAGTGTTTGGTGTAACAGTAATACTTTGAGAAACACACCTGATGAGCAGGTGATCTTAGGCAGTATAGGCAACACTGCTTTTAGAGGGTACAGGAACCTTCCAGCAGCCTGAGACTCTCCAAGGGGTGGAGTCAGGCTGGAGGTAGGAAGGACCAAAGAGTGAGTGACACCTGAAGGTGGATGTCTCTATCTGATCCGGAGACTATCTCTTAAGGGGAGAGATAGCTCTCGAGGTTGGGCAAGCCAGGTCGGCAACACACGGACAGACAAAGTACCAAGACAGAAAGCTGATTCGATATCCAAGGGAAGCAGGGTTTGGCAACGGAATATCAGATGTGCAAGGTACCGAATCAGAGATCAGAGGAGTAGTCAGGAAAGCAATAAGTCATAACAGATATCAAACAATGTCTAATCTGGGTGTGAGGTCTGTGGTCTCTACACCCTGGAACTAGTCTGATGTATAACAAGTTCCCTAGTCTGGGTGTGAGGTCCGTGGTCTCCACACCCTGGAACTAGTCTAACATACAACAGAACAATAATACAAGTTAACTGGCTCAGTGTGAATTCCCAGGTCTTCCTGGTTCAAACACACTGTTGGATTTGACTAAGGTCTGAGTGCTTCCACGTAGTGTTCGCAACGGCAGACAACTTGTGACTGGCCAGCAGTAACTATATATGGAGTAGTGCTCTCTGGCGCCACCCATAAGTGATCAACCAATAGTTACCAGCTCTGGGGTCAGCTGATCGGCTTGGTCAGCTGATCCCCCCTTGCCCATCATAAAAGTTCTGCCTCTCAGCGCACGCGCGCATATTCCTAAGCCTGTGTGAACTAACAGACTCAGCCACACCAGACACATGCTGCTGCAAACCGCCGCGCTGGACGCGGAACCAGCCGCCTTGCTGTCAATACATGCGGCGGCTTTTCCGCGTTCTCTCACAGGTATATAATGGATATTATATCCTAATGATGATGTCCTGATAGTAATATCGTCACATGAGCCGTGATAATATAGATGAAATGAGTCTCACCCGTCCTGGTCCACATGTGGGCAGTGAGGCAATCTTCCAGGGAGCCGCTCGATCTCACCGGCGGCAGGGTGAGAGAGACTTGACGGCTAGGCTGCGTCGGGCTGGTTAGCCCGGCTCCCCTAGAGGGGAAGGAGGCGCGTTGGAGCTACGCGGCTGCTTGCACCACACGGATGGACGGAAGCCTGACCACCGTCAGGTCGCATCACTCTACACCACCTCCGCCCTGGAGGTGGTGTAGAGTGATGCGACCTGACGGTGGTCAGGCTTCCGTCCTTCCGTGTGGTGCAAGCAGCCGCATAGCTCCAACGCGCCTCCTTCCCCTCTAATGCGTGACGTCACAGAAGCAGCCACTGCTGACGTTTCGGGAGGAACGCCCCCCTTTCTCAAAGCTAGGCTGCTGAGGGGAGTCGGAGGCTCACTTATGAAGCCTTGCCTGAGTGGATGATCCTCTATTCAAAAGCATACAAATCAAAATCCTTATTTAATCCATGTGGTATTAAAGTGTTAAGATTAAATATCCACATAGTTTCTCGCCGGGACATTTCCAATAAATAATCCCCACCCCTCCATGATCTATTGACCTGCTCTATTGCACAGTATTTGGTTCCCTTAAAGGAACATCCGTGTTCCATCTTGTAATGTGCTGAAAGAGGATGTTTTTTATTTCCTTTTATGATGTTTGTACAGTGCTCACTAAGTCTCTCTTTCAAAGGGCGTTTGGTTCTTCCGACATAGTGTTTTAAACAGGGGCAGGCTAACACATAAATTACTCCCTTTGTGTCACAATTGGTGACATCTTTGATATTAAATGTTTCTTTGCTGGAAGTTGATGCGATGTCATAAATTCTTTCAACAGGTGTGCTGGATTCTCGACAAGCCCTACAAAATCCGCACTTTTTGAAGTAACCACTCTTCTTCTTTATTCTAGTTTGTTTTATAGTGGGAGCCAGTATACTGCCTAAATTCGTAGATCTTCTAAAGATCATTCTAGGATTTTCTGGCAAAATAGATGTGAGTAAAGGATCCTCTCTTAATAGGTTTCAATATTTGCCCACTATATTCCTGACCCGTAGGGCTTGAGAGGAATATTGCATAATTAGACTAGGTTGTTGAGCAGTGTGATTAATTCGCATTTCGTTATCTTCCAATAATTTTTGTCTCTCCGTGTTTTTAGCCCTTTCCTTAGCTTTTAAAATCAGCTCTTCAGGGTATCCCTTATATTCATACCTCTCTTGCAATATATCTGCTTCTGCATCTAAATCGGTGTCCTTGGAGCAGTTCCTCCTAAGCCTGAAAAACTGGCCCCCTGGAATATTCATGAGCCATTTTAGATGGTGGCAACTATCTACATTGATATAACTATTAGTGTCTACTGGCTTCAAATAAGTTTTAGTGAGTATCTTCTCTTCTTCTCTATAAATTGTAAGATCCAAAAAGTTGACCTGTTGCTGACTGGAGTTATCTGTAAATCTTAAATTATAGCTGTTGTCGTTGATCCATCCTATGAAAGCACCCAGGCTTGATTTACTCCCCTGCCAGATGAAAAAGGCATCATCTATGAATCTCCTCCAGAGCACCAGGGTGGTTCCGGGGCCCCCTGGGCCAAATAGATGGAATCGTTCCCAGTGGGCCATGTATAGGTTTGCGAAGGAAGGAGCAAACCGTGTCCCCATCGCCGTCCCGGTGCCCTGGAGGAAGTACTGGCCCTCATATACAAAGTAATTGTGTTTTAATATGAATCGGATACTCTCCAGAATAAAATCAACCTGATCTCCTAATAAAACTTGAGCTTCCTGCATAAAAAATTGGACTGCCTCTATTCCTTTCTCTGTGATTTCACCCCTCACCAATTTGACTAAAAAAGGGGCTGATACCTATAACTGGTCTGAAGAAGCTTGTAAGGCTTTAACACAGCTTAAGAAACTTTTTTTGTGCTGCTCCCATTTTACATCACGTGGATGTTACTCGTCCGTTTATTGTAGAAGTAGATGCCTCCGAGGTGGGAGTGGAGGCTGTACTGTCTCAATATTCTGGAACTCAGGGACGGTTGCATCCATGTGCATTCTTTTCCTGCAAGTTTTCACCAGCAGAAAAGAATTATGACATTGGTAACAGGGAACTTTTGGCCATAAAAATGGCATTTGAAGAATGGCGACATTAGTTGGAAGGGCGGAGCATATGATTACGGTGTATACAGATCACAAGAATCTAGAAATTTTTGAGGGTGCGAAGAGGCTCAACCCGAGACAAGCACGGTGGGCACTCTTTTTCTCCCAATTCAGATTCATAATTACGTACAAACCTGGTAATAAGAACATTAAGGCCGATGCACTGTCCCGTTGTTTTGAACCTGAGACGGTCCAGCCCTCACTCCCTGTTAATATCTTGCCGGAACACATAGTGGTAGCAGCTATGGAACCCATAGAGGATCTGACAATCACTGTGCAACCATACCAGATTGACGCTCCAGAGGGAAAGCCAGATGGGGTACTGTTTGTCCCATTACACTTGCGTCTTCAGGTGTTGCAGATGTTTCATAACCATAAAAATGTTGGGCATCCTGGTATAAACAGAACAGAAGAACTTCTGTCTCGCAGTGTGTGGTGGCCATTTGTGAAAAATGATTGCAGAGAATTCGTGGTTTCCTGTACAGTCTGTGCCCGCAGCAAGCCATCCAGACAGGCTCCTGCGGGAACATTACAGTCTTTGCCCACACCCACAGAACCATGGACCCACATATCCATGGATTTTGTGGGTGAGCTCTCTGTTTCTGAAGGGAATACTGTGATTTGGGTGGTCGTGGATCGCTTTAGTAAAATGGTCCATTTTGTCCCTGTTGAAAAACTCCTATCGGCCTAGGAGCCAGCAGGCCTTTTCATTACTCACATCTTCCGCTTACATGGGATACCGGCTGATATAGTCTCGGACAGGGGAGTACAATTTGTATCTAAGTTTTGGCGGGCATTCTGCCAACATCTGGGCCTGACCTTGTCCTTCTCCTCAGGTTACCACCCCCAAACTAATGGTCAGACTGAGAGGATGAACCAGTCCCTAGAGCAATTTCTTCATTGCTATGTGGCAGATTCACAACATGAGTGGGTAAAGTTTCTTTCTTTTGCAGAGTTTGCCGATAATAATCTCAGGAACGCTTCCTCGGGCTTTTCTCTATTTCAGGTGGTTACAGGGAAGTCACCTAAATTTTGCCCATTACCAACGACTAATTCTTTCTTTCCTGCATTAGAAGGCAGGCAGAACTCATGTAAAAGAATTTGGTCGTTGGTAAAAGCCAATCTGGAGAAAGCATTTAACGTGCAAAAAAAAACAGGCAGATAGAAAGCGTTCACCTGAGTGGGATTTTACCCCAGGAGATATGGTATGGGTCTCCACGCGCCACATAGCTTTGAGACAGACTTCAGTCAAGTTGGGGCCAAAATATATCGGTCCATACCCTATTACAGAAAACATTAATGAAGTAGCATACAGAGTTGCTCTCCCTGCTACCATGAGGGGTGTAAAATCCTCTCATGTGTCTTTGCTTAAGCCAGCTGTGTATGCGGATTCCTGTTCCCCCCCCCCCCCCCCCGTGGTTATTGATGGAGAGCCAGAATATGAAGTGGAGGAGATTTTGGATTCTCGAAGGGTGCGGAATTCTATACAGTACTTGGTCCACTGGAAGGGGTATGGTCCTGAGGAGAGGTCGTGGGTCCCAGCTCATCATCTTAATGCTGAGGAATTAAAACAGCAGTTTCACTCATCTCACCCGAAAAGTGCTTCGGGGGCGTGTCTGGAGGCCACGCCTCGAGGGGGGGGGGTAATGTTAGGAATTATGGTGTTACCTCTGCAGCGGAGAGCAGCGCGGCCGCCGCTCCTGCGTCAGACGTCACAGCGGATCCCGCCGCGTCCTCTCGCTCATCTCCTTCCAGCAGAACAGGTCTCTCCAGGGTACATCAGGCCAGAGTAGTGCACGCGCATACCCGGAGACAGGACCTTTATGCATTGAGGAGGCGGGTCAGCTGACAGCAGTGGTCTGACTCTTGCCACTGATTGGCCGGGATTCGCTGGGCGGGACCTTTTGGTATGATCATCTGTATTTAAGACCTGGGCTGTCAGTGGCTCCTCGTCTGCTGTTGCTGAAACTTTGCAGTGAAAGCTCTCAGACCTTAGTCAGATCCGTGTGTGTTTGATCCGGCAGGACCCTGGGGATTCACACTTAGCTTAGGAAAAACATATTATTGTATATTGATTATTTGTGTATGGCTCTTTGCCTGAACCTTTGATTACTCTCTCTGCCTCTCGATTCTGTACCTTGCCATTCTGATCTGCTGCCGACCTCGGCCCGACCTCCACTCCAATTTAGCCTCCAGATTCTGTACTTCCACCCATCTGACTTGTTGCCGACCTCAGCCTGTTCTCTCACTACGAGTTTGCCTGACGTTACTGTACCGCTGCCTGACCGACCCGTTACCGACATTGCCTGTACGACCTCTCTGAATTTAGTGATAGTCCCTATCGTTAAGGGGCTATCACATAGGAGTACTACTGTGTTACTGTGCACTAACATGAGTGACTCACACTCTGAATAAAATACTGACTACTGTACTGATTGAGCTCACTCTGATCATCATATGTACCACTGATCATTACACAAGGGCTGTACACAGTGATAAGCTGTTCAGTGATTATCTCCTTCACTATCACTACACTATTGTAAAATCATTAATTAGCATTGTATGACAGTGTGTGCTGCAGGCAGCTGCTATGTGTCTGTGTGTGTGCTGTGCACAGACCAGGCCAGCTGCTGCCTGCTGGCCAGCTATTAGCCTTAGGTATAGGTTAGGTTAGGGATTAGGGGATAGGATTACTGTGTTATTGTGTAGTTAGTACTGTAGTACTGCAGTCAGTGTGCTAGTAGTTGTTAGAGTAGTAGTACTACTGTGTTAGCTTTCTACAGAACTGCTGTGCTGTGACCAGTGCCAGTGTGACAGTTAGTGTGCACTAGTGTCTTCTCCTCTGCTGTCTGACTGTCACTCGGCACGTGTCACGTTGCACTTGGCATGTGTCACGTGGCACTTGGCAAGTGCCACGTGACATGTGGCAAGTGCCACGTAACATGTGCCACGTGATACGTGACAAGTGACACTTACCAAGTGCCACGTGACACATACCAAGTGACACGTGCTAAGTGCCAATTGTCACATGCCACGTCGGCATGCTCCTGGCACACATTACACCTGCTGCTGCTGCATTACCCTGCTCCTGCAGCCTGTGCAGCTCCCACCGCCAGGCCAGGGTGCCACAGGCCACTGATACCACCTACAGTGGGTTGCAAAAGTATTCGGCCCCCTTGAAGTTTTCCACATTTTGTCATATTACTGCCACAAACATGAATCAATTTTATTGGAATTCCACATGAAAGACCAATACAAAGTGGTGTACACATGAGAAGTGGAACGAAAATCATTACATGATTCCAAACATTTTTTTTTACAAATAAATAACTGCAAAGGGGTGTGTGCATAATTATTCTGCCCCCTTTGATCTGAGTTCAGTCAGTTGCCTATAGACATTGCCTGATGAGTGCTAATGACTAAATAGAGTGCACCTGTGTGTAATCTAATGTCAGTACAAATACAGCTGCTCTGTGAGGGCCTCAGAGGTTGTCTAAAAGAATAGTGGGAGCAACAACACCATGAAGTCCAAAGAACACACAAGACAGGTCAGGGATCAAGTTATTGAGAAATTTAAAGCAGGCCTAGGCTACAAAAAGATTTCCAAAGCCTTGAACATCCCACGGAGCACTGTTCAAGCGATCATTCAGAAATGGAAGGAGTATGGCACAACTGTACACCTACCAAGACAAGGCCATCCACCTAAACTCACAGGCCGAACAAGGAGAGCGCTAATTAGAAATGCAGTCAAAAGGCCCATGGTGACTCTGGACGAGCTGCAGAGATCTATAGCTCAGGTGGGAGACTCTGTCCATAGTAACTAAGTATATCACTAACTATTAGTCATGCACTGTACAAAGTTGGCCTTTATGGAAGAGTGGCAAGAAGAAAAAAGAAGAAAAGCATTGTTAACACAAGCCATGTGGGGGACACAGCAACCATGTGGAAGAAGGTGCTCTGGTCAGATGAGACCAAAATAGAACTTTTTGGCCAAAATGCAAAACGCTATGTGTGGCAGAAAACTAACACTGCACATCACTCTGAACACACCATCCCCACTGTCAAATATGTATGGTGGTGGCAGCATCATGCTCGGGGGGTGCATCTCTTCAGCAGGGGCAGGGAAGCTGGTCAGAGTTGATAGGAAGATGGATGGAGCCAAATACAGGGCAAACTTGGAAGAAAACCTCTTGGAGACTGCAAAAGACTTGAGACTGGGGCGGAGGTTCACCTTCCAGCTGGACAATGACCCTAAACATAAAGCCAGGGCAACAATGGAATGGTTTAAAACAAAACATATCTTTGTGTTAGAATGACCCAGTCAAAGTTCAGATCTAAATCCAATCGAGAATCTGTGGCAAGATCTGAAAACTGCTGTTCACAAACGCTGTCCATCTAATCTGACTGAGCTGGAGCGGTTTTGCAAAGAAGAATGGGCAAGGATTTCAGTCTCTAGATGTGCAAAGCTGGTAGAGACATACCCTAAAAGACTGGCAGCTGTAATTGCAGCAAAAGGTGGTTCTACAAAGCATTGACTCAGGGGGCTGAATAATTACGCATACCCCACTTTGCAGTTATTTATTTGTAAAAAATGTTTGGAATGATGTATGATTTTCGATCCACTTTTCACATGTACACCACTTTGTAGTGGTCTTTCCCGTGGAATTCCAATAAAATTGATGCATGTTTGTGGCAATAATGTGACAAAATGTGGAAAACTTCAAGGGGGCCGAATACTTTTGCAACCCACAGTATATTTAACCCAAAACACAATTGCTGCATAATTTTTTGGAGGTGTCTTGGCTGAAAACTCCCAGTTGTGCGGTTGGACTTTGGACACAATGTGGGCTGCACGACCGCTGTCTGGAATCTAGGCCTAATGTTCATTGACAGCCATTATTTTTTTTGTGGGGGGGGGGGGATTTTCAGTCCCCACATCATCAATTAGTGTTCCCCTTTAAAAAAAAATGATGCTACATGCCTTATTTACCCTAAAAAACATTTTAAAGCAATTTAAAGGGCACTGACGGTTTTTCTATCCGGATATCCGAATCCGCCCGGATAGCCCGGATAATGTGTTCGGATATCCGCATGAACGCAGATATCTGAAAGTTCAGATCCGGATATCTGGGTACCCGGATCCGGATCAATTCGGATTTTAAAATGGGGTATCCGAGCACCCCTGATGGAGAATAATTTGCCACAAATGCTGGGCCCGTTTTGATTTTCTTTATATGCAAGTATTAACAACCCACGTGGTATTTTTGTATTAGATTTTTAGGCCATCTCAAATAGGAATATACTTTCAAAAATGTGTGATTGCTTATATGTTGAATGTGCTGCAGGTAATATTTGTTGTGAAAGGCTGGCTATAGTTCCAATAGCTTTTTGGGCAGTGCTCCAACTGATAGTACCAGTTATATTGCATGTTTATTGTATGGGCTTTAGTAAATTGAATGGAGACTGGAGAGTCTTTTTTTTATCCAGTCATAAACTGTTACTTATATAGTTATGTGTCAAGTTGCTGAAGTTCAAAGGGGTTAAAAATGGGCTGCATTTCCAAGACATGCATCTGGTGCATGTCTAGACATAAACATGCCATGTGAGTGCTATCACACATACTGGCCTCCTTTTGTGAAATGTTTGGACAATTTGCTTTGTAGCATTAGTATGTAATTGTCTTTTATGGTACCAGTAAAGTATACAATATATTGCTTAAATAAATACCTCATTCTGGGATCTAATTGGGTTCACCCAATCTCCATGCTTGTTGCCAATGCTTGATAACATTCCTTCTAGGGTAGTGTTTTTAGATTGAGCAGCATTGTAAAATCGTTCAATGTTAAACAAGTGGGCGATAGTGTGGACAGCTAAAAGATAAAAATAAAATTGTATAAATGCATGTAAAAAAACCAAGAATCTTAATATAAATGTAAACTATTCAGAAACGAGAGAGAAAGAAAGAAAGGAAGTAAGAAAGAAAGAAAGAAAGAAAGAAAGAAAGAAAGAAAGAAAGGAAGGAATGAAGAAAGGAAGAAAGAAAGAAAGAAAGAAAGAAAGAAAGAAAGAAAGAAAGAAAGAAAGAAAGAAAGAAAGAAAGAAAGAAAGAAAGAAAGAGAGAGAGATAAGGCTGAGGACCAAACTCCAACGCAGCAGAAACAGCCCCCCTCCAGAGAAGACCAGGCACCAGGCCCCTCACACCCCTCCCTGGAGACTCTCAGAGACTGTCTGTCCCAATTAGAAAGAGACTGCACTCTTTTCAGGGAAGAAACTAAAAGCAGCCAAGGTGTGAAAAATGCAAATGATCAACTGAGAGAAGAAATAGCCAGGATGAAAGCTGAGCACACTGCAGCCTTGAATGATATCAACATTTCCCTACATTTCCCTACAAAAACTACAGGAGGAAAACTCACAACTTAAAGAGGAGATCAGTAAATTAAAAATATTAACAGCCACAAAAGTTAGAGGAGACAAAAACTACAGGAGGAAAACTCACAACTTAAAGAGGAGATCAGTAAATTAAAAATATTAACAGCCACAAAAGTTAGAGGAGACAACAAAAAGCACAAAGGCCCCCACAAAACCTGTGCCGACCAAAGACAGTGCTCCGCACAACACACAGGTTGCAATAATCACCCAAGAGACCAGTGACAATCACAGCCATCCAGCCCCCTCCCCAAATACTTCCAACACAGCCTCACCCAACAACCCACAGCCCAAGCCTAAACACCAAGCAAATGACTCCTATAAACCTCGCAGTCCTGACATTGTGCTGGTTATAGACTCTAATGGAAAATACCTGGACATAAGGAGAATCTTTCCAGCAGTGGTGCTCACCGCCAGGTCGTGATCACGCTTACGCGTGGATTCACGACCATTTTGACGCATTCCGCCTCGGACACACTAAGCCTTGAATAGATTTTCAACCACGAAAATCTACTTCGGCTTCGCGTGAATGCGGACAGAAATCCGCATTCACGCTCGTGAAACCCGGCGCTGAAGTCGTGGTTTGCGGTAATGCGTCAAACTATGCGGAAGTGACACATTGCAGGCCAATCAGAGTGCCCCAGCCAGGCCCTATCAACCAATCACAGGAGGGGAGCTATGCCCTCCCCTCCTGAATATAAAGCGGCGGCCATGATGGAAAAGCTCTGTCCTTGCTAGACTGTGGTGCTGAGAGGATTATCTCCAGGCCATTGTTGTTTGAGCAAGTGCATTTATTGTGTTAAAAACAAAGCGTTTTTTTTGCTAACACTGCTCTTATACTGTACACAGTTAGCTAAGACTGTGCAAGAAAGTGGAATCCGCACAATGTCGGTAAAATCTGTAAGTCTTTATTGAATCATAAAACACGACAGGCTAAACCAGCACCACATGCTGACATGTTTTGGGCGTTACACAGTTAGCTAGTCAGTGAGTGATTGCTGTAGTTAGTTGTAGTCAGTGTAGTGTAGTGGGAGTGTGGGAGTCTAGTGATTATTTAACTGTGTGTAGTGCAGGCAGGTTCAGTGCTGCAGTGTAGTCAGTGTAGTGGGAGTGGGGATTATCTGTGTGTAGTGCAGGGAGGCAGGTTAGTGCAGCTGCAGTGTTCACTTGCATATTCCAGTGACAGTTATACACTTGTACTATTTGCAGGCAGCCAGTTACACCGCCGGCGCCGCCACTTTCTGCCAGCGCTGTTCATTCATTCTGTCAGTGACCTTGTGCCGTGCCCAGTGCCCACTGCTCGCTCGCTGGCATATGAGCATCTCATTGTGTGACATCCTTGTGCGCCCACTGCATCCTTCAGTGACCTAGTTGTATATTATCCATTGCCCACTGCTGTGCCCACTGCATCCTTCAGTGACCTTGTACTGTGCCCACTGCATCCTTCAGTGACCTAGTTGTATATCCAGTGCCCACTGCTGTGCCCACTGCATCCTTCAGTGACCTTGTACTGTGCCCACTGCATCCTTCAGTGACCTAGTTGTATATCCAGTGCCCACTGCTGTGCCCACTGCATCCTTCAGTGACCTTGTACTGTGCCCACTGCATCCTTCAGTGACCTAGTTGTATATCCAGTGCCCACTGCTGTGCCCACTGCATCCTTCAGTGACCTTGTACTGTGCCCACTGCATCCTTCAGTGACCTAGTTGTATATCCAGTGCCCACTGCTGTGCCCACTGCATCCTTCAGTGACCTTGTACTGTGCCCACTGCATCCTTCAGTGCCGTTGTACTGTGCCTGGTGCATCCTTCAGTGACCTTGTACTGTGCCCACTGCATCCAGTGATTCATTACTAGCAACATGTCTGGCAGGGTTTCGCGGGGTGAGAGGAAAGGGAGTTCAATTGCCTCAGCCACTTCTGGGACTGCTCCACGTCCGCCCGCATTGTCCTCCTCCTCCTGACTCAGTCGATTCCACCAATGTACTCTGTCTGCGTTCACACGGCCCGGGTCACCGGGTGCATTTATTTTTTTGGCCAGCACTATGACGCTGTGCTGCTACTACTACCACCAGTATGTTGCCATGGTCCTTCTGTGCTGCTGCTGCTGAACTGACCGCCTGCATTGTCCTCCTCCTCCTGACTCAGTCGCTTCCACCAATGTACTCTGTCTGCGTTCACACTGCCCGGGTCACCGGGTGCATTTAATTTTTTGGCCAGCACTATGACGCTGTGCTGCTACTACTACTACCAGTATGTTGCCGTGGTCCTTCTGTGCTGCTGAACTGACCGCCCGCATAGTCCTTCTCCTGACTCAGTCGCTACCACCACTGCACTCTGCGTTCACACTGCCCGTGTCCACTGACAACTCTGCTGCGATGTCATTGCTAATTGCTGCAAAAAAAACAAAAAAAAAATTACAAAAACCTCTCTGGGACCTTTTTGGCGTCAGCCACTCATCCTCCTCCAGCGGTACCTTCGCCGCCAAGTGCCATTGGAACTCGCCTTCACCTCTTTGACTGCTTAACGCGTATATCCCTTTTTAAAACCACTTATTACCAATTAATAGCCCCATTTAAAGTGTTGATTTCACTTTAAAATCCATTTTCTCTAGAAAAAAAAATTTGGGGGAATTTTTTATGTTGAAGTTATGTTGCCCCTTATCACCTCGATAATCCATGCAATTTGGGGATTGTAGCATGTATGGGGGCTTTATTATTAACGTTAAAAGAAAATCCGTCTCCGGGCGGGAATCCACGCGTGATTACGCCATTCACGGCAGAAAATCCGCGTGGTTGCGTGGACGCGGACGAAAATCCGCATGCGGCGGGGCCGAATGCGGAATTTTTTTTGCAACCACGCGGATTGCCGAATTCGTGGATGAGGCACATCCGAGCATCCCTGCTTTCCAGGGATGCATGTCATCAAAATCATCAGTTCAACTATTGAACAAGTAACACAGGTCATTAATGAACCTTATTTCACCGACCCAAAACATCTCATCCTGCACACCGGCACCAATGATATTAAACAAGAAAACACCACAGACCAAGAAACCATCACATACAAATTGTCACAAATGGTTAAAAGGACACAGCAGAAATTCCCCAGCACAAAGATTATCCTCTCTTCCCTGCTCCCAAGAAAAGACATTCCTCACCAGACAATTAAACAGATCAATGCAGAGCTGGCCTCCCATCTCAGATCCTCACCAGACATACAACTGGCACAGCACACCACAATCACAGCCCATCATCTGTAAAACAACAAGCACCTTAACAAACAAGAAGTCAGCCGCCTAGCAAAGGAACTAAAGGACATGGTGCTAAATAGTTACATAGTTACATAGTTACATAGTTATTTTGGTTGAAAAAAGACATACGTCCATCGAGTTCAACCAGTATAAAGTACAACACCAGCCTGCTCCCTCACATATCCCTGTTGATCCAGAGGAAGGCGAAAAAACCCTTACAAGGCATGGTCCAATTAGCCCCTAAAGGGAAAAATTCCTTCCCGACTCCAGATGGCAATCAGATAAAATCCCTGGATCAACATCATTAGGCATTACCTAGTAATTGTAGCCATGGATGTCTTTCAACGCAAGGAAAGCATCTAAGCCCCCTTTAAATGCAGGTATAGAGTTTGCCATAACGACTTCCTGTGGCAATGCATTCCACATCTTAATCACTCTTACTGTAAAGAACCCTTTCCTAAATAAATGGTTAAAACGTTTTTCCTCCATGCGCAGATCATGTCCTCTAGTCCTTTGAGAAGGCCTAGGGACAAAAAGCTCATCCGCCAAGGTATTATATTGCCCTCTGATGTATTTATACATGTTAATTAGATCCCCTCTAAGGCGTCTTTTCTCTAGACTAAATAAACCCAGTTTATCTAACCTTTCTCGATAAGTGAGACCTTCCATCCCACGCATCAATTTTGTTGCTCGTCTCTGCACCTGCTCTAAAACTGCAATATCTTTTTTGTAATGTGGTGCCCAGAACTGAATTCCATATTCCAGATGTGGCCTTACTAGAGAGTTAAACAGGGGCAATATTATGCTAGCATCTCGAGTTTTTATTTCCCTTTTAATGCATCCCAAAATTTTGTTAGCTTTAGCTGCAGCTGCTTGGCATTGAGTACGATTATTTAACTTGTTGTCAATGAGTACTCCTAAGTCCTTCTCCAAGTTTGATGTCCCCAACTGTATCCCATTTATTTTGTATGGTGATAGACCATTAGTACGTCCAAAATGCATGACCTTACATTTGTCAACATTGAATTTCATCTGCCATGTATGTGCCCATATAGCCATCCTATCCAGATCCTGTTGCAATATGACACTATCTTCCTGAGAGTTGATGATTCTGCACAATTTTGTATCCTCTGCAAAAATAGCAACATTGCTCACTACTGCATCTACTAGGTCATTAATAAATAAATTGAAGAGCACTGGACCCAGAACAGACCCCTGTGGGACCCCACTGCTAACAGTCTCCCATTTTGAGTACGATCCATTGACCACAACTCTTTGTTTTCTGTCCATTAGCCAGTTCCCTATCCATGAACACAGACTCTTCCCCAGTCCTTGCATCCTCAACTTTTGCACCAGACTTTTGTGGGGAACAGTGTCGAAGGCCTTTGCAAAGTCCAAGTATATCACATCTACAGCATTCCCAATATCCATATTAGCATTCACTACCTCATAAAATCTGAGCATGTTAGTCAAACAGGACCTGTCTTTAGTAAACCCATGTTGATGCTGAGAAATAAGATTATTTTCTACTATGAAGTCATGTATAGTATCTCTTAGTAACCCCTCAAATAGTTTGCATACAACTGATGTTAAACTTACAGGTCTATAATTTCCTGGATCAGATTTTTTGCCCTTCTTAAATAATCAGAAAACGTGGGCTGTACGCCAATCCACTGGGACTCTGCCAGTTGCAAGAGAGTCACAAAAGATAAGATAAAGGGGTTTATCTATAACTGAACTTAATTCCCTTAGGACCCGAGGATGCATGCCATCCGGGCCAGGTGCCTTGTCTATTTTTAATTTATTTAGTCTTGCCTTCACTTCTTCCTGCGTTAAGTATTTAATATTACAGTTAGAAGATTGAGACTCTTCTGCCTCTGTAGTTTGCAACAGTGCTGTTTCTTTTGTGAAGACAGAAGCAAAGAAAGCATTTAATAACTCTGCCTTACCTTGGTCATCCACCATTGAGTTCCCATCCTCATCCTTTAGGAGTCCTATACAGTCAACCTTTTTTTTTTAGAGTTAATGTACTTGTAAAACTTTTTTGGGTTAGATTTGATATCCTTAGCGATTTGTTTTTCAGCTTCAATCTTTGCCTGCCTAATTTCTTTTTTACAATTTTTATTGCACTCCTTATAATTGCTTAGTGCAGCCTCGGTCCCCTCCTGTTTTAAGACCTTATAGGCATTCTTTTTCCTCTTCATTTTATCTTTAACCTTTCTATTCATCCATAGAGGCCTTTTTTTATTCCTAGACATTTTGTTTCCATATGGGATATACATACTACAGTAATGATTGAGTATAAGTTTAAAAGCTTGCCATTTCCCTTCAGTGTCTTCCCCTTGTAGTACATTATCCCAGTTCACCAAACTTAGTGCCTGCCTAATTTGAGTGAACTTTGCTTTTCTAAAATTCATAGTTTTAGTGGTCCCACTGCCCCGTGGCCTATCAGTCACCAGATCAAACGTTATCATGTTGTGATCACTATTTCCCAAATGTTCTTGAACCTGCACATTTGATACATTATCTGGTCTATTAGAAATGATCAGATCCAGTAACGCATGCCCCCTAGTTGGTTCAGTTACCATTTGAGTCAAGTAATTGTCCTGTAGTGCTGCCAGAAATCTGCTGCTTTTACCAGAATGGGTAGCCTCAATACTCCAGTCAATGTCTGGAAAGTTGAAGTCGCCCATAATTATGACCTCATTTTTACCTGCAGCTTTTTCAATCTGCTGTAGTAATCGCAGTTCTGCGACCCCAGAGACTCCAAGAAAGCCCTAACTCAACAATCAGACAGCAAACTACAATGTCCCAACACCAGTGAGAGAGCCCACAAGCATGGCAAACATGTAGGAAACCGCCTGCCCCACAATGGCAACACAAAGCAACAGAGGGTAGCATCATGGCGGAAATCAGAACTTTGCTTATCAACCTACATAGCATATTGAGGTGACACCCACAATAGTGTCCACCCTCCCCCGGAAAACACTGAGTCCTATGAAAATTTCTGCTCATTACATGGTAAACCGACTCAAAATGACATCTATTATCATCAGTAGCGGGAACATTAAAGGGCTGAACTCCTCAGCTTTTGCATCCAAAACAAATATCCAGACTTTAAAAAGAGACTTGAAAAAATTGATATCCAAATCCTTTTGGAGACATGGACCCGGGCAGAGGATGAATCTTTTGTACCCATGGGGTACCGGGAATTCCCCATATCTGCCCAGAAAAACAGTAACATTAAACAGGGCCACCGTTCAGGAGGCATACTAATCTGGTGCAAGGAGGAGCTTACAGAGCACATCAAAGCAATCAAATAAGGAGACAGCCACATCTGGATCAAAATAAACAGCTCCATCCTCACCTCTCAGTCCGACATGTACCTGTGTGCAGCATATATCCCCCCAACAGAGTCCCCTTACTACAAACCTGATATCTATGAGATCCTACAAAGAGAAGCCAGCCACTTCCAGTCTCAGGGCAGAGTGCTCATCTATGGAGACCTAAACGCCAGAACAGGCACAGAGAAGGACTATCTGACCTCTGAGGGAAACACATACATACTTGGAGGAGAGCGCTACTACCAGGAACCAATGCAGACAGCAAGAAATAGCTATGACAAGACAGTAAACAAAAGTGGGAAAGCCCTGTTGAACCTGTGCCGGAGCCTCGGCCTATACATAATGAATGGGCGAACTAGGGGTGACTCTCTTGGGAGATTTACTATGAATTCACACGTAGGCAGAAGTGTGGTACATTATGCTGTCACAGGCACAGACCCCATAAACATCAATGCCCTCATAGTCACCCCTGAAACACACCTGTCAGACCACAATCAAATATTGCTGTACCTGAAATCCACCGATAAACTAACCACACAGCATCTTCACCAGACCGGTCTGTACAAGCTGCCACCATCCTTCAAATGGCCCAAAGAGTCTGCCATCAAATTCACCAACATGACCAACACTTCCAAAATCCAAGAACTGCTGACAAACTTTAATACCAACCTATATGAACTAAACCAACAAGGTGTCAACCATGCAGTGAAGGACTTCAGCAACATCTTTATATAACATGGCAGTACTCGCTGGCCTCAACCAGACCAACTTTAAGAGATCCAGAAATAAACAGTCCCAAAAATGGTTTGACAGTGAGTGCAAGGCTCTACGTAATTCTCTAAGGGCAGCCTCTAACCAAAAGCACAGAGACCCCAACAACCAGGACCTAAGGGAAGCCCATGACCAACTACAGAGACAATACAAAGACACCCTCAGGTGGGAAAAACAGAGCCACATCTCCCACAAACTCCAACAGCTGGAGGACTCCATCCAAGACAACTCATTCTGGGAGACTTGGAACCACATTGGGACAAAGCCCAAGAAAAGCCCTCTACACATCCAAAATGGCCACATCTGGCTCCACTACTTCAGGGACCTCTACAAAGACATCCCAGATAATGCCAAAACCCCGGAACAGAAACAAATAGCCGCAAAACTGAAGGACATGGAGGAGACAATCAAGGACTTTCAAAACCCTCTGGATACACCAATCACGATGCAGGAAATAAGAGAAAGAACAAAGCTGATAAAATGTAAGAAGGCTAGCGGTACCGATGGCATCCAGCCAGAGATGATCAAATACAGCCCCCCGGACATACATGAGGCACTCGCAAGACTATTCAACCTTATCCTGAGTGCGGGCTCCTTTCCTCAGGCCTGGAGTGAAGGCATCATAACACCCATCTACAAGAATGGGGACAGATACGATCCAGCAAACTACAGAGGAATCTGTGTCAGCAGTACACTGGGAAAACTGTTTAACAGCATCATCAATAAAAGGATCCTCTCCTTCCTCACACAGAGGGACGTACTCAGCAAAATCCAAGCTGGGTTCATGCCAAACCACCGCACAACCGACCACATCTACACACTGCACAGCTTTATCAAGACCCATGTCCACAGCTCATGCGGCAAAATACACGCTTGCTTTGTGGATTTTAAGAAGGCGTTTGACTCGGTGTGGCACCCAGGCCTTTTCCTAAAACTCCTAGAGAGCGGAATAGGAGGTAGAACCTATGATTTCCTCAATAGTTCATATACTGGGAACCAATACAGTGTGAAAGTGGACGGGAAGAGAAGTGCATTCTTCAAGCAGGGTCGAGGAGTTAGGCAGGGCTGCAGTTTGAACCCAAAGCTCTTTAACATATTCATTAACCAACTGGCTGTAGCCCTGGAATCCTCCCCAGCACCAGGCCTCCTCCTGCATGACCACGAGGTGAAGTTCCTGCTGTATGCATATGATCTCCTGCTGCTCTCCCCAACAGAAAGGGGCCTACAGGACAGCCTGGCAGTACTGGAGGGTTTTTGCACCACATGGGCACTGCCCATCAACCCAAAGAAGACAAAAGTGATGGTGTTCCAGAGAAAAAATCTAAAAACACCCACCTCCTCATTTATATTAAATGGCTGCCCACTGGTGACCACAAACAGTTACACCTACCTGGGGCTGGAAATTAACCAAACAGGGAACTTTAAACCAGCAGTAGAGGCCCTGAAGGAAAAAGCCTGCAGAACGTTTTATGCCATCAGAAGGCAACTTTACCACCTAAAACCACCGGTGAGAGTCTGGGTAAAGATATTCAACAGCATCATCATCCCAATCCTGCTCTAAAGCAGTGAGGTATGAGGCCCGGTCACCTACCCTGACCAATCAAAATGGGACTCCAGCCCAACAGAAATCTTCCATCTAGAGTTCTGCAAGTATCTTCTCCAAGTCCATCGCAGCACTTCGAACTCAGCTTGCCGGGCAGAGCTAGGCAGAGTCCCACTATGGCTGACTATCCAGCAGAGGGCACTCTCATACTGGGCGCATATACAGAGCAGCATCCCCAGCACTTACCACCATAAAGCCTCACTGAGCCAGGGTGGAGAGGCCATACCACGCGATTTGAAACAAAGCGTCAACAGCCAGCCCAGCCAACACCACCAACACAGGCTGAGAAAAGCCCAAATAAAAGGAAAGATAGAAAGCTGCAAGGACCGATAGCTAGAGGAATGGAGAAGTGACATAAAGAACTCCAAGAAACTCACTGTCTACCAATCACTACAGAGGGAGTACACAATGGCCCCATAACTGGAGAGGCTACACCCCCACAAAGACAGACAGGCCTTGAGCCTGTACCGTCTGAGCGCCCACAACCTGGAGATAGAGACAGGGTGACACAGACAGACATGGAAGCCCCGGGAGGAGAGACTATGCAGGCAATGTGACCAGGGGGTCCTGGAGGATGAGGCCCACTTCCTGCTACACTGCAGCAAATATACACCGTTGAGGACCGCCCACTTCCAAAGACTCTCCGCCCACATCCCAGATTTCGACACCTACACAGAGGAGAAGAGGAAACTCTATATCCTACTGGGGGAAGAGGAAAAAACAGTGCAAATAGCAGCCCGATATATATCACTGCCTGCACATGGACTTATAACCCCATACTCCCCTATGGACTGTATGCCTATACCCCCCTCCCCTATGAACTATATATCTCATCCCCCATACCATCCATTACATCCTCCACACTCCTATGGACTGTATACCTATATCCTTTGCCTTTGCTTATTCCCACAACCCCCCCCCCCCATGTTTTGTTTTGCTTTGGCAATGCTAAATGTATTTGGTCCTGCCAATAAAGCTTATTTGGATTTGGAGAGAGAGAGAGAGAGAGAGAGTGTGTGTGCGTGAGAGGGCAACAACATGTAAAATAGCAATGCAGTTATCTTACATACAACTACAAAACATTTGTAAAGCGCTTTTCTTCCCTAGGACCCAAAGCGCATAAGCTTGTCTCATATCAGTAAAATAATGATGTGCTACAGGGGAAAAAAGTTATGTTACATAGTAACATGTTTACATTGGTTGAAAAAAAAAAAAGACATCCACCCATCAAATTCAACCAAAAGGAAAAACAAAACACACCATCGTCCAGAACCTGCACATATCCCAGTTGATCCAGGTGAAGGCAAAAAATAAATAAATAATAAAAATTACAAACCTTACATGGCCTGGGCCAATTAGCCTTAAAAGGGAATATTTCCTTCCCAGTTTCAGATGGCAGTTAGAAAAATCGCTGGATAAACTCTCCCAGGAATTACCTAGTAATTATAGCAGTGCATGCCCTTCAATGCAAGGAAAACATCCATCCTCTTTAAATGCAGATATAGAGTGTGCCATAACTACTTCATGAGGTAAGATATTCCAGATCTTAACCACTCTCTCTGTGAAGGAATAAAGAGGTGGCAAAAACTTTTTCCTCCATATGCAGATCATGTCCCCTTGTTCGTCATGCAACTCTAGGGACAAAAAGCTCATCTGCCAAGCTTTGTACGGCCCTCTAATGTATTTATTCATGTTAATCAATTCAATTCTCAGTCGTCTTTTTTCCAAGCTAAATAAGCCCAGTTTGTCCAGCCTTTCTTGGTAAGTGAGATGTCCCATTCTGCTGATTAAATTAGTTGCCCATCTTTTTACCCATTCTAGAAGGTCAAGGTCAATCCCATACTCCAGATATGGTCTCACAAGTGATTTATATAGAGTGAGAAGTATACAAGCATCTCAAGATATTATTTTCGAAGCATGGCCAAACATCAAGATTTTGTGTTTGCAAAAATATCCGCAAACGTTACCACAACCGTTTGCAGAGTGAAGCAGAGTGAACCAGAACAGGCAAGCCCCATTGACTTAAAGTGGACCCAAATTAAAAATACAAGATTTCAGAAATAAAATCTATTTTCTAAATTATAATAATAAATAGCAGCCTTTTTTCAGCTGCATGATGACACATATAAAATATTTTACATTTAATGAAGGAACCCCTCCCGTTCCTTGCCGGGACAGAATCCGGCAAACTGGTGGAGTAGGTGGTGTCCAGCAAAGGAGGAATTGCTAATGGCTGCCACCTGTATAACCCTAGTTATGCAAAGAGAAGGGTGAAAAGCATGCACTGAAATGCTCATAGGCTTGAAGGAGTGTTTATTTATCTTTGTATGTGTCAGAGTGGTGCAACTAAATATTTTGAATTAAAACAATGTTTGGTTTGGGTCCGCTTTAAGAGAATCTGTACTGTCCGATTTGTACAATAAAAAAAACATACCAACTGAGTCACTGTGATCTCCTGGATCCCTCTTTGCCGTTCAATCTGATTTATGTAATGATCCGCTCAGCTGGCTGCACAGGTAGACAGTTGTTTGACCATTCCTTGTGTCTGAAGGATGCAGGTCTCTGGATAAGAGACCTGGCTTTGCTTTGCAAGTTTCAGACCTGCTCTGTTGCTGAGGGATTTGCATACATTTGTTATGCAAATCATCTAGCTGCTTTCTTTGAAGGCTGGCAGTATAAAGGCTGGGCCTTCACACAATCCTTTGCTGGTCATCCTTTCAGGGTTTGTTGAAACACTCCTTGAGTGTCAGCCATGCTATTTCTTGTTAAAGTTATCTCAGAGTAATTCTTGGGACTGCACTAGGCAGCTTTCCTAGTGCAGTTAGCTTGCTATCTGTTTTGTCTGTATTGCCTCTCTGTTGCGATTGTCCTGTCATCAATGGTGGTTGTCAGGAAATCGTTCTGTCTGTCTGGGGTGCTAACCAAAGCAGCGGTCGCTACTGGTAGCCCCTTCTGTTAATTTGTCTGTCTTGTTTGGTTCGCACTAGCATCTAGCGGTAGCGGCTGTGGATCCTTCTGATCTTTGTTCTTGGAGTGTAGCTGGAGCAGCGGTTGCTACCGGCTACCTCATCTGTCTGTCGTGTTTGGATTGCACTAGCCTCTAATGGTAGTGGCTGTGGATTCTTCTGATCTTTGTTCTTGGAGTATAGCTGGAGCAGCGGTTGCTCCCTGTTATCTCATCTGTCTGTCGTGCTTGGATCGCACTAGGCCCCAGCGGTAGCGGCTGTAGATCCTTCTGATCTGCTTTCTTGTTCCTGAGCTCGGATCGCACTCGCTCTGACTGTAAGAGCAGTGGATCTTTCCTCTCGTATTCCTGTTTTTCGTTTGTCTGTCTTATCTGATACGAACGCTTGCTGTAGGCTCGGTGAGGTAACCGTTAAGCAAGCGCTCGCATCCTCTGTTTCATGTTTGTCTGTCAGTGGTTAGTTAGGCGTACTTGACTCTGTTGCGCTTAACGTGCGGAGATCGCGCTGTAAACGCGTTCGCTGTTGCGAATGAGTGCGGTGTTCGCTTTTAGTTAGCGTTTGTTGTTTTCGTTGTTTTCTCATTGTTGTTTGCTGTGCCTTTGCTCCTCTCGTGCCCTGTCCTTTTTCTGTCTGGTGTCTCTTGGCAATCGCCATTCTCTGCGACTGCGTTCCTGCTTTGGTTTCTGCTGATGTGTGTTCACCGTCGCTGGGTCACGACTAGATTGGTGGATACACATTCATCCTATATCTGTGCTCCTTCTCTTTAAGGGCTATCTTGCCCTACCCGGTTGCAAATCAGACACTTCTCTTTCTGGCTTCTGTGGTAGTGCGGAGACCAGTGGTGCTCGGATACAGGCTCGGACAGAGCCGCCGAACCACCGACGGTCCCATCGGTGGGCCCCGACTGCCCCTCCTCCTGGGGGCCCCTAGAAGGGGTGCGCTGGAGGGGAGAGCCGGGGAGGGCAGCCCGACTGTTTTTTGTATGTCCCTTAAAAAAACTATTTTCCCCGGGGGGGCCCCCTCCTATCCTCCCCCTCCCTCACCTCGGAGGGCCCCCCTCCTGTTACGAGCGGCGGTAGAGCGGCGGGTACAGCAAAGTTCCGGCGAGGTATAGCAGAAGATAGAGGTCCAGCTGCCTCCCGGGCTACGCTGTCTTCTCTATGCCGCTCGCACTGCTTCCTGGTTTAGTGCGCGGCAATTACAAAGGAGACAGCGACTGGGAGGCAGCTGGACCTCTATCTTCTGCTTTACCTCGCCGGAAGTTTGCTGTACCCGCCGCTCTCCCGCCGCTCGTAACAGGAGGGGGGCCCTCCGAGCGAGGTGAGGGAGGGGGAGGATAGGAGGGGCCCGGGGCCCCCCCCCGGGGAAAATAGTTTTTTTTAAGGGGAAAAAAAAAACAAAAAAAAAAAAACAGTCGGGCTGCCCTCCCCGCGGCTTGTAAGGAGGGGGGACACCCAGGTGAGGGGGAGCATAGGAGTCGGGGCCCCCACTGGCTACCCACCCGGCTACCTAACTGCCCACCCGGCTATCTAACTGCCTACATTCCCACCCGGCTACCCTTCTGCCTACCCTCCCACCCGGTTACCTAACTGCCCACCCGGTTACCTAACTGCCTACCCTCCCACCCGGCTACCTAACTGCCCACCCGGCTACCTAACTGCCTACCCTCCCACCCGGCTACCCTTCTGCCTACCCTCCCACCCGGCTACCTAACTGCCCACCCGGCTACCTAACTGCCTACCCCCCCACCCGGCTACCTATCTACCCACCCGGCTACCTAACTGGCTGCCCACCCGGCTACCTATCTACCCACCCAGCTACCTATCTGCCTACCCTCCCACCCGGCTACCTAACTGCCCACCCGGCTACCTAACTGCCTACCCTCCCACCCGGCTACCCTTCTGCCTACCCTCCCACCCGGCTACCTAACTGCCCACCTGGCTACCTAACTGCCTACCCTCCCACCCGGCTACCTATCTACCCACCCAGCTACCTATCTGCCTACCCTCCCACCCGGCTACCTAATTGCCCACCCGGCTACCTAACTGCCTACCCTCCCACCCGGCTACCTATCTGCCCACCTGGCTACCTATCTGCCCACCTGGATACCTATCTACCCACCCAGCTACCTATCTGCCCACCCGGCTACCTAACTGCCTACCCTCCCACCTGGCTACCTAACTGCCCACCCGGCTACCTATCTACCCACCCAGCTACCTATCTGCCTACCCTCCCACCAGGCTACCTATCTACCCACCCGGCTACCTATCTACCCACCCAGCTACCTATCTACCCACCCAGCTACCTATCTGCCTACCCTCCCACCCGGCTACCTATCTGCCCACCCGGCTACCTATCTACCCACCCAGCTACCTATCTGCCTACCCTCCCACCCGGCTACCTAACTGCCCACCCGGCTACCTAACTGCCCACCCAGCTACCTATCTGCCCACCTGGCTACCTAACTGCCTACCCTCCCACCCGGCTACCTAACTGCCCACCCAGCTACCTATCTGCCTACCCTCCCACCCGGCTACATAACTGCCTACCTGGCTACCTATCTGCCTACCATGCCATGGGCGTCCCTACATAGGGCAAAATGGGGCATGCGCACTTCCCTGGCTAGCTGCTGCCCCCCCCCAGCTACCCGGACGTGGCTGGCCCGCCCGCCCTGGGGTGGCAGCGGAGAGAGAAAAGAAGCGGCAGGCACAGCGGCGCTGCCTGCCGCATCACTTAATTCTAAAGGGGGGAGCGAGAGAGGGGGAGCCCCAAGGTGAGGGAAGGGGGAGGGGGAAACGTCCTCCCTTCCCCACCGCTTCTCTTCTCTCTCCGCTGCCACTGAGGACACCTATAGATCTGGCTATTTAAACTGGGGACACCTATAGACCTCTCTATCTATACTGGGGGGCCCTGTCACTACCTAAACTAGGGGCTCCTGTCACTACATACACTGGGGGGGGGGGGGCCTGTCACTGCATACACTGGGGGGCTCCTGTCATACCTAAACTGGGGGTACCTGTCACTAACTGAACTGGGGGGGGGCGCCTGTCAATACCTTAACTGGGGGGCACTGTCACTACCTAAACTGGGGGCTCCTGTCACTACATACCCTGGGGGGCCCCTGTCACTACAAACACTGGGGGCTCCTGTCACTACATACCCTGGGGGGCCCCTGTCACTACAAACACTGGGGGCTCCTGTCACTACCTAAACTGGGGGGTATCTGTCTCTAACTAAACTGGGGGGCTCCTGTCGCTACCTAAACTTGGGGGTCCTGTCACTACCTAAGCTGGGAGGCTCCTGGTGCTACCTAAACTAGGGTGCACCTGTCACTACCTAAACTATCCAGGCCAGCTCAGCATCACCACCAGCCAACCAGCCCAGAATCACTGTCAAAAAGGCCACAGCATCACCACCAACAGTCAGGCCAACATTTACTTCAACCAGCCAAGTACAGCCCAGCATCACCGCCAGGCCGGCCACAGCATCACCGCCAGGCCTTTCAGCCCACACATCATCCCCAATCCAGCCAAAAACAGTATTGCCTGGCACAGCAGCCAGTAGAGGAGAATTCAGAAGCCAGGTGAGAGGTGTCTACCATATTAAGTGGGCATTCTGCCTATTTATGTGAAATGCTGTTTATTTATATGCCTCATGACTGCTGAATTTGTCTTGTTGGGGGCCTCATGGTTACTGAATGTCTTGTTGGGGGCCTCATGGTTACTGAATGTCTTGTTGGGGGCCTCATGATTGCTGAATTTGTCTTGTTGGGGGCCTCAAGATTGCTGAATTTGTCATGTTGGGGGCCTCAAGATTGCTGAATTTGTCTTGTTAGGGGCCTCATGATTGCTGATTTTGTCTTGATGGGGGACCTCATGATTGCTGAATTTGTCTTGTTGAGGGTCACATGATTGCTAACTGCGAGACTAAGGAAAAAGCTGAATCATCATCATATGAGACAATAGCTACTTTTTAGCTCTTTAAAACAGAAAATAAAACTGGGAGGTTCTAAAAAAAAAAAAAAAAAAAAAAAAAAATTTCAGGAGTAGGATGGATGAAATTGTTTATCTTCACAGTTTATTTTCAACTTGGATTTTCCATAATGTTCATGTATGAGTTAAAACATTTTTATTTAGTTTAAATTGCTGTTGCCACTTTGCAATAGATAAGTGACTTTTGGGTTGCAGTTTGGGCACTCTGCCTTCAAAAGGTTTGCCACCACTGTCCTAATCTAATGTCCCACCATTCATGCAAATTTGTCTCCACCCATGACTACACCCACATTCTGGTCCATGACCACACCCAATTCTTCCATGACCGCACCACTTCTTCCCCCTCCCCCTTTTTTCTATCTGCCCACCCGGCTAGCTATCTGCCCGCCCTCTCACCCTGCTAGCTATCTAACCTATACTGGGGGCAGCTACCTATCTAACCTATACTGGAGGCACCTACCAATGTAACCTATACTGGAGGCAGCTACCTATGTAACCTGTATTGGGGGCATCTACCTTGCTAGCCTTTACTGGTGGCAACTATACTGGCTACCTATATTGGAGGCACCTACCTAACTAACCTATACTGGGGGCACCTACCTATCTAACCTATGCTGAGGGAAACTATTCTGGCTACCTATATTAGCCCACTGCCTTACTGTTACAGTTACATTACAATTACCCCCCACCCATGTGATGTCATGTCCACACCCATTTTTTTTGTCGCTGCGCGCTTTGCTTTTTTTTGGGGGGGGGGGGGGGGTGTTGGTAAATTATCCGCACCGGGTGTCAAACACCCTAGCTACGCCACTGGAGGGGGACACAGCTTGAAAGGGGGGGAATTGGGCACAGAGCGGCGGGGAGGGGGGGAAGCGTCCCCCCCTCCCTCACCTAGGGCCCCCCCCCCCTTCCGCGCACCCCCCTCCTCCAGAAGTGCAGCGAGCGGAGAATAGCTACAGAGATGATGCTATCTCCGCTCCGAGTCCGCATGCCGCTGCCCTGCTGGTCTCTGACTGTAGTGTGTGACGCTGTCCAATCACGCTCTCGCAGTACTTCCTGCTAGAGCGTGATTGGACAGCGTCACTACAGGAGACAGAGACCAGCAGGGCAGCAGCGGCATGCGGAGCGGAGATAGCATCATCTGAAGCTGGTAAGCTATACTCCGCTCGCTGCTGGCTGCACTTCTCGAGGAGGGGGGTGCGCGGAAGGGGGGGCCCTAGGTGAGGGAGGGGGGGGAGGCTTCCCCGCTGATCTGTGCCCTCTGCCCCCCCTTCCAAGCTGGGGGGGACTTGCATTGTGTGGGGGTATCTCTGCCACCAACCTGATTGCATTGTGTGGGGGTATCTCTGCCGCCAACCTGATTGCATTGTGTGGGGGTATCTGCAGCCAACCTGATTGCATTGTGTGGGGGTATCTGCAGCCAAACTGATTGCATTGTGTGGGGGTATCTGCAGCCAAACTGATTGCATTGTGTGGGGGTATCTGCAGCCAAACTGATTGCATTTTGTGGGGGTATCTGCCGTCAACCTGATTGCATTTTGTGGGGGTATCTGCCGTCAACCTGATTGCATTTTGTGGGGGTATCTGCCGTCAACCTGATTGCATTTTGTGGGGGTATCTGCCGTCAACCTGATTGCATTGTGTGGGGGTATCTGCCGTCAACCTGATTGCATTGTGTGGGGGTATCTGCCGTCAACCTGATTGCATTTTGTGGGGGTATCTGCCGTCAACCTGATTGCATTGTGTGGGGGTATCTGCCGTCAACCTGATTGCATTTTGTGGGGGTATCTGCTGCCATTTGACTACTTGATGAATTATCATGAGGCATGTAACTACTTGAATATACAATGTATCTGGTCGGACCTAATCTCTGTGAATAACGCCGCTACTTATTTTGTGTTTTGTATTTTTTTTTTTAAGTCTGCCCATGACTCATCATGACCACGCCGATGTTCCAGTGCATGGTGACACCCATTTAGTTTCGCATTTAGACATATCCCTATTGGAGACTGTCCTCAGAATTGCTCACAATCTATTCCCTACCATAAAGTCATGCAAAATTTCTTGAGTACATGTGTATGTGAGCCCAAAATGGGGGGGGGGGGGGAGGGAGGAGGAGGAGAGGGGGGTGGGCCCCAGGCTGAAACTTCCTTGGTGGGCCTTTGGTGTCCCAGTCCGACCCTGCTCGGATACCCCTTTTTATTATTCGAGTTTGGTCGAATTCGAATAGTAAATTATTCGAGTTCGGTCGAATATTCGAGTCGAATATTTTTTACTATTCGATTCGACCTCGGACTTCGAGCTCACTATTCGAGTAGGTATTCGAGCTCATTATTCGAGCTGACTATTCGAATTGGCCTTAAATAGCTTCCAACACTTGTTTTGAGGGTGAATGATGCAAGAAACATCTTTTTTTCCAAGTAACAACAGCAAGTGATTATGTGGGGATGTTCCTTTAAAAAAAAAAGGTGGAAAGAGAAGTTGTGTCCAAAATTCTGTTCAGTACAGTGTATATACTTCTTCTTCTTCTTCTTCATCTTCTATATCTTCTTCTTCTTCTTCTATATCTTCTTCTTCTTCTTCTTCTATATCTTCTTCTTCTTCTCCTTCTTCTTCTTCTTCTTCTTCTTCTTCTTCTTCTATGTCTTCTTCTTCTATATCTTCTTCTTCTTCTATATCTTCTTCTTCTTCTTCTTCTTCTTCTTCTATATCGTCTTCTTCTTCTTCATCTTCTTCTTCTTCATCTTCTTCTTCTTCATCTTCTTCTTCTTCATCTTCTTCTTCTTCTTCATCTTCTTCTTCTTCTTCATCTTCTTCTTCTTCTTCATCTTCTTCTTCTTCATCATCTTCTTCTTCTTTATCTTCTTCATCTTCTTCTTCTTCTTCATCTTCTTCATCTTCATCTTCTTCATCTTCTTCATCTTCATCTTCTTCATCTTCTTCATCTTCTTCATCTTCTTCTTCTATATCTTTTTCTTTATCTTCTTTTTCTATATCTTCTTATTATTATTATTTTTCTATTTCGTCTTCTTCTTTTTCTATATCTTCTTCTTCTCCTTCTTCTTCTTTTTCTATATCTTCTTCTTCTTCTATATCGTCTTCTTCTTCTTCACTTATTTCTCTTTTATTTTTATTTTTTTAAAGAAATGCAGCTATTTTTGAGCGTAATAAATAGCTGGTGGCGCACGCATGTTGGAAGCGCCATTGTATGTGCTCCCTGGCAGTGGAAACACACAGACAGCAGGAGGTAAATTCAGCAGCAGCAGCAGGAGGAGGAGGATGATTGTGAGGCAGCAGGCAGTCAATGAGGCAGGCAGCGAGACATAATAGGCAGTGGTACCTAGCGGTGGTACCAGGCCGTAAATACACAGCATGAGGTTCCAGACAGCGGTCGTGAAGCCCACATCATTTCCAATACACAACTGGGACAACACAGTTTTCAACCCGGACACCTCTAAAAATAATATCACAAAGTAATAATAAAAAGTATATATATTTTTATCTTTCTTTTAAAGAAATGCAGCTATTTTTGAGCGTAACAAATAGCTGGTGGCGCATGGTGGAAGCGCCATTGTATGTGCTCCCTGGCAGTGGAAACACACAGACAGCAGGAGGTAAATTCAGCAGCAGGAGGAGGAGGATGAGTGTGTGGCAGCAGGCAGTCAATGAGGCAGGCAGCGTGACATAATAGCCCTGGTACCTAGCGGTGATACCAGGGCATAAATAAACACAACAGGAGGTCCCAGACAGCGGTCATGCAGCCCACATCGTGTCCAATACACAACTGGGACAACACAGTTTTCATCCCGGACACCTCAGAAAAATTAAACCTTTTTTTTTTTTTTTAATGGTTTACTTTTTTTTTTTTTTTTACAGCAAATTACACAGATATAGCTATTGTTTGACGTAATAGCTGGTGGCAGAGTGGCAGCAGAAGGTAAAATCTGTGTACCCTTGGCAGTGGGAAACACAGACAGACAGCAGCAGCAGGAGGAATGGAGGAGTAATGTGAGTAGCTATTGTTTGACGTAATAGCTGATGGCAGAGTGGCAGCAGAAGGTAAATCTGTGTACCCTTGGCAGTGGGAAACACAGACAGACAGCAGCAGCAGCAGGAGGAATGGAGGAGTAGTGTGAGTGTGGCAGCAGGTAGGTAGGCAGCGTGACATAATAGCCCTGGTACCTAGCGTTGATACCAGGGCTGTAAATAAACACAACAGGAGGTCCCAGACAGCGGTCGTGCAGCCCACATCGTGTCCAATACACAACTGGGACAACACAGTTTTCAACCCGGGCACCTCCGAAAAATTAAACTTTTTTTTTTTTTTAATGGTTTACTTTTTTTTTTTTTTTTTTTTTACAGCAAATTACACAGATATAGCTATTGTTTGACGTAATAGCTGGTGGCAGAGTGGCAGCAGAAGGTAAAATCTGTGTACCCTTGGCAGTGGGAAACACAGACAGACAGCAGCAGCAGCAGCAGGAGGAATGGAGGAGTAATGTGAGTAGCTATTGTTTGACGTAATAGCTGGTGGCAGAGTGGCAGCAGAAGGTAAATCTGTGTACCCTTGGCAGTGGGAAACTCAGACAGACAGCAGCAGCAGCAGGAGGAATGGAGGAGTAATGTGAGCAGCTATTGTTTGACGTAATAGCTGATGGCAGAGTGGCAGCAGAAGGTAAATCTGTGTACCCTTGGCAGTGGGAAACACAGACAGACAGCAGCAGCAGCAGGAGGAGTGGAGGAGTAGTGTGAGTGTGGCAGCAGGTAGGTAGGCAGCGTGACATAATAGCCCTGGTACCTAGCGTTGATACCAGGGCTGTAAATAAACACAACAGGAGGTCCCAGACAGCGGTCGTGCAGCCCACATCGTGTCCAATACACAACTGGGACAACACAGTTTTCAACCCGGGCACCTCCGAAAAATTAAACTTTTTTTTTTTTTTAATGGTTTACTTTTTTTTTTTTTTTTTACAGCAAATTACACAGATATAGCTATTGCTTGACGTAATAGCTGGTGGCAGAGTGGCAGCAGAAGGTAAAATCTGTGTACCCTTGGCAGTGGGAAACACAGACAGACAGCAGCAGCAGCAGCAGGAGGAATGGAGGAGTAATGTGAGTAGCTATTGTTTGACGTAATAGCTGATGGCAGAGTGGCAGCAGAAGGTAAATCTGTGTACCCTTGGCAGTGGGAAACACAGACAGACAGCAGCAGGAGGAGGAATGGAGGAGTAATGTGAGTAGCTATTGTTTGACGTAATAGCTGGTGGCAGAGTGGCAGCAGAAGGTAAATCTGTGTACCCTTGGCAGTGGGAAACACAGACAGACAGCAGCAGCAGCAGCAGGAGGAATGAAGGAGTAATGTGAGTAGCTATTGTTTGACGTAATAGCTGGTGGCAGAGTGGCAGCAGAAGGTAAATCTGTGTACCCTTGGCAGTGGGAAACACAGACAGACAGCAGCAGCAGGAGGAATGGAGAAGTAGTGTAAGTGTGGCAGCAGGTAGGTAGGTAGGCAGCGTGACATAATAGCCCTGGTACCTAGCGTTGATACCAGGGCTGTAAATAAACACAACAGGAGGTCCCAGACAGAGGTCGTGCAGCCCACATCGTGTCCAATACACAACTGGGACAACACAGTTTTCAACCCGGGCACCTCAGAAAAATTAAACCTTTTTTTTTTTTTTTTTTTTTAAGGTAAATACAGGCAGCAGGGGCAGCTATTGTTTGACGTAATAGCTGGTGGCAGAGCGGCAGCAGAAGGTAAATCTGTGTACCCTGGCAGTGGGAAACACAGACAGACAGACAGCAGAAGGGCAGTACACAGCAGCCCACTGTAGATGTAAAATGTGTGGCTGCAGGCGACGTAATAGTCAAAGTGAACCAGGCTGGCTTAGTGAGCAGGAGCCAGGAGGTAGTAAAGGGTGGTAAGGCACATTAACGATGGTTCTTCCGGCAGCCAGTTCATGTCCCCCTCTCGCCGACAACAGGGGCCAGGAACTCACCTTCCACCCACGCCTGGTTCATCTTGAGAAACGTCAGTCTGTCCACAGACTTGTGAGACAGACGTGAGCGTTTCTCGGTGACCACGCCACCAGTTGCACTGAAGCAGCGCTCGGACAGCACGCTAGAAGGGGGCAGGACAGCACTTCCAGGGCGTACTGTGCCAGCTCACTCCAGATCTCCAGGCGCTTGACCCAATACTCCATGGGATCAACAGGGGCATCGCTGTCAAGCCCGCTGTAGGACCCCATGTAGTCAGCCACCATGCGGGTCAGGTGCTGGCTGTGACCGGAGGAGGATGCTGCTGCATGCACCTCCTCTCTAGTCACTGCTGCCGGAGCCTCTACAGTCCTGTAGAGCTCGTTGCTGAGAGACAGCAGGTCTGTGGGGCGCTTGCTGCTGGATGCAGGCACCTGCTGCTGCCTCTGTGCTGGCTGGACAGTGGGGGTGGAAGGCTGGGGGAAGGCTTCCTCCAAGCGCTCAATAAGGGGCTGCTGCAAGCTCCTTATTTATTGCGCTGGCTCTCCTCCTGCAGGCGGCAGGAACTGGCTCAACTTCCCCTTGAGGCGCGGGTCCAACATCATGCTGATCCAGATGTCCTCCCTCTGCTTCATCTGGATCACCCTGGGGTCCTTGCGCAGGCACATCAGCATGTGCGCTGCCATTGGGAAGAGGCGGGCCACGTGTGCTGGCACATCGACGGCAGTGCTGTCCTCATCCTCCTCCTCTGCCTCCTCAGCCTCATCCTCTCTCCACCCCCGCACCAACTCAGCTGCGCTGTGCTGATCCCCCTCATCAGCAGCAAGGTCAGGGACCTCCACCAAGTCCTCCTCCTCCTCCCCCTCAGAGGTGGACTGTGCAGCTGCATGCCGCTCCTGCTGGGCCAAGGCTGCCGCTCCCTGTTCCAGCAAAGCATTGAGGGCCCTGTTCAGCAGACAAACCAGGGGCACCCACTCACAGACCATAGCATGGTCCCTGCTCACCATGTTAGTGGCCTGCAGAAAGGGAGCCAGCACTAAGCACACCTGCTGCATGTGCCTCCAGTCGTCATCGGGGATGATGGACGGGATGTTGCTGGTCTTGTCCCTTTTCTGAGCAGCGGAAACAGTGGCCAGGGCAAGGTACTGGTTGACAGCGTGCTTCTGTTCAACCAGACGCTCCAACATCGCCAGGGTGGAGTTCCAGCGAGTTGGAACGTCAAGGATCAGCCGATGACGTGGCAGCTCCAGCTCCTTTTGCACGTCTTCCAGGCTCGCACAGGCTGCAGCCGAGCGCCAGAAGTGACGCACAACATTCCTTGCCGTTTCCAGCAGTTCGCCCATCCCCTGGTAGGTGCGCAAGAACTTCTGCACCACCAGGTTCAGCACGTGGGCAAGACAGGGGATGTGGGTCAGGTTTCCCCTGTCAATTGCGGCAACCAGATTGGCCCCATTGTCGGCCACCACCTCTCCGACTCTGAGGCCTCTGGGGGTCAGCCAAATCCTCTCCTGCTCCTGGAGTTTGGCCAACACATGGGTTGCCGTCAGTTTGGTCTTCCCAAGGCTGACCAACTGCAGCAGCGCTTGGCAGTGGCGGGCCTTCATGCTGCTGCTGAGGCGGGGGTTTGGCCAGGTGTGCCGGAGGAGGGCAGAGGATCGGAGGAACCTGATGCAGTTCCCCTGACCCTGCGGGGTGGCACCACCCATTGTGTTGCTGCTGCTGCTGTGCCCGCTGCTGCTCTCCCATCCTCACCCCCTTCCACCAAGCTGACCCAGTGGACAGTGAAGGACAGGTAGCGGCCTGTCCCGAAGCGGCTGCTCCAGGAGTCCATGGTGACGTGGACCCTTTCACCAACCGCGTGCTCCAGCCCTCGCTCCACATTGGCCATCACAAAGCGGTGCAGTGCAGGAATGGCCTTGCGGGCAAAGTAGTGTCTGCTGGGGAGCTGCCAGTCTGGGGCTGCACAAGCAAGCAGCGCACGCATGTCGCTCCCCTCCTGCACGAGCGTGTACGGCAGGAGTTGGGAGCACATGGCCCGTGCCAGCAAGCCGTTCAGCTGACGCACGCGACGGCTGCTGGAAGGCAGAGCCCTAACCACCCCTGGAAGGACTCGCTCAAAAGGCTCTGGCGTGGCCTTTTGCTAGCACGGGAATTAGCGGACAGAGCAGAGGAGGCCACTGAGGACTGGCTGCCAGAACAGGCCTCAGTGTCGGCGGCAGGAGTTGCAGAGGGGGGAGGAGCAGTGCGTTTCCGCACTCCTGCTGGTGCTGCTGGAGGAGCAGGAGGGCGGGTGGCTGCTGTTGCTGCTGCTGAAGGCTGTGCAGTGATGGGTGTGGTGCCACTGCCAGCACCAGATGCCTTCAGCCTCTGGAACTCCTGATGCTGGTGGAAATGTTTAGCAGCAAGGTGGTTGATGAGCGAGCTGGTGCTGAACTTTAAGGGGTCTGCACCTCGGCTCAACTTCCGCTGACAGTGGTTGCAAGTGGCGTACTTGCTGAAAACTGTGGGCATTGTGAAAAATCGCCAGATTGGTGACAAGAACAACCCCCTACGGCCTGGAGCCGCTGCTGCCTGTCTCCCTGTGGTGGTTGGGGGGGGGGCTTGGGGGCGGCTGGTGGTGGTACTGGCAGATGCTGCTGCTGCTGAGCCTGAGACACCAGCAGGCTGTGGGACCTGCCTACTGCTGCCAATGCTTGCAATGATGCGCCTCCTTGCAAGGCCCACAAGCGCATCCTCCTCCTCCTCAGAGTTGCTGATGATGACATCCCCAGGTGCTGGTGGTGGCGGCACCCAGTCTTTTTCTGTCACCACGTCATCATCATCATCCTCCCCCTCCTGAAACATGTCCTGCTGGGATGATGACCCCCCAATCTCCTCTCCTGATGCATGGATGGGCTGCTTGACTGTCGCCACAGTCTTGCTGTCCAATCCCTCATCCCCCAAAGTGCCCATCAGCATCTCCTCCTCCAAATCGCCAACAACAGCAGACAATACCCTGATAGTGCCTGGGGTAAAAATACTGCTGAGTGACAGGTCGCCAACTTGTGACGGTGAACTGGCCTCCTCCCCAGGCCCTGCTGGGCGGCTGCTGCGAACAGGGGTGGTGGTGGTGGTGAGGGTGGAGGCCTCGGATGCAGAGCTGATGGCGGGCTGCTCATCCTCCGTCATCAGTTGCACCACAGTGGCTGCATCCTTTTCCTCAATGGGACGTTTCCGACCCGGCTGGAGGAAAATAGGAGCAGGTACTACACGCTGCTGCTGCTGCTGTGTCTCTGCAGCGTGAGTTGCTCCTGCTGGGCGGCGTCCACGGCCAGTGGCTATAGGCGGAATGTTAGCCACTGACGCAGCTGCTGCTGCTGCGGAACTGTGCATGGTGGCGCGGCCGCGGCTTGCCACAATGCTGCTCCCTCTCCTCTTGATTCCCTTGCTTCCCTTCCCCTTGCCCAAACCGCGCTGGCTGCCACTTCCAGACATCTTAGATGTTTTGGGCGTAAACAAAAAAGTTTTTTAAAAGGGCGGGTGAAAAAGTGGGGTACTTTAATAGAGTGGGTTGGTGGGTGAGGTGACACTAATCACTAAGTGATTAGATCGCTAAGTGATTACTAGTACATTACTAATACAAAATAAAATAATCGGTAATCAGTAAGTGTGAACAGTGAACAGTGAGTGTGTCCCCTAGTACACTAACTAGAAATTACAATAATCAGTAGTAATCAGAAGGAAATAGAGTGTGTGTACTGTACAGACAGTGCACGCACACACACACGCAGGAGCTAGCCTATGAACAGTGACTGAGTGTCCCTAGTAGTAAGTAGTAACAGTAGTAAGTACAACTAGAAATTACAATAATCAGTAGTAATCAGAAGGAAATAGAGTGTGTACTGTGCACGCACACACGCAGGAGCTAAACAGTGACAGTGAGTGTCCTAGTACAGTTACAGTATAATAACTACAAAATACAATCACTCAGTAGTAAAGGACAGCAGAAACACTGGTATAGATAAGATATGAAATAAAATAACAGAGGACAGGAGGACAGCTGCCCACACAGGCAAGGCCCTGAGGCCTAAAGCTGTGTAGGCTTGCCTGCAGCAGCTGTCTGTCTCTATGTAACACACAAGCTACTAACTAAAATACAATGGGCTCGATTCACAAAGCGGTGCAAAGTGTTAGCACCATGGTGAAAAGGCCCTTATCACGCCTAAAGTCACTTTAGGCATGATAAGAAGAAACTCGCGCGAAGTTGCCGCGCGTACGCGCGTACGCGCGTAAGTGCGCGCGCAACACCCGACGCTTCGCGCGAAGCTCCAATTAAGCCCTATGGGACTTTGCGCGCGCTCTCACGCGCGTACGCGCGAACGCGCTTACGCGCGGTAACTTCGCGCGAAGAGCAGGAAAAATCGGTGATAACTCAGTGGTGAAAAGGTCATTACGCCTAAAGTCTTTTAGGCGTGATAACTGGGTTAGCACCGCTTTGTGAATCGAGCCCAATGGGCCTGATTCACAAAGCGGTGATAACTCAGTTATCACGCCTAAAAGACTTTAGGCATGATAACCTTTGCACCACACTGGTGAAAAGCCAGTTTAGGCGTGATAAGTTTAGGTGTGATAAGTTTAGGTGTGATAAGTTTAGGCATGCTAAGTTTAGATAAGTGTAGATAGCATGCAAAGTCCCGCACGCAAAGCAGCGCCATTAAACTCTATGCGAAGTGCACCAGACTTTGCTAGCGCAAAACTTTTGATCAGCTGTGCACTGCGGTTCTAACGCAGTTGGTGCTTAAACTTATCATGCCTAAACTTATCACACCTAAACTTATCATGCCTAAACTTATCACACCTAAACTTATCACACCTAAACTTATCATGCCTAAACTAAGTTTAGGCATGATAAAGGGCTTTTCACCAGGGTGCTAACTGTTAGCACCGCTTTGTGAATCAGGCCCAATGTCTATCTAAATAACAACAATATAGGTGTGTATAGGAGGTGTATGTGAGCAAAAATGCTAGGTAATTGACCACTATAGAGCTCTTGCTAAGCCAAAGCACAAAGGAGCAGATCTCTCTCTGTACAAAGTCAGGCAAGGACGGAAAAACGGAACATGGCGGCCGCTATTTATAGGGTAGGGGCTGGCCAGGGTCCCCCTCTGTGATTGGCTGCCGTCAGAGGGCCTGGGAGCCCTCTGATTGGCTCTAAGGACATCAATCTGGGCTATGACGCTATTCGAGCTCGGTATTCGAGCTCGAATAGCGCTGTTGCTCGAATAGTGAGTGGGCTATTCGAGTTCACTCGAATAGCCCATTCGAATAGGTATAGCTATTCGAGCTCGGTATTCGAGCTCGAATAGCTGAAAAAGAGCTCGAATATTCGAGCTACTCGAATATTCGAGCTCTGCTGAGCACCACTGGCGGAGACCTTTGCTCCTCTGTGCTCCACAGCTCCACCTGCCGGTGAGAATTTCCCTCTACTGGTGCTTGCACCAAAGCTGGGTTCCCCCTTTCATACGCTTGTGGAGGATTTCCGCCGTGTCAGCGCACGCCTTGTGCGCTGATCACGGAGATTATTCCGCAATCGTTACACTTTATGATCGATTTTCCCATCGATTTTCCATTCACTTATTTGGAAAATGAATCGGTATTACTGTCATTCTTATGTTTTTTCCTGCATTTCTTTCTATGTATCGCTCCATTGTACCAAACCCAATTCCGGGCTTGACCCAGTCATGCTTGGCGAAATAAAATGATTCTGATTCTGACTAGTGTTGGGCGAACAGTGTTCGCCTCTGTTCGGGTTCTGCAGAACATCACCCTGTTCGGGTGACGTTCGAGTTCGGCCGAACATCTGATGGTGTTCGGCCAAACTGTTCGGCCATATGGCCGAACTAAGAGCGCATGGCCGAACGTTACCCGAATGTTCGGCTAGCGCTGTGATTGGCCGAACGGGTCACGTGGTTCGGACCCGAACGCGCTCTGATTGGCTGAATGGGTCACGTGGTTCGGGTAAATAAATAACCGATCCACGTCATTTCTCCGCCATTTGTCTGTGGGTTTAGCTTTGGGTAGGCAGGCAGGGTAGTTCTCTCTCCAGCCAGGCTAGCCAGGGTCCCCCGGTCATTGTGTCACTGCTGGGAACAGTAGTACACCGCTCACCCTGTATAGCATTGTGCTCTGTGTCGCTGCTGGGAATAGTAGTACACCGCTCACCCACACTATATAGCATTGTGTTTACTGCCACTCTGTGTGTCTGCTGGGAACAGTAGTACACCGCTCACCCTGTATAGCATTGTGCTCTGTGTCGCTGCTGGGAATAGTAGTACACCGCTCACCCACACTATATAGCATTGTGTTTACTGCCACTCTGTGTCTCTGCTGGGAACAGTAGTACACCGCTCAGCCACCACTGTATAGCATTGTGTTTACTGCCACTCTGTGTCTCTGCTGGGAACAGTAGTACACCGCTCACCCACCACTGTATAGCATTGTGCTCTGTGTCGCTGCTGGGAACAGTAGTACACCGCTCAGCCACACTATATAGCATTGTGTTTACTGCCATTCTGTGTCTCTGCTGGGAACAGTAGTACACCGCTCACCCACCACTGAATAGCATTGTGCTCTGTGTCGCTGCTGGGAATAGTAGTACACCGCTCACCCACCACTGTATAGCATTGTGCTCTGTGTCGCTGCTGGGAACAGTAGTACACCACTCACCCACCACTGTATAGCATTGTGCTCTGTGTCGCTGCTGGGAATAGTAGTATACCGCTCACCCACCACTGTATAGCATTGTGCTCTGTATCGCTGCTGGGAACAGTAGTACACCGCTCAGCCACACTATATAGCATTGTGTTTACTGCCACTCTGTGTCTCTGCTGGGAACAGTAGTACACCGCTTGTCCTCATGCAAGGCCTGGGTTGTTGTGTCTGAAAGCGTGGCCTTCTCCTCCTGCGCCTCCTCCTGTTCCATCACGTGTGCTGCTGCTGGGTTAGCGTTGCCGGTCCCTGTTTATGGAACCTCTTATCTTTATTACATTTATGACTGCATGGCGGCAAAAAGCATGCTATCCGCATGCTTCTTGTCCTCATGCAAGGCCTGGGTTGTTGTGTCTGAAAGTGTGGCCTTCTCCTCCTGCGTCTCCTCCTGTTCCATCACGTGTGCTGCTGCTGCTGGGTTAACGTTGCCAGTCCCTGTTTATGGAACCTCTTATCTTTATTACATTTATGACTGCATGGCGGCAAAATGCATGCTACCTGTGCAAAAAGAAAACAGACATTTCCCGCATTTAAAAGACAGTTTTCCCTTTGAAACTTTAAAATCGATTTTCTCAAAAACTTTAAGCTCTTTTTGCTATTTTTTTCCCTCTTGTACCCACTCCCAAGGTGCACATACCCTGTAAATTTGGGGTATGTAGCATGTAAGGAGGCTTTACAAAGCACGAAAGTTCGGGTCCCCATTGACTTCCATTATGTTCGGCGTTTGGCGCGAACACCCGAACATCGCGGCCATGTTCGGCGAACGTTCGCGAACCCGAACATCTAGGTGTTCGCCCAACACTAATTCTGACATGTTGGAAATAATCCGCCAGACTACACCAGTGCTTTTTCCACTGTGCTCACCGTTACACAGCTATTGTGCTGCCCCAGCACCCAACTACAGGCTATTGCCAATCACTTTAAAATTTTGACATGAGCACCTATATTGGCACCCAAATGACCTGCTTTAGGGAAGGGGGGGGGGGGGGGTTGGCACACTTTGGAGGCTCTCCTGGCAGACTCAACTACTCAGCTACAGCCACTAGGCACACAAGCAACACTGACTGTAACCACTTTTTATATGAAGGAGTCTTGCCCAAGGTCTCCTCCCTAAATAGGTGTTGGCTGGATGGTGTAATGGTTAAGGGCTATGCCTGTGACACAGGCGACCAGGGTTCGAATCTCGGCTCTGCCTGTTCAGTAAGCCAGCACCTATTCAGTAGGAGACCTTTGGCAAGTCTCCCTAACACTGCTACTGCCTATAGAGCGCGTCCTAGTGGCTGCTGCTCTGGCGCTTTGAATCCGCCAGGAGAAAAGCGCAATATAAATGTTATTTGTCTTGTCTTGGCTTACTGAACAGGAAGACATTCAAGATTCAAACCCAGTCTGTGTTAGAGGTAGAACCCTTAACCATTACACTATCCAACCACTGCAGTCTGTTTTGTATAACTTACTTAAAGAGAATCTATATTGAAAAAATGTTATATAAATAAACATATCAGTGTAACGATTGTGGAATTCTCTCCGTGATCAGCGCACAAGACGTGCGCTGACACTGCGGAAATCCTCCACAAGCGTATAATTTGAGGGAACCCAGCAAAAGGTGCAATGCACCTGTAGAGGGAAATTCCTGTCGGCAGGTGGAGCTGTGGAGTGCAGAGGGACAGCTCCTCTGCTCTGCTACAGACGCCAGACAGGAATTGCACGAAGGGAAGAAACGCAGGGCAAGATAGCCCTGAAAGAGAGAGACCAAAGCGACAGAGGGTATGTGTGTCCACCAATTTAGTCGCCACCCTGCGACGGCGGACACACAACCAGGAAGATAAAGTGAGAAGGCAATCGCCAGAGATGGCGGTTGCTAACAGCGACACAAGACCGAATAAGCACAGATGAGGAATGTATGTATGTCCACCAATCTAGCCACCAACCTGCGACGGCGGACACACATCAGAGGAAACCAAGCGAGAACGCAATCGCAAGAGAAGCGATTGCGAAAGAGAATGAGCACAGGGATAGAATGTATGTATGTGCCCCAATCTAGTCGCCAACCCGCGACGGTGCAAACACAACAGCAGATATGAAGTAGGAACGCAATCGCAAGAGAGGCGATTGCCAGAGGTGACACAAGGCTACAGCAAGGCAGAGCACGAGAGTAGCAAAGGCACAGCAAATCATACAATGAGAAGATAAGGAAAATAACAAACGCTAACTAAACGCGAACACCGCACTCATTCGCAACAGAAAACGCATTTTCTGCGCGGTCTCTACGTGTTAAGCACAACAGAGACAAGCATGCCTAACTAACCACCGACAAACAAACATAAAACAGAGGACGCGAGCGCTTGCTTAACGGTTACCTCACCGAGCCTCCAGCAAGCGTTTGTAGCAGACAAGACAGATACACGAAAACAGGAATAAATGAGAGATACGATCCACTGCTCTTTCGCCAGAGCGAGTGCGATCCAAGTATAGAAACAGAGCGAGCTGGATCCACTGCTCTTTCCGCCAGAGCAGGTGCGATCCAAGTACAACCGACAAATGAACAGAAGGGCCTACCAGTAACAACCGCTGCTCTGGTTAGTACCCCACAGACAGACTGAACAGGCAATACAAATAATACAATCCTAACTGCTCTAGCAAGGATGCCTAGTGCAGTCCCAGGAATTACTCTAAGCTAATCTTCAAACAATAAGCATGGCTGACACTCCAGGAGTGTTTCACAGGACAAATCGTTATGACCAGCCAAGTACTGTGGGATCACATGGTATATATAAAGCAAGCCTACAATGGATGTGGCTAGGCAATTTGCATGACAAACGTATGAAAATTCCTCAGCAACAGCAAGCTGCAAAACTGACAAAAGGTCTCTCTTCCAGAGACCTGCAGAATGCAGACCTGAACAGTGGTCAAAAAGCTGCCTGCCTGCGCAGGCAGCCGAGCGGATCATCACAATCAGCCTGTTTGGGGACATCTCCTAGCCCCCTCTATGACATTTTTGCCGCTCTTCCCCGTAATATTGGTGATAAAATAACAGTTTTATAAACTGTTTTGTAAACAGTAAAGATGGCCGCCAAAACAGGAAGTATACTGAAAAAAAACAGGATGTATACTGCCTTATGTTTGCATGACAAGTTTTTATTATTACACAGTGAATGCAGCCTTCATATGTTATGTGCAAATTTAGAAAAAGTTTTACCTTCTGCCTCTGCGGCTCTGTACCACTGAAGTGTGACAAGAATCCTCAGACTCCTTTATAAACACAGCTGTTTCTTCTGAGCCAGGAGTCTGGGCTCTGCAGTTGTGTCTGGGTAACAAATTATCAGCATGTGACAGGCAGCTCCCTTCTCCCACAGCCTCACAGACACAGCTGTGACTGAGAGCAGGGACCTGTCTGTGAGTGAGAAATAAACAATGCACACAGGAGTGAGCCTGGAGGGGGCGTGCATAATTTGTCCCTATCACAGCAGAGTCAGCTCCTTCCTCTATGGGTCGACAAAGCTTGACAAAGAAAAGAAGATAAGATATATTAGAGAGACAGTGCAACTAGAAAAGGCTGCAGTAAGCACATTAGAACAGCTATAGGAACTTGTAGGATAGGCGAAATAAGACTGAAAATTTTGTTACAGAGTCTCTTTAACATAACTACTTGATTATTGTATTCAACACTGTCACAGGAGCCCTAGTGGTCAGACCGCAAATGGCCTTCCAAACGGATCGTGCAAACTCTGGTCGCAGTCAATGCGAAGGAACCCTTGGGAATTGGCCGCAGACAAACCAGAAGGAAGCCTGTGAGGTACGGTAATTACAACTTACATACGATTCCAGGGTATAACTACCACCACCACTGATATGGGCCAGTGGACCCGACTGCCTGACTGATCCTGCGAATAAAAACGGTTAAAACATGCTGTATTCTGTCTAGCCAACAACAAACAATAGTAGCGTCTCTTCAGAGACCTGGGATCGGTTCTGTGTGTGCCGAATAATAGGGTAGCTAGAACAACAACTGACGATAGTGTCGGTGTATTGAAAGCAATATAAATAATTAATATATACACAACAAGACAATTACTAAAATCAAAAATTATTAAAACAGTAATAGCCAGTATGAAAAATAAAAGAAGGGAGAAAAAATACTTTTTTTTTTAGTTCCTGGAAAGATGTCCTTTCGTGGGAAAACTTGTAGAGTTCCTTTTGTTCAGTTCCAGCAAAGTTTAAAATCCACGCAAACATGGAAAATGTCCTTTGTTCCAGGTTACAGAAGATGGCCAATCAAGATGGCCGCTAGCCATGTGTCCTTTGTTTCAGTTTAGACAAGATGGCCGCCAACCATGTGTCCTCTGGCTGGCAATGTGCTTCCAGGAAGGTGGAATTTGGAGGACTGAAGCCCGCCTGCTGGCTCTGTGCTTTTGATGAGGCTGGTTTGGGGGGGGGGGGGGGGGTGGCAATGCCGGCCCCCTCTGAGTTACCAACAAATGACAGTTCATTCCCTCTGAGAGATTTTAGGGCTAAACTTATGAAATGCTGTAACTCCTGAACCATGCACGTTATATTTAGGGGGGTAAGAGATTCATACTTGTTGGAAAATACAGATTAATATGACATCAGACATGGCTAAGCCAGCGGGTCAGGCTCCTGAGAAGATTCATATCTCAATAACCAGACAGGCTATCACAATGAATGCCATATCAGCACGATGACCCGGTTTTACCGAACAAGACGATATGAATTTTATAGCTGTGCGACATACGTTTTTTGTATACCGACAGGAAATCATACCACCCAGGCTTTCAGATTGGCCATTCATCGGTGCCAAGAAGTCTGGGGGGGGGGGAGTAGGTTTGGAGTAGCCCCCTGCTGGGGAGGGAAGCCTTCTGAATAGAGTCCCCAGCTGGTGACTAGAGAGGTAATGAAAGATAAACATTCTAAGCTAATTAACACATCAAAAGACATCCTGCATCTAAGGGCTGGTTCAGACGGACGCTTGCAGAGCATTTACAGCCAGCGTTCAGGGCTTGGTGTTAAACGCTCCCATTCAAGTGAATGGGAGCGTTTGTACCAAGCTTTCAAGCGCGTTTACACAAACGCTGCGTTTGGGTCCCGATTTTCCCTGGCGTTCAAGGAGCCCCTGGAAGCTACATGTAGCTTCCAGGGGAGGTTAACCGCGACGGCTAATGTCCCCCTAGGGGAAGAAAAACGCGACCGCATCCAAACGCACATGAACGCTGCTGAACGCGACGCCAGCAAACGCAACGCCTCCAAACGTCCGTCTGAACCAGCCCTAAGTCAGGGGCAGAGGAGAAAAACTTGTACTTTAAAAAACCAGGAATGTCGGTTCTGATCGCTGTAATGGCTGCACAAATTTAGCCAGACAGCGATCAGAAATTGGACTGCGCGGCTCCTTCTAATTCGCCCGCGTTTCTCACGGCTGTTCCGTGACAAACACTGATTGTAACTAATTTTTATGTGAGCTTTTGAATAAAATGTTTTTTTGAATCTGAACGAGCACATTTTAAACCTCTACTCCACATAAAATTGTAATATCTAGACATAGGAATGACAACAGGCAGAGGTACACAAGCCAAATCAAAATTAATTGTACTTGTAAATCACTCTGGGAACATTGAACATTTTTTACGCATTTTGCACAAATTGGGTTTGGCAGTGAGCTGATTTTAATTTTTACAGCTGTTTGATATTAAGGCTTCAGTTTACATAATTCGCAAAGTTTGAGTTTATTGAATTGTTAAGAGTCTTACCTGTCATAAGTGCAATGGTATAACCCACAAGCTTGTGAAAAGCAAGATTGTTATCGAGCTGTTTCCTCATTGACCGTTGACAGCACTGAAAAAATAAATGCCACACTTTTACCTGTTGTTGATTGATGTAGCACAAGAGAATTTGAAAAATATCACAAACTTCCAATCCCCCCAGCAGTATTTGCAAACGTTGGAGTTTTGCACTGTTTTACAGCTTTTTAGTGCCACAACTTTTCAGTGTTTTACATAGTATGTCCTGCTATCACTTAAAGGGGTTCTGTGTGTGTGTGTGTGTGTGTGTGTGGGGGGGGGGGGTCTGAGGATAAAAACCGCCACATACCTGGGGTTTCTATCTGCCCCATGTGGCAGTAATGTCCCACGCCGTTCTCCTCTGATCCGCCGTTCCCCGCCGCCGGCACCGGGCATTATTCATCTGCCATAGCCGAATAATGCCCGCTGCTGTTCATGTTCTCGGAAGCTTACTGCGCAGGCACAGTACGAAGTTTTCTTGTACTGCGTCCAATGACGCGGGCAGGAGCGAGCAGGCCACGGGCGCGAAGCCGCAGCTGAACAGCGTGGCGCGCTAGACCGGGGCCGGCGACAGGGAATGGCGGATCGGAGAACCCCTTTAAATGGCTTGATTCTCAAAAGCGTGATAACTGCTATCACAGCAGTTATCACACGCTCTGCCGCTCACAGAGCTTTTCACGCAAATAGTGTAAGTTCACGTGATAAGCGAAGGAAACCTTCGCTTATCACATGAACTAATGCTGTTCGCGTGAAAAGCTCTGCGAGCGGCAGAGTGCGTGATAACTGCTGTGATAGCAGTTACCACGCTTTTGAGAATTGAGCCCAAAATGTGAGGTATATGTTTTCAACTTCAGTCTATTGCCTCAAACCACTGTTAGGGGTGAGCCGACCACGTCACGCTGATGGGCGTAAGGTCCTGGAGCGCTGTATAATTTGTGGGCGATTGCGCACGCTCGTGCGCACATCGCCCTGCATCCTTTGCACCCCCCCCCAGTCAACAGCCCGCCAGTCAATTAACAACGCCGGCGGGCTGTATTAATATGATCTGCTCAATAGAAATAGTATAATACAGGTTGTTTAGTAAACAACCTGTGTTATACTGACTGCCTCCTCCTGTGGTGGTCTCTTCTGTGTCGATCGACCACCAGAGAGGACAGGCAGTCCTGTAAGTACAAGAAGCACACTTTTCACCACATTTAGGCACACTTTACCCCATGATAGCCCTCAGACCCCCTCTGATCTACCCCAGTGCACTGTTTACACTTGATCTCCCCCCTTCTTATCACTCACTGTCAGGGTTGCTCTCCAAATTCGAGAATTTGAATAGTACCCATGATCACGGGTAGATTTTCATGCTTGCCGAATTCGAATAGCGATCCTGCTCCCGAATTCGAATTTACCCGAATAGTGCTCTCGAATTCGGCCGTGATCATGGGTTTTAACTAGTGTTGGGCGAACACCTAGCTGTTCGGGTTCGCGAACGTTCGCCGAACATCGCCGAGTGTTCGCGCCGAACTCCGAACATAATCGAAGTCAATGGGGACCCGAACTTTCGTGCTTTGTAAAGCTTCCTTACATGCTACATACCCCAAATTAGCAGGGTATGTGCACCTTGGGAGTGGGTACAAGAGGGAAAAAAAATATTTGAAAAAGAGCTTATAGTTTTTGAGAAAACTGATTGTAAAGTTTCAAAGGAAAAACTGTCTTTTAAATGCGGAAAATGTCATGATTCTTTGCACAGGTAACATGCTTTTTACCGCCATGCAGTCATAAATGTAATAAAGATGAGAGGTTCCATAAACAGGGACCGGTAACGCTAACCCAGCACCAGCAGCAGCACACGTGATGGAACAGGAGGAGGAGGCGCAGGAGGAGAAGGCCACGCTTTGTGAGACACAACAACCCAGGCCTTGCATGAGGACAAGAAGCGTGCGGATAGCATGCTTTGTACCGCCATGCAGTCATAAATGTAATAAAGATAAGAGGTTCAATAAACAGGGACCACGCGCCGGCAACGCTAACCCAGCAGCAGCAGACGTGATGGAACAGGAGGAGGCGCAGGAGGAGAAGGCCACGCTTTGTGAGACACAACAACCCAGGCCTTGCATGAGGACAAGAAGCGTGCGGATAGCATGCTTTTTACCGCCATGCAGTCATAAATGTAATAAAGATAAGAGGTTCCATAAACAGGGACCATCACCGGCAACGCTAACCCAGCAGCAGCAGCAGCAGCAGACGTGATGGAACAGGAGGAGGCGCAGGAGGAGAAGGCCACGCTTTTTGAGACACAACAACCCAGGCCTTGCATGAGGACAAGAAGCGTGCGGATAGCATGCTTTGTACCGCCATGCAGTCATAAATGTAATAAAGAGGTTCCATAAACAGGGACCGGCAACGCTAACCCAGCAGCAGCAGCACACGTGATGGACAGAGTGGCAGTAAACACAATGCTATATAGTCTGCTATATAGTCACCCCGAACGGGGTGATGTTCTGCAGAACCCGAACAGTGGCGAACACTGTTCGCCCAACACTATTGGGAACGCAGATTTTAGTACCTAAACACACGATACAACATGTTTTCCGGGGTCGGACTCTGAGGCACATACAGATGGTCCCGATCATCATCCTCATCATACAACTCTTCTCCTGAGTCTGACCCACCCACCACCTCTGCCACCCCAACATCCCCAGACACAGACCCCTCATCGTCCTCAACATTAACTTGGGATGCTGGCCTGAGCCAGACCTCCTCCTCCACATCTGACCACTGGCTGCTGGGGTGGATGTTATAGCTTGCGTGGGGCGTTGGCTGTTGCTGTTGTTGGGAGTGCTGCTCACAGCGGAGGTCTCTGAGGAACTCATGGTGAGCTCATATAGTGGTTGGCGGTGAGTGGAGTATTACTGATCCCAGCAATATACACACTGACTGGCAGAGTACGCAATGCTATATAGTGTGGCTGAGCGGTGTACACAGAGTGGCAGTAAACACAATGCTATATAGTCTGGCTGAGCGGTGTACACAGAGTGGCAGTACACACAATGCTATATAGTCTGGCTGAGCGGTGTACACAGAGTGGCAGTACACACAATGCTATATAGTCTGGCTGAGCGGTGTACACATAGTGGCAGTAAACAATGCTATATAGTGTGGCTGAGCCGTGTACCCAGAGTGGCAGTAAACAATGCTATATAGTCTGGCTGAGCGGTGTACACAGAGTGGCAGTAAACAATGCTATATAGTGTGGCTGAGCCGTGTACACAGAGTGGCAGTACACACAATGCTATATAGTCTGGCTGAGCCGTGTACACAGAGTGGCAGTACACACAATGCTATATAGTCTGGCTGAGCGGTGTACACAGAGTTGCAGTAAACACAATGCTATATATAGCGTGGCTGAGCGAGGTACACAGTGGCAGTACACACAATGCTATATAGTCTGGCTGAGCCGTGTACACAGAGTGGAAGTAAACAATGCTATATATAGTGTGGCTGAGCGAGGTAAACAGTGGCAGTAAACAATGCTATATATAGTGTGGCTGAGCGAGCGGTGTACTACTATTCCCAGCAGCGACACAATGACTGGGGGGACCCTGGCTAGCGTGGCTGGAGCGCGAACTACCCTGCCTGCCTACCCAAAGCTAAACCCACAGACAAATGGCGGAGATATGACGTGGTTCGGGTATTTATTTACCCGAACCACGTGACCGTTCGGCCAATCAGAGCGCGTTCGGGTCCGAACCACGTGACCCGTTCGGCCAATCACAGCGCTAGCCGAACGTTCGGGGAACGTTCGGCCATGCGCTCTTAGTTCGGCCATATGGCCGAACGGTTTGGCCGAGCACCATCAGGTGTTCGGCCGAACTCGAACATCACCCGAACAGGGTGATGTTCTGCAGAACCCGAACAGTGGCGAACACTGTTCGCCCAACACTAGTTTTAACCCGTGAGAATTCGTCTTCGGTATCCAGGTGATGACGTCATTGGGCCAATCAGAAGGCCCCTAGCCGAGGCACTAGCAACCAATCAGAGGAGGGGAGCCTGGCCCTCCCCTCCTCTATATAAGGGTATAAGGGGGCGGCCATGTTGCAGAGCCCGTCCTTGCTGTGTGACTGAGCGGTACTGAAAGCATCTCCAGTGCTGCTACGTGTCTGAGCAAGTGCTTTCACCTGTTAAACCTAGCGATTTACATCCTGAACACATTCTAAGCCCATATATAATATTGCTGTATAGATAGCTAGTGATTTGAGTGTTATCGTTCAGTCAGCTAGTGCAGTGTATACTGTATACTGTGCTAGGCTAGTGTTAGGTCTGTGTGCAGGCTAGGCCTGCTAGCCTAGGTAGCCTTAGCCTACTACTAGCTTAGGTAGGTTAGGGATTATATTTAGTTAGTAGCTTAGTACTATTTTACTTAATTTCTACTGTTAGTCTGTGAGTTTATTAGCTTCAGTACTGTGTTAGTTACTGTACAGGCCAGCAACTGTTGTGATCTGTGACTGCCTGTCACATCTCTGCCTGACCCTATTGATTGCGTCCGTGTGTGACAGACTTTGATTGTCACTGTTGGTCACACGTGTTAGTTATCGACTACTAGTCTACTACACTACTACTACTAGGTATTATAGTTAGTTGTTATTTACGCGTCTAGTGAAAAATGGCGCCGGCAAAAAAATGGCGCCCCCTTCTGCCCGATATTTATCGTTTTAAAGGTTAAAACAGTGCAGAACGAAATTTATCGTTTTAAAACTGTTTTTTTTTTTTTGGTCCTGCCTGAACGATATTTATCGTTTTAACCCCTGCTTTGCTGCCGTTTGGAAAATATCTGCCCGCCGGCTTTAATGTTTAATAGCAAAGCCCCCTTAAAAGCTAAAAACACCAAATTTGCAGGGAATGTTAAGAAGAATATTGTGAACAAGAGGAAAAAAAATCTTTCAAAAAGACCTTATAGTTTTTGAGAAAATCGATTTTGAATATTCTTCTTCTGACCGTGGGAAAATTAAACGCCCGCCGACTTTAGCGGTTAATAGCAAAGCCCTTTTAAATGCCAGAAACACCAAATGTGTAGGGAATGTTAAGAAAAATAGTGGGAACACGAAGAAAAAAAATTGTTCAAAAAGACCTTATAGTTTTTGAGAAAATCGATCTTAAATCTTCAAAGGAAATGTAACTATTTAAATCGCGTACTGACATTCCCGTGGAAACTTTTTCCGCCGACTTTAGCAGTTAATAGCAAAGTCCCCTTAAATCCTAAATCCTAGCAACACCAAATTTGCAGGATATGTTAAAAAGATACTGGGAAACAATATTTAAAAAAAAAATTGAAAAATTGTATTTATTTTTTTTTAAATTAAAATTTTTGGGTTATGTTCAGAGTGTGGGAAAAGTTTTGAAAAAAATGACGTGGGGTCCCCCCTCCCGAGCCTCTGTAACCCCTTGTCTCCCATGCAGGCTGGGATAGCCAGAATGCGGAGCCCCGGCCGACTGGGGCTTCGCACCCTGAGCTATACCAGCCCGCATGGTCCATGGTATGGGGGGGCTTCAGGGGGGAGGGGCGGCCAAGCCTTCCCCTCCCCCCCGGAGCCCTTGTCCAATCCATGGACAAGGGGCTCTTCCCCACCTCCGGTGCCCCAGGAGGAGGTGGGGGCGACGACTCCCTGGGGGGGGGGGTCATGGTGGCATCTGGGAGTCCCCTTTAAGAAGGGGAACCCAGATGCCTGCCCCCCTCCCAGGAGAAATGAGTATAGGGGTGCAGGAGTACCCCTTACCCATTTCCATAAAGGGTTAAATGAAATAAAAACACAACAACTAGAAAAGTCCTTTAATGTTCTAAATTAACCGGAAATACTTACCTGTACCTTTAAGAAAAAAATCCCACGTCAATTAGGTCCCACGACAGTATCCTCCATCTTGCGACCTTCAGTTACATGTTGATTGAAGATCTCCGCCGCCCCGACGCCACACACGCCGCCTCCGCCGCACTCACTGCTCTTAGCTATACTTAGTATAGCTAAGAGCAAAAAGCATCTTTAAATTTTAGCTCCAATGGTCCCCATTGGTTTCTTAACAGACCAATGGGGATCAGGAGGATCCCCATTGGTCGATAAGGAACCAATGGGGAGCCTTGGAGCCAAAATTTAAAGATGCTTTTTGTTCTCAGCTATACTTAGTATAGCTGAGAGTTGCGTCTATGCATCTATATAGACGCATTAGCGCTAGCTGCCGCTGCCCTCCCCGCCTCTCCCCACCTGTCACCCTCACCCATGCTGGCACCCATGGGTGCATTGGGTGTCAGCATGGGTGAGGGTGACAGGTGGGGGGAGGCAGGGAGGGCAGCGGCAGCTAGCGCTAATGCGTCTGTATAGACGCATAGACGCAACTCTCAGCTATACTTAGTATAGCTGAGAGCAGTTCGGCGGAGGCGGCGTGTGTGGCGTCGGGGCGGCGGAGATCTTCAATCAACATGTAACTGAAGGTCGCAAGATGGAGGATACTGTCGTGGGACCTGATTGGCGTGGGATTTTTTCTTAAAGGTACAGGTAAGTATTTGTGGTTAATTTAGAACATTAAAGGACTTTTTTCGTTGTTGCGTTTTTATTTCATTTAACCCTTTGTGGAAATGGACCCCTGCACCCCTATACTCATTTCTCCTGGGAGGGGGGTGGGCATCTGGGGGGTCCCCTTCTTAAAGGGGACTCCCAGATGCCACCATGAACCCCCCCCCAGGGAGTCGTCGCCCCCACCTCCACCTGGGGCAAGGGAGGCGGGGAAGAGCCCCTTGTCCATGGATTGGACAAGGGGCTCCGGGGGGGAGGGGGAGGCTTGGCCGCCCCTCCCCCCCGGAGCCCCCCATACCATGGACCATGTGGGCTGGTATAGCTCAGGGTGCGAAGCCCCAGTCGGCCGGGGCTCCGCATTCTGGCTATCCCAGCCTGCATGGGAGACAAGGGGTTACAGAGGCTCGTCATTTTTTTTTTTTAAATGACGGGGAGAGACAGCGGAGCTGGCAGTGACGGGGAGAGACAGCGGAGCTGGCAGCTATACGTCCGCACAGGACGCATCCTAAGGTATAGTAACCGGCTCATAAATGAGCCGGTTCTTTTTGTATTGAATCAAATGAATCAATTCATTTGATTCAATACAAAAAGAACCGGCTCATTTATGAGCCGGTTACTATACCTTAGGATGCGTCCTGTGGACGTATAGCTGCCAGCTCCGCTGTCTCTCCCCGTCTGCCTGCACCTGTCACCCTCACCTAGGGTGGCACCCATGGGTGCACCAGGTGCCAGGCTAGGTGAGGGTGACAGGTGAGGAGGCGGGGAGGACAGCGGGAGCCGTGCTATGCGTCCCTATGCAGGACGCATTGTAAGGTATAGTATTTTAATTGGCGTGGGAGATCTGCAATCAAGCTATTTGAAGATCGCAAGATAAGAGGATATTGTTATTCGTTGGATCATTTCCGAGGATATATTGGCGTGGGAACATTTTTTAAAGGTACAGGTAAGTATTTGTGGTTAATTAAGATTATTAAAATACTTTTCTCGTGGTTGTGTTTTTATTTCATTTAACCCTTTGTTGAAATGGGGAAGGGGTACAAAGTAGCCCTATACTCATTTCTCCTGGGAGGGGGGTGGGCATCCTGGGAGGGGGGTGGGCATCCCCTTCCCCATGGATTGGACAAGGGCTCCGGGGGGGAGGGGAGGCTTGGCCGCCCCTCCCCCCCGAAGCCCCCCCATACCATGGACCATGCGGGCTGGTATAGCTCAGGGTGCGAAGCCCCAGTCGGCCGGGGCTCCGCATTCTGGCTATCCCAGCCTGCATGGGAGACAAGGGGTTACAGAGGCTCGGGAGGGGGGACCCCACGTCATTTTTTTCAAAACTTTTCCCACACTCTGAACATAACCCAAAAATTTTAATTTAAAAAAAAAATAAATAAAATTTTTCAATTTTTTTTTTAAATATTGTTTAAATATTGTTTCCCAGTATCTTTTTAACATATCCTGCAAATTTGGTGTTGCTAGGATTTAAGGGGACTTTGCTATTAACTGCTAAAGTCGGCGGAAAAAGTTTCCACGGGAATGTCAGTACGCGATTTAAATAGTTACATTTCCTTTGAAGATTTAAGATCGATTTTCTCAAAAACTATAAGGTCTTTTTGAACAATTTTTTTTTCTTCGTGTTCCCACTATTTTTCTTAACATTCCCTACACATTTGGTGTTTCTGGCATTTAAAGGGGCTTTGCTATTAACCGCTAAAGTCAGCGGGCGTTTAATTTTCCCACGGTCAGAAGAAGAATATTCAAAATCGATTTTCTCAAAAACTATAAGGTCTTTTTGAAAGATTTTTTTTCCTCTTGTTCACAATATTTTTCTTAACATTCCCTGCAAATTTGGTGTTTTTAGCTTTTAAGGGGGCTTTGCTATTAAACATTAAAGCCGGCGGGCAGATATTTTCCAAACGGCAGCAAAGCAGGGGTTAAAACGATAAATATCGTTTGGGAGCAATACAAATATAAATATAAACGATAAATATCGTTTTTAAAGCCGGCGCCATTTTTTAGCTGTCAAAAACGAAAAATAACTAGTGATAATGGTTTTCTATGGGGCGCCGTTTTTTAACTACGATAACTGGCGCCATTTTTAACGGACCCCGTTATTTACCTACTGTACGTACTAATTTACTTAATTTCTACTGTTGTTAGTTGTTGAGTTTATTAGCTTCAGTACTGTGTTAGTTACTGTACAGGCCAGCATCTGTTGTGATCTGTGACTGCCTGTCACATCTCTGCCTTACCCTGTTGATTGTGTCCGTGTGTGACAGACTTTGATTGCCACTGTCGGTCACACGCGTTAATTATCGACTACTAGTCTACTACACTACTACTACTACTAGGGATTATAGTTGGTTGTTATTTACCTACGTACTATTTTACTTAATTTCTACTGTTAGTCTGTGAGTTTTAGTTTCACCACTGTGTTAGTTACTGTACAAGCCAGCATCTGTTGTGATCTGTGACAGCCTGTCATCTCTGCCTGACCCTATTGATTGCTTCCGTGTGTGACAGACTTTGATTGTCACTTTCAGTCACACACATTAGTTATCGACTACTAGTCTACTTCTACTAAGTATTAAAGTTAGTTGTCATTTACCTACATACTATTTTACTTAATTTCTACTGTTGTTAGTCGTTGAGTTTATTAGCTTCAGTACTGTGTTAGTTACTTTACAGAGGGCAGCATCTGTTGTGATCTGTGACTGCCTGTCATCTCTGCCTGACCCTATTGATTGCCTCCATGTGTGACAGACTTTGATTGCCACTGTCGATCACACAAGTTAGTTATCGACCACTGTAGACTACACTACTAGTACTGTGTCTACTAATATTTAAAAAGAAAAAAAAAAAAAAAAAAACTTTCTTTTTTTTTTTTTTTGTGGTCACTCATCCACCAACCCAGACTCTTTGTTAAAGTTTACACCCTTTCCCGCCATTTCTACATATATATTTTTTTGTTTTTCTTACTGTATTTGTATAATTGTACGATGACTGGCAGAGGTAGAGGCACCAGCAGGAGAGGCAGCACCATTGGCAAAGCCACTGCTGGCAGGTCTGTGACTGGTCCGCCACCAGCCACTGACTACAGAGTTGTGGAGGAGGGAGCAGAGGCGCAGCAGCAGCGTGTTGCGCCCATCTTTGCCATGAGTCGTCGTCCCCGGCCCATTGCGGAGAGTCAGGCACAGGCTGTGGTGGAAATGATGGCGGAGCAGCAAGCCACCGTTTCCAGCCAGACCTCCAGCGCAAGTGAGACCAGTGCCACCACCAGCACTCCGGTCCTTCACCACTCACGAGTCATGACTAATAGTTGTCCTATGGACAGATACTCCCACCTAAGCTGTAGATCTCTGCAGCTCGTCCTATACAGCAGGGCCTCGAAAAAGTCCTGGTCTGTTATTCCTTGTACTCTCACAGTCAGGACTTGCGTCACGTGCCGTGCCTGCTGCCTTCCTTGTGGTGGTAGCCGTTTCTTAGGCTCCCACTCCGGACCGGAATCGAACCAGGATTCCCTGGCCTGTTACCCGCCGTGGACACCATGGTACTGAGAAAGTACCAAAGAAAGTTTATCGCACAGTTGAATGGATGCCAGACTTGCCCTCCCTAAAATTTTCGTTGAAGGTACTGAAGAGCCAGCAGAAAAAGTAATTTAAAAAAATAGACGTAAGCTTTAACTATGGTAGAGAAAGAACCATGGAAAGTTGATAAGGCAGTCAGACATTACCTGACATCACTGAGTGAGGAAGATCAATCTCGCCATGGTGCGCACCAGTCCAGCACGACCGTCACTACACAATACAGCTGTTTGCGGTGCGTTACACAGTGAGTTTGGTCTGTCAGTGTGAAGCAGTACACTAATTACACTACCTGATTGATGTATACACATGCAAGACGTTTTAAAGCACTTTAGGAACCTGGTTCGCGAACCTAAAATCTGAGGTTCGGGCCATCTCTACTGCTGTCCGGAACCTCCTGCTGTTGGTGTTTATTATTACAGCGTGGTACCAATGCTAGGGACCATGGCCCGTTACATTTGCTGCTGCCACACGTCACTCCTCCTGCTCCTCCTGTTGCTGTAATTAACCTTCTTCTGTCTGTGTTCCCACCGCCAGAGTCCACAGAATTAGGTGCTGCTGCCATGCGCCACTAGCTATTACGCCACTACAATAGCTACATTAAAAAAAATGAAAAAAAATACTGAGGTGTCTGGGTTGAAAACTGTGCTGTCCCAGTTGTGTATTGGACACAATGTGGGCTTCACGACTGCTGTCCGGAACCTCCTGCTGTTGGTGTTTATTATTAAAGCCGTGGTACCAACGCTAGGTACCACGGCCCGTTACATTGCCTGCTGCCACAGGTTACTCCTCCTCCTGCTGCCACATTTCACCTCCTGCTGTCTGTGTTCCCGCCGCCTGGGTCTGCAGAATTATGCACTGCTGCCATGCGTCACTAGCTATTATTACGCTACAAATTTAACAGTGGAGTTTTGTAAGGGAAAAAACATTAAGTTGGGTACAAGAGGAAGAATATGAACACAAAAAAAAATGGTGGTGAAGAAGAAGAATAAGAAGAAGAATAAACAAGAAATGCAGAAAAAAAGTTTTCCATTAATTTTTTTTTCTAATTACACCTATTTAATTGTGATTTCCCTTTAAAAAAAAATTAGCTTTACGGCCATCCGAATTCATGATCACGAATTCGGGGTAATACCCAAATTCAATTATCGATCACGATTCGAATTCAAATCGAATTCTACTTGTCGTGATCACGGCCGAACCCGAATTTGACCCGGACCAGAATTCGAATGTACTCGAATCGAATTTGGGTACATTCGAGCACCAGTGTTGCTTGCGAATTTTCGTCAAAGTCATTTTCGCATCGAAAATCCAGTTTTTGAATTCATCGAATTTTAGCGAAAATCTTGCAGTTAATCTTGTTAGATCTGAAAATAATGTCAGAAAGACCTGCTGCATGCTTGTTTTGTGTCTAGGCTAAAAGTATTAGAGGCAGAGGATTAGCAAGATAGCCAGGCAACTGGTATTGTTTCAAAGGAAATAATTATGACAGCCTCTATATTCTTCTTGCTACAGTTGTCCTTTAAAGGACAACTGTATTGAGAGGTATTTGGAGGCTGCCCCCCCTCCCCTGCCACTGTCCATTTATGGAATATGTACATTGACTGCTTCTCCTGGACCTGACTTATAGGGGTGATGGTCACTCTGACCGAGCCGCTGCTCCACCCGCCACTGTCATTTTATGAGATATGTACACTGCCTGCTTCCCCTGACTTATGGGGGTGATGGTCACTCTGACCGAGCCGCTGCTCCACCCGCCACTGTCATTTTATGGGATATGTACACGGAAGCAGGAAATTTGGGCGCATGAGGCAGGTGGACAAAAAGGGCGCCGCCATTCACTCCCATAATAAATATCGTTTAATCGGCGCCCAACAGGAAAAAAGGGCGCCGGAGAAAAATAACGTTTTAAAAGCGGCGCCCGGAGACTTTTAATGTTTTATAACTGCTTCTCATGATTACACGTTATTTAATGATTTATAATTTTCTAAACATTATTTTTAAACGAAAAACAGTACAATATTTTTTAAAACATTATTTATAAACGAAAAATTGTAAAAAATTTTCTTTTTTAAATCATTATTTTTAAACGAAAAACCGCACAATATTTTTTAAAACGTTATTAATGCTTATCACAGGGGGTCTTAGGTTTAGGCACCAACAGGGGGGTCTTAGGTTTAGGCACCAACAGGGGGGTCTTAGGTTTAGGCACCAACAGGGGGGTCTTAGGTTTAGGCACCAACAGGGGGGTCTTAGGTTTAGGCACCAAAAGGGGGGTCTTAGGTTTAGGCACCAACAGGGGGGTCTTAGGTTTAGGCACCAACAGGGGGGTCTTAGGTTTAGGCACCAACAGGGGGGTCTAGGGGTTAGGGGTAGGTACAGGGAGGGTTACTTTTTAAAACGTTATACGTTTCACTTTTTAAACGGAAGATTAACGTTTTTATAATTGTCGATTTCATACACATTATTTAATGATTTATAACTTTATAAAACATTATTTTTAAACGAAATATAGCACAATTTATTTTTTAAACGTTATTCATGCTTATCGTTTAAAACCGTGCGCCCTTTTTTCCCGGCGCCCTTTTTTAACGTACGCTATGTACACTGCCTGCTTCTCCTGACTTATAGGGGTGATGGTCACTCTGACTGACCCACTGCTCGCGCCGCCACTGTCATTTTATGGGATATGTACACTAGAGATGTACCGAACGGTTAGCCAGCGAACGGTTCCAGGCGAACTTCAGGTGGTTCGCCTTTGCCGGCGAAGGCGAACTTTCCTTGGAAGTTCGATTTGCCCCATAATGCACTATGAGGGTCAACTTTGACCCTCCACATCACAGTCTGCAGGCACATTGTAGCCAATCCGGTTACACTCAGCCCTGGAGCCCCCCCCCCCCCCTTATATAAGGCAGGCTCGCCAGCCATTACACTCACTCGTGTGCCTGCTAGTAGACAGACTAGGGCGAGCTACTGCAGATTTTTTCTCCTGGGGAAAGATTAGTTAGGCTCTTGGCTTGTTAGCTTGCTCCTGGCTGAATCTTATTGCTTTAATAGCACCCCTCAACAGCTCTTTTCAGAGCTAATCCTGTTCTTGTGGTCATTTGTGGTCAAACTGACACTTGTGTTGCATACACAGCCTTGCTAATTCATACTGTGTGTGTGCCACTGCCAGCAGCCCAGCACATTCAGTGACTACCTGTGTGTGTGACAGGGAGCTGCACATTGTACTACCCAGTACTGCATATACCTACTAGTACCTGTTGTGTTTAGTTAACCCACCTCATCACTGCATATACCTACCTTTGTGTTGAGTGAACCCACCTCACTGCATCTACCTAGCTGTTGTGTTGAGTGAACCCACCTCACTGCATCTACCTAGCTGTTGTGTTGAGTGAACCCACCTCACTGCATCTACCTAGCTGTTGTGTTGAGTGAACCCACCTCCCTGCATATACCTAGCTGTTGTGTTGAGTGAACCCACCTCACTGCATATACCTAGCTGTTGTGTTGAGTGAACCCACCTCACTGCATATACCTAGCTTTGTGTTGAGTGAACCCACCTCACTGCATATAACTACCTTTGTGTTCAGTGAACCCACCTCACTGCATACAGTATAACTACCTTTGTGTTGAGTGAACTCACCTCACTGCATATAACTGCCTTTGTGTTGAGTGAACCCACCTCACTGCATATAACTACCTTTGTGTTGAGTGAACCCACCTCACTGCATATACCTAGCATCCCCCCGAGATGGACAAAATGGACAAACCAGGTAGAGGAAAAGGTAGAGGCAGACCCAGAGGAAGGCCACCTGGCACCGGCAGGTCTGTGCGAGGTCGTGTTGATGTGATTTCGTGCGGACCTGGCCCAAAGTACAGTGCTCAGAAGAAGGCACTTGCCATCACTTCCCAAAATTGTCAGAGGGGGAGTTAGAGAGGAATAGGAGGAGACGAGTCCATGAAAGAAGCAGAGGGAGCTCGTCCTCAGAAACAGCTGGGGGCAGTGTCCGGCACCATGTATCGCCAGCTATGGACAGCCAGCCAACATGCCCTTCAAGGTCAGCTGCTGATGCCACCATAGTGCCATCACCCCAGGGGGGCTCAGCGGTTTGGAAATTTTTTAACGTGTGTGTCTCAGATCGGAGCAAAGCCATCTGTTGTCTCTGCCAGCAAAAATTGAGCCGTGGAAAGGCCAACACTCACATAGGGACAAGTGCCTTACGAAGGCACCTGGGGAAAAGGCACAAACAGCAATGGGAAGAACACCTGAGGAAAAGCAGCACCCAAAAGAAAAGCCACCCTCCTTCTCCTCTTCCTCCTCCAGGTGCATCATCTTCAGCCGCTTTCTCCCTTGCACCTTCACAGCCACCCTCCTCCACACCGCCTCTGCCCTTGAGCGGTTCCTGCTCCTCTGCCCACAGCAGCCAGGTGGCCGTGAAGGAAGTCTTTGAAGAAGCCAATTTCTGCCAGTCACCCTCTTGCCGGCGTCTGACAGCTGGCATGGCGGAACTATTAGCTCGCCAGCTATTACCATACAAGCTGGTGGAGTCAGAAGCTTTCCGTAAATTTGTGGCCATTGGGACACCGCAGTGGAAGATACCAGGCCGCAATTATTTTTCACAAAAGGCCATACCCAAACTGTACCGTGCAGTTGAGAGGCAAGTGGTGTCATCTCTGGCGAAGAGTGTTGGATCAAGGGTCCACCTGACCACGGATGCCTGGCAAGCATGGGCAGGGCCGCTACATTACGTACACAGCCCATTGGGTCAACCTGGTGAACGATGGCAAGCAGGGAGTATGTGGCTGCGCAGCGGACCAACTTGTTGTGACACCTCCAAGGCTTGCAGGCAGGCCTCCTGCCACCTCCTCTACTACTCCTACTGCTACATCCTCTTCGCTGTCATCCTCCTCCTCCTCCTTGGCTGAGTGGCAGTTCAACTCTAGTGGTGCTGCCATCTCCTCCTCTACAGCTACACAGCCCCATCTCCCCAGAGCCTATGCTGCATACCAGGTACGACGGTGTCACGCCATTTTAGACATGTCTTGCCTCAAAGTGGAGAGTCACACTGGACCAGCTCTCCTGGCTGCTCTTAACAAAGAGGAGGAGCAATGGCTGACCCCGCACCAGCTGGAGATCGGCAACATGGTGTGTGACAACGGCAGCAATCTCCTTTCCGCTTTGAATTTGGGAAAGCTGACACATGTACCCTGCATGGCACAGGTGCTGAATCTGGTCGTGCAAAGATTTGTATCAAAGTACCCAGGCTTAGAGGACGTCCTGAAGCAGGCCAGGAAGTTGTGTGGGCATTTCAGGCGGTCTTACACGGCCATGGCACGCTTTGTGGACATTCAGCGGAGAAACAACTTGCTGGTGAGACGCTTGATATGCGATAGCCCCACTCGCTGGAATTGCACCCTGCTCATGTTCTCTCGCCTGCTAGACCAGGAGAAAGCCGTCACCCAGTACCGGTACAATTACAGTAGAAGGACATAATCTGGGAATATGGGGATGTTTTGGCCACAGAACTGGACACTGATGCGAAATGCATGCAGGCTCATACTGCCGTTTGAGCAGGTGACCAACCTGGTGAGTCGCGCTGAAGGCACCATCAGCGACTTGATCCCCTACGCTTACTTCCTGGAGCGTGCCGTATGTAGAGTGGTGGATAAAGCTGTGGAGGAGCGTGAAGAGGAACAGTTATGGCAGGAGGAGTCGTGGGAGCAATTTTCATCCGAACCAGATGTTTCTTCAACACCTGCGGCAGCACAGAGGGGGGAGGAGGAGAAAGAAGAGAAGTTATGTGGGGAAGAAGAGGAGTCAGACTCGGATGATGAGGAAGGTGTTTCTGTGGAGGAGGAGGAAGAGGCGGCGGCAGAAGATTAACCGCAGCAGCTGTCAAAGGGGGCTTGTGCTGCTCCACGTTCCCGTGGTATTGTTCGTGGCTGGGGGGAGGAAGAGGACTTGCGTGACGTCACTCAGGAAGAGCAAGAGGAGATGGAGAGTACGTCTGGATCTGACTTTGTGCAGATGGCCTCTTTCATGTTGTCTAGCCTGTTGAGGGACCCACGTATCAAAAAACTCAAGGGGAATGACCTGTACTGGGTGGCTACGCTACTAGACCCTCGGTACAGGCACAAAGTGGCAGACCTGTTACCAACTCAACAGAAGGCAGAATGGATGCAGCACTTGCAGAACAAGCTGGCAATGATGCTTTACAATGCGTTTAAGGGTGATGTGACAGCACAACGCAATAAAGGTACCAGTCCACTGGCAGTAATCCTCCTCCTCCCAAGTCCACGCAAGCAAGTACAGGACGCTCCAGCGATCTCATGGTGATGTCGGACACGCGGACAGTCTTTAGTCCAACGCCTCGCCGTAGCCCTTCCGGATCCACCTTCCACCAACGCCTGGACCAGCAGGTAGCCGACTACCTGGCCTTAACTGTGGATGTAGACACTGCGAGCAGCATCGATGAACCCTTGGTCTACTGGGTGCACAGGCTTGACCTGTGGCCAGAGCTGTCCCAATTTGCCATCCAACTTCTCTCTTGCCCTGCCGCAAGCGTCCTGTCAGAAAGGACCTTCAGTGCAGCTGGAGGCATTGTCACTGAGAAGAGAAGTCGTCTAAGTCACGAAAGTGTTCAGTACCTCACCTTTATCAAAATGAATGAGGCATGGATCCCGGAGGGCTACTGCCCGACCGAAGACTAAGTCAGTCCCCACACACAGCATCTCTGCCTGCAGGCCGCTTCACTGCCTTCTCCGCCACCACCAACAGGGTTGGGTCCAGGACTCTAGGTGGACTCCTGAATTTTTAAGGCTGCTGCTAGCAGCGGCCGCTATACTAATTTTTCTGGTGCGTGTACATGCCTGCCTAATTTTTCTGGCTGCACTGTGGGTGGCTGCAACAAAAAAAAAAAACATGTACATGTGCCAATCCCCCTTCGTGATCATTACCTTGCCGCGGTGAGGGGGCTTGCGTATCACAATAAAGCAATGACCGCCGGCTATATGAGTGTCTCGGGTGGGGGTGGCACACCAAAGATAATAAGGTCGTTGCTTCATTGTGGTCAGACCAAATTTGATCAGCTGGACAGTCACCGTTCAGTCATTCAGCTACATCAGCCGTGCGACCATATGGGCTGTAAAGCCACCATCACCTGCAGTCTCGTCATGGTGCGCACCAGTCCAGCACGGCCGTCACTACACAAACGGCTGTTTGCAGTCACTGCATACCTTTCACTGCATTCTCGTTAAAGGATTTAAAGTTGATTCATTACATTAGGGCCTCAAAAGTCCTCCTGAGTCCTGTATTGTTATTTTTGGTCACTATCTCGGGGCGGGCATGCCTGCTGCCCTCCTTGCCTGGATGTGTGGTAGTAGCCGTTTGTTAGGCTACAACTCCGGACCGGAATCACACCAGCAGCGATTCCCCGGCCATTACCCTTGGTCACAATGGCAGACTTGCCATCCATAATAGATTCTCGTTGCAGGTACTGAACAGCAAGTAAAAAATGTAATGTAAAAAAAATAGATGTAAGCTTTAACAATGGTAGAGAAAGAACCATCGAAAGTTGATGAAGTCTATTGCGGTTCGCAAACTTTTGCGCGAACCGAACCTTCCGCGGAAGTTCAGCAGAAAATCGGAGGTTCGCAACATCTCTAATGTACACTGCCTCCTTCTCCTGGACCTGACTTATGGGGGTGATGGTCACTCTGACCGAGCCACTGCTCCCCCCACCACTGTCATTTTATGGAATATGTACCACTGCCTGCTTCTCTTGCCTTATGGGGTGATGGTCACTTTGACCGAGCTGCTACTTCCCTCTGCCTCTGTAATAAATAATACTACCATGTGCACTTGATAAATATTTTTTTTAATTAAAATTACTATGTATATTTACTCAAATGCCCATGACAGCTTCAGCCGCATTGATCATATATTTATCCAACAGAAATATTTACACCTTGTTCCAGCTGCCAAAATACACTCCCCCACCTGGTCCGACCATTCCCCAATTTCGATTTGCTGCTCACTGTCGCTCCCACTTAAAAGAGAATTCCATTGGCATTTGAATGACTCCATGCTTTTTAGAGAGGAATTACTCAACCAATTAAAAGACAAAGTTACAGAGTATCTTGCTGATAACACAGGCTCCGTATCCTCCTCATTAACCTTGTGGGAAGCTCACAAAGCTACCATTCGAGGCTTTCTGATCGGCATGGCAAGCTCACTTAAAGAGACTCCATAACAAAAATTGCATCCTGTTTTTTATCATCCTACAAGTTCCTAAAGCTATTCTAATGTGTTCTGGCTTACTGCAGCTCTTTCTACTATCACAGTCTCTGTAATAAATCAATGTATCTTTCCCCTGTCAGACTTGTCGGCCTGTGTCTGGAAGGCTGCCAAGTTCTTCAGTGTTGTGGTTCTGCTATGAACTCCCCCTTCCAGGCCCCTCTATGCACACTGCCTGTGTATTATTTAGATTAGTGCAGCTTCTCTCTGCTCTATTATCTTTTACAAGCTGGATAAATTATCCTCTGAGCTGGCTGGGCTTTCACATACTGAGGAATTACAGACAAAGGCAAAGCTGTTTGCTGGAAGAAACGAGCAGCCTGAAACTTCAGTGCATGAGAACTGCAGGGGGAAAGAAACACACAAATGATCTCTTGAGATTCAAAAGGAAGGGTGTATACAGCCTGCTTGTGTATGGATGTATTTTCTATGTGTGGACATACTGTTACATAGTTACATAGTTATTTTGGCTGAAAAAAGACATACGTCCATCGAGTTCAACCAGTACAAAGTACAACTCCAGCCCGTCCCCCACATACCCCTGTTGATCCAGAGGAAGGCGAAAAAACCCCCACCAGGCATGGTCCAATTAGCCCCAAATGGGAAAAATTCCTTCCTGACTCCAGATGGCAATCAGATAAAATCCCTGGATCAACATCATTAGGCATAACCTAGTAATTGTAGCCATGGATGTCTTTCAATGCAAGGAAAGCATCTAAGCCCCCTTTAAATGCAGGTATAGAGTTTGCCATAACGACTTCCTGTGGCAATGCATTCCACATCTTAACCACTCTTACTGTAAAGAACCCTTTCCTAAATAAATGGCTAAAACGTTTTTCCTCCATGCGCAGCTCATGTCCTCTAGTCCTTTGAGAAGGCCTAGGGACAAAAAGCTCATCCGCCAAGCTATTATATTGCCCTCTAATGTATTTATACATGTTAATCAACTGTACATCAACCTACTTCCTGTTTTGGTGGCCATTTTGTTTGTTTATAAACAAACTTTTTAAAACTGTTTTTAACCACTTTTAATGCGGCGAGAAATTGTGACAGAGGGTAATAGGAGATGTCCCCTAACGCACTAGTATGTTTACTTTTGTGCGATTTTAACAATACAGATTATCTTTAAATGCCAACGCATTCAAAAGATCACAGACCTAACTAGTAAATTTGAGACAGCTGAACACACCTGGAAACAACGTCCCACTCGGATTAATAGAATTATTAAAGATCAAAGACAGACTCCACACTGAATTAGATATGCTTCTAATGGACAAAGTGGAACAACAACTGCGTTGGAGAAGGCAGTTATATTATTATAATGCCAATAAGCCCCTGGCCCTTTTAGCTAAATGTCTAAAAAATAAGCCTCTTCACCCTACTACCCTAAAAGTGCGCGATGCTTCTGGCCAGGCAACCGCTAATCCTCACAAAATAGTGGATATCTTTACTACATTCCTCTCAGACTTGTACACCAATACTACCACCACTTCGGATAAAGCCATCCATGATTTTTTAGATCAAGTATGTCTACCTAAACTTACCCAAGACACTGCAACTAACCTTAGCACACCTATCACCTCTTTAGAAGTCCTCTCCGCTATAAAAACCCTCAAGATCAATAAAACACCAGGTCCAGATGGCTTCACAGCACAATATTATAAAAAATCAGCGAACTAGCCCCAACCTTAGCCGACTGTTATAATGAACTACGAGAAGGCAAACACCCTCCTAGCTCCTTACCATCGGCCCACATATCTATGATCCCCAATATTGAACAATACTGTCATGCACCCGACCAATTTCGCCCTATTTTCCTCATTAATGTTGAGCTCAAGCTACTAAGGAAAATATTAGCTTTACGTTTGAACAGAGTTTTGCCAGACCTCATTCATCGCGATCAGGTAGGCTTCGTTCCAGGCCGCCAAGCAGAAGACAACACTAGACGCGCAATCCTCCTGTCCCACTACTTACACTCCCATAAAATTCCAAATGTAGCATTATCCCTAGACATCTTTAAGGCCTTCGACACCCTTTCATGGGACTACCTCAAACATAATTTAAGCAAATGGGGGATAGACCCCTACTTTCTAAATTGGGTTGGGGGACTGTATTCTACTCCTACAGCATCAGTGAGATTTTCAGGTCACACCTCACAACCTTTTCCAATAAAGAGAGGCACACGTCAGGGCTGCCCCCTTTCCCCCCTACTCTTTATTTTAGCTTTGGAACCATTCGCCTGTTTCCTACGGGATAACATTAATATCAAAGGGGTGGATAGAGCCGGTCTCGCTCATAAGTTATTAATGTTTGCGGACGACACCTTATTGTATCTAACACAACCCCACATCTCCATCCCAAACGCCCTCAAAGCCCTTGAACAATTTGCCCAGGTTTCTGGTTTAAGAATTAACATGGCAAAGTCTAAAGCTTTAGGTATCGCCCTAACCCCCCTAACCCCACATCTCACTTCACTCCAACTTCAGGAATTTTGCCCCTTTCAATGGGTTGAATATATACCATACCTTGGTATTACATTAACTCCCAATTATGCCTCCCTCTTCACGGCTAACTACCCGCCATTACTTAAATCCCTATCTACATTAACTGACAGATGGTCTTCACTCCCACTCTCCTGGCTAGGGAAGATTAATTCAATTAGGATAAAACAGAGAAACCGAGAGCCCAATATAGTGTAGTACGTATTGGATCAGGGAGAATTAGTGTGGAGTAAGTATTATACTTGCAAACATGGGTTACCGTTTAGGCAACCACTATATAGGCAGGTGGGGAGATTAGACCTGTCCCCACTCAGGATTAAGATGTCGCTCTCTGAAGAAGGAAAGGAGAGTTTGTCACCCTTCCAACCACCAAGGGTGGATATCTTGACAAGTAGATGTACAGAGGCGCCAAAAGGATAAAATATGCTAAAATGTTTAAAATATTCGGGTGGCGGCGGTGGACCGGCCACTCAGAAATAGACTCGATGCTGTCGCTTAAGATAAAGACAATTTATTCACATACTCCATGAACAGAACCGCAACGCGTTTCACGGGTATATTCCCGCTTCCTCAGGCAATAAACAGACAGGAGTACACAGTACAGTCTCAAGGTCACGAATAGCGCCTCTGTACACAGAGATTTTTGTGACCCTAGGCTATGACCTCTTCGGCCTAGGGGCCCGAAACTCACCAGTCCTGTTCCCCCTAAGGGTCCCTACAATGCTAGAAAATTTGCCACTGCTGAGCCATTGCCCTTTGAAAAGATGCGAGATTTTGGAAAGTGAAATAGGGAGGCAATGAAAGTCTATTGGGGATTTTACCAATTTTGGACCCCTGTAACTCTGGTTTGCAGAGATGTAGGGACCCCATCTTTGGAATCCAAGTCTAACAATATGTCTTCTACCTGCATGAGACATTTCGTGAAATTCAGACGTTGCTAACGGCCATGGCTGAGATTTATGTACGTCACCATCACTACCATTGAAATAGCCCAAATAAACAGGTTTTTGTGACCCTAGGCCAGGGGTGCCCATTAGGTAGATCGCGATCTACCGGTAGATCGCGAAGGCCTTAATGGTAGATCCCGACCCAACTACATTTTCAATTCTGTATATACAAGTGTGCTCCTAAAATTGTACATAGGTAGATCACTTTGACTTGCTAATTTTTAAAAGTAGCTCACGAGCCGAAAAAGTGTGGGCACCTCTGCCCTAGGCTATGACCTCTTCGGCCTAGGACTGCATTGAACGCGACCCACGCATTGTGCGCATTCTGGACAACACCAATTACTGGGTTTATACCCTTCTGGATCCACGGTAAAAACACAATGTTCCAAAACTGCTTGAAGAAAGAGTCAGACAGGTCAAAATGGAAGAATACCAGCAGGCCCTTGTGGAGACTTTAAAGAGGAGATTGACATCCTCCCCCTCCTCTAGCCAGTTGTTCGCCGACAGACTGACTTCCGCAAACCCAGGACGACCAGGAGGGCAGCAAACAACACAAGCCGCAGCTAGTGCCCAAAAGGGAATGGTATCGGCAGTGTCCTTGGAGTGGGAAAATTTTCTGACACCCATGCAGCAGCACACAGAACAGCAAGCGTGCAGATCCACCTCCAACACCGATCGCCTGGAGAAGATGGTCAAGGACTACATGTCAGATGGCATAGCTGTGTTGAACAATCCATCTGCACCCTTCAACTATTGGGTATCGAAGCTAGACACCTGGCACAAACTGGCAATGTACGCAATAGAGGTGCTGGCTTGCCCGGCAGCCAGCGTTATGTCGGAACGCTGTTTCAGTGCTGCCGGAGGCATTGTCACAGATCGGCGTATCCGCCTCTCCACAGAAAATGCAGACCGTCTGACTCAAATTAAAATGAATCAATCCTGGATTGGAAACGACTACGCAACACTCCCGGACCCCAACCAAGTAACATGAACAATGAACATCTGTGATGGGTTAGCGTTTCCGGTCCCTGTTTATTGAACCTCTCATCTGTATTACATTTATGACTGCATGGCGACAAAACGCAAATTGCTATCCGCACGCTTCTTGTCCTCATGCAAGGCCTGGGTTGTTGTGTCTCAAAGCATGGCCTTCTCCTCCTGCGCCACCCTCCTCCTGTTCCATCACGTGTGCTGCTGCTGGGTTAGCGTTACCGGTCCCTTTTCCTGGAACCTCTTATATGTATTACATTTATGACTGCATGCCGACAAAAAGCATGTTACCTGTGCAAAGAAAACAGACATTTCCCGCATTTAAAAGACAGTTTTCCCTTTGAAACTTTAAAATCGATTTTCTCAAAAACTATAAGCTCTTTTTGCTATTTTTTTTCCTCTTGTACCCACTCCCAAGGTGCATATACCCTGTAAATTTGGGGTATGTAGCATATAAGGAGGCTTTACAAAGCACGAAAGTTCGGGTCCCCATTGACTTCCATTATGTTCGGAGTTCGGCTCGAACACCCGAACATCGCGGCCATGTTCGGCCCAAACCCGAACATCTAGATGTTCGCCCAACACTACACGTGACCCGTTCGGCCAATCACAGCGCTAGCCGAACATTCGGGTAACGTTCGGCCATGCGCTCTTAGTTCGGCCATATGGCCGAACAGTTTGGCCGAACACCATCAGGTGTTCGGCCGAACTCGAACATCACCCGAACAGGGTGATGTTCTGCAGAACCCGAACAGTGGCGAACACTGTTCGCCCAACACTAGCTCCAGATCGGCAGGTGCTTGACCCAATACTCCATGGGATCAACAGGGGCCACGGTGTCAAGCCCGCTGAAGGTCCCCATGTAGTCAGCCACCATGCGGGTCAAGCGTTGCCTGTGACTGGAGAAGGATGCTGCTGCAGGCACCTCCTCTCTAGTCCTTGGCAGCTCTACACTCATGTAGAGCTCTTGGGTCAGAGACAGCAGGTCTGTGGTGCGCGTGTGCTTGCTGCTGGTGGATGCAGGCACCTGCTGCTGCCTCTGTGCGGGCTGGATAGTGGGGGTGGATGTCTGAGGGAAGGCTTCCTCCAAGCGCTCAACAAGGGACAGCTGCAAATCCCTCATTTGTTGCACGGTCTCCTCCTGCAGGCAGGAACTGGCTGAGCTTCCCCTTCAGACGTGGGTCCAGCATCATGGAGATCCAGATGTCCTCCCTCTGCTTCATCTGGATCACCCTTGGGAAGAGTCTGGCCACGTCTGTTGGCACATCATCGGCAGCCCCAGAGCCGACAGTGCTGTCCTCCTCTGCCTCCTCCACCTCATCCTCTCTCCACCCCTGCACCAGTCCAGCTGTGCTCTGCTGCTCCCCCTCATCAGCAGCAAGGTCAGGGACCTCCACCAACTCCAAGCCCTCCTCCTCCTCAGAAGTGGCCTGTGAAGCTGCCTGCAGCTCCTGCTGGTCCAAGGCTGCAGCTCCCTCTTCCAGCAGTGCATACAGGGCCCTGTCCAGCACACACACCAAGGGGACCCACTCGCACACCATTGCATGGTCCTTGCTGACCATGTTGGTGGCCTGCAGGAAGGGTGCCAGGACTGAGCACACCTGCTGCATGTGCCCCCAGTCCTCTGTGGAGATGATGGACGGGAGGTTGGTGGCGGCACGCCCAGTTGCAGTGATGGAGGCAACTGTTGCACGTGCAAGGTACTGGCTGACAGCCTCCCTCTATTCAACCAGACGCTTCAACATCGCCAGGGTGGAGTTCCAGCGAGTTGGAACATCGATCAAGAGCTGGTGCTGTGGCAGGTGCAGCTCCTTCTGCACCTCTTCCAGGCTCGCTACGGCTGCAGGCGAGAGCCGGAAATGACGCACGACCTTCCTTGCTGCCTCAAGGAGTCGGTCCATCCCCTGGTAGGTCCGCAGGAACTTTTGGACTACCAGGTTCAGGACGTGCGCCAAGCAGGGGATGTGGGTCAGGTCCCCCCTGCTGATTGCAGCAACCAGGTTTGCCCCATTGTCGGACACCACCTCTCCGACTCTGAGGCCTCTGGGGGTCAGCCAATTCCTCTCCTGCTCTCGGAGTTTGGCCAGGACATGGTTCGCCGTCAATTTGGTCTTCCCCAGGCTGACCAATTCCAGCAGCGATTCCAGCAGCGTTTGGCAGTGGCGGGGCTTCACGCTGCTGCTGAGGCGGGGGGTTTGAGCTGGTGTGCCGGAGGATGGAAGCGGATCAGAGGAACCTGCTGCAATTCCGCTGACCCTGCATGGTGGCACCACCCACTGCGTTGTTGGTGCTGCTGCTGCTCTGGCAGTGCCCGATGCTGCTCCCCCATCCTCACCCCCTTCCACCAAGCTGACCCAATGCGCGGTGAAGGACAGATAGCGGCCAGCCCCAAACCGGCTGCTCCACGAGTCCATGGTGACGTGGACCCATTGACCCACCGCGTGCTCCAGCCCTCTCCCGACATTGGCCATCACAGAGCGGTGAAGTGCAGGGATGGCCGTGCGTGCGAAAAAATGTCGGCTGGGGATTGGCCAATCAGGGGCTGCACACATCAGGAGCGCACGCATGTCGCTCCCCTCCTGCACAAGGGAATAAGGCAGGAGTTGGGAGCACATGGCCCGTGCCAGCAAGCCGTTCAGCTGACGCACGTGACGGCTGCTGGGAGGCAGAACCCTGACCACCCCCTGGAAGGTGTCGCTGAGCAGGGTCTGGCGAGGCCTTTTGCTGGCACGGGAAGCAGTGGAGGGAGCAGAGGAGGCCACTGAGGACTGGCTGCCAGAACAGGCCTCAGTGTCGGAGGCAGGAGTTGCAGAGGGAGGAGGAGCAGTGCGTTGCTGACACACTCCTGCTGGTGCTGCTGGAGGAGGTGGAGGAGGGCGGGTGGCTGCTGCCGACGGCCTCGCAGTGGTGGCGGGTCTGCCACTGCCACTGCCAGCTTCCTTCAACTTCACGAACTCCTCATGCTCGTGAAAGTGTTTCCCTGCAAGATGGTTGACCAGAGAGGTGGTGCCAAACGCAGAGGGCTCCTTCCCTCTACTGAGCTGCTTGCGGCACTGGCTGCAGGTGGCATACTTGCACTCCACATATGGCAGGGTGAAAAAATTCCATATTGGGGAGGTGAAGTTGCCCCTTTGGCTGGAAGGTGCTGCTGCCGCTGGTCTCCCTGTGGTGGTTGGGGGGGGATTCTTGGTGCGGCTGGTGGCGGCACTGGCAGAACTCGTCTCCGGATCAGCACGCTGTGTGGCCTGCATACCACGCCCACTTGTGATCCTGCCCATGCCTGCGATGCTGATCCTTCTAGCAAGGCCCACAGATGCATCCTCCTCCTCCTCAGAGCTGATGACATCCCCATTCCCAGGACCTGGCACCCAGTCTCTGTCCTTCACCCTGTCATCATCATCCTCCCCCTCCACAAACATGTCCTGCTGGGATCCCACAAACTCCCCTTCTGCATGCATGGGCGGATGGACAGTCACCACTGTCTGACTGTCCAAAGCATCATCCCCCAAAGTGCCCATGAGCATTCCTTCCTCCGCCAATTCTGCCGCAACAGCATTCCATTACCCCACTGCGCTTGGGGATAAGAAGGTGCTGAATGACAGAGTGCTGGTGTCGCCCGCCGGGGCTGGAGAACTGCACTCCTCCTCCTGCTCCCCAGGCAGTGCTGGTCGGCTGCTGCTGCTTTTGCGAATAGGAGTGGTGGCGGGGGTGGAGGACTCGGTTCCAGAGCTAATGGTGGCCTGCTCATCCACCATCAGTTCCACCACAGAGTCTGCGTCCTTCTCCTCAATAGGACGGCTATGACCTGGCGGTGGGAGGAACATCTGGGCCACACGCTGCTGCTGCTGCTGTGTCTCTGCAGCGTGACTCCCAGCTGTTGGGCGGCCAACGCGTCCACGGCCAGTGGCTAATGGTGGAATGGCCACTGGTGCAGACGCAGAACTGCGCATGGTGGTGGTGGCGCGGCTGCCACGTCCACGACCTCCTCTCTTGGCGATGCCCTTGCTGCCCCTGCCCAAACCACGGCTGCCAGTGCCAGACGTCGTATATTTTTAATATTATACAAATGAAAAAATTATAGGTATAGCAGTAAAGCTGGGCCTTGCTAACTACAAAATAGTACAAATCTATCTAACACAGAAGTAGTAGTACAGTAGAGTAGGACAGGTGAGAGCACAGGTAACTAGAGACTAGAGCACAGAGCAGGGCAGGCTGCCTTGCCTAGGCACAGGGCCTAGCTGCTGGCTGCAGCTGCAGCAGTGACAGTCTCCCTCCCTAGTCCCTTCCCTAATCACACAAACTAAACTGCCTAAAATACAATCTATCTACAATACAAAGCAATACAGTTGAATATCAAGTGTTGGAGTGTAAAAACGCTTGGTTTAGAACAATATAAATGCACTTGCACACAGACAAAAAGCACTGGAGCAATCTCTCAGTACAGTTAGTCAGTAAGTCGCAAGCAGGACGAGTGAGGCAAGATGGCGTTCGCTATTTATAGAGGGGGGCTTGGCCAGGCTCTTCTCTGTGATTGGCTGCAGTCAGAGGGCTGGGAGCCCTCTGATTTGCTTGTGAGGACTCGAGGCGACGTCAGACATGACGCTATCCGAGCTGGTGACGTTATCCGAGCTCGGATAGCTAGGATATCTCCGGATATCTGCTTGCTATCCGAGTGCGCTCGGATAGCACAGCCCGGATAGCTAATACTATTCGAGTTCGGTATTCGAGCTGAGCACCACTGGTCCTCAAAAATGTTTTTTAGGTACTAGGAGATACACTTAAAGCAAGGACCTCCAAGGTGGTGTTTTCTGAAATACTGCCAGTGCCACGCGCTACATCTGAGAGACAGAGGGCGCTTAGGGAGTTAAATAAGTGTCTGAGAAACTGGTGTAGGAAGGAGGGGTTTGTGTTCCTGGAGAACTGGGCAGACTTTGCAGTTGGCTACAGGTTCTACAGCACTAATGGGGAGGGTGCAGCTGCATGGGGGGAAAAGATGGCTAAACGGTTGGAGATTTTAAACTAGGATCTGGGGGGAGGCGGGAGGGTAACATTTCAATATGTAGACAAGATAAGGTAAAAAGACAGTGGGAGCCTTACATTATGGAGGTGGAGAAGGCGGTGGGGACTGTAAAGAGTAAGGAGATTGGTAAAACTTCAAGTAGCCCATTTCATGTAACCAAAATTGGAAAATGTGGAGGTAAAAATATAAAGTGCATGGTAACCAATACTAGGAGCCTTGCAAATAAAATGGACGAACTAGAGTTCATTCTGATTGACAAAGGCTATGACATTGTTGGAATAACAGAGACATGGATGGATGAAAGCCATGACTGGATAGTGAATTTAGAGGGATACAATGTGTTTAGGAAGGATAGAACAGGGAAAAAGGGTGGAGGAGTTTGTCTCTTTGTTTAGAACTCTTTTACAGCTGTCCTGAACAATGCGATTGATAAAGATTGTGAACATGCGGAGTCCGTTTGGGTAAATATTCATGGTGGATAAAAGATGCCATTTGCTTATTGGGGTATGCTACAGGCCACACATATTCATGAAGCTGCAGAACTACAATTACTACTGCAGATCGAAAAAGCTGCAAGTAAAAATTAGGTCATAGTTATGGGTGACTTCAACTTTCCAGACATTGACTGGGATATTGCTACCCATTGCGGTAAAAGCAGAAGACTTCTGGCAACACTACACGACAGTTACCTGACTCAAATGGTAACGGAACCAACTGGGGGGAATGCGTTACTGGATTTGATCATTTAAAATAGACCAGATAATGTATCAAATGTGCAGGTTCAAGAACATTTGGGAAATAGTGATCCCAACTAGAGATGGCCCGAACCTCCGATTTTAGGTTTGAGAACCTCCCGCAAAAGTTTGGTTCGCGCGAACTTTCGTGAAGCGCAATACACTTTAATGGGGAGGCGAATTTTGAAAACTAGAAACATTTATGCTGGCCACAAAAGTGATGGAAAAGATGTTTCAAGGGGTCTAACACCTGGAGGGGAGCATGGCGGAGTGGGATGGACGCCAAAAGTCCTGTGGAAAAAATCTGGATTTGACGCAAAGCAGCGTTTTAAGGGCAGAAATCACATTGAATGCTAAATTGCAGGTCTAAAATGCTTTAAAACATCTTGCGTGTGTATACATGGATCAGGGAGTGTAATTAGAGTACTGCTTCACACTGACACACCAAACTCATTGTGTAACGCACCGCAAACAGCTGTTTGCGTAGTGACGGCCGTGCTGGACTGATGCGCAGCACCATGGCGAGATTGCTCTTCCTCACTCAGTAATGTCAGGTACTGTCTGACTGCCTTTTCAACTTTCGATGGTTCTTTCTCTACCATTGTTAAAGCTTACATCTATTTTTTTAATTACTTGTTCTGCTTGCTGTTTAGTACCTGCATTGAGAATCCTTTATGGAGGGCAAGTCTGTCATTGTGAGTGACCACGGGTAATGGCCGGGGAATCCTGGTTCGATTCCGGTCCGGATTGGGAGCCTAAGAAACTGCTACCACCACCACAAATCCAAGGAAGGCAGCAGGCATGCTGTGGGCAAAGGAGCAGGAACGGCTACCACACACATCCAAGAAAGGCAGCAGGCATGGCATGCATGTCCTGAGGTAGTGACCAAAAATAACAATACAGGAGGACTTTCGAGGCCCTGCTGTATATGTGAGATGAGTCAACTTTAAACCAAGGGTCCACCTTGGGTCAAGGTGGACCCTTGACTCAACGCTGTGTGCCAAAAATTTCACCACTTGCCTCTCAACTTCACGGTACAGTTTGGGTATCACCTTTTTAGATAAATAATTGCGGCTTGGTATCTTCCACTGCGGTGTCCCAATGGCCACAAATTTACGGAAGGCCTCAGAGTCCACCAGCTTGTATGGTAACAGCTGGCGAGCTAACAGTTCCACCACGCCAGCTGCCGTGCAAGGGGGTGACTGGCAGAAATTTGCTTCTTCCGCTCAAAGATTTCCTTCACGGGACACCTGGCTGCTGTGGGCAGAGGAGCAGGAACCGCTCAAGGGCAGAGGCGGAGTGGAGGAGGGTGGCTGTGAAGATGCGAGGGAGAAAGCGGCTGAAGATGCTGCACCTGAAGGAGGAAGAGGAGAAGGAGGGTGGCTTTTCTTTTGTGTACTGCTTTTGCTCAGGTGCTCTTCCCATTGCAGTTTGTGCCTTTTCTCCATGTGCCTTCGTAAGGCACTTGTCCCTTCATGAGTGTTGGCCTTTCCACAGGTCAAGTTTTGGAGGCAGAGACAACAGATGGCATTGCTCCGATCTGAGGCAGACACATTAAAAAATGTCCAAACCGCTGAGCCTCCCTGGGGTGATGGCCCTATGGTGGCATCAGCAGCTGACGTTGAAGGGCATGTTGGCTGGCTGTACATAGGTGGCGATACATGCCGCCGGACACTGCCTTTCTGACGACAAGCTCCCCCTGCTTCTTTCAGCAACTCGTCTCCTCCTACTCCTCTCTGACTCCCCCTCTGAACTGTCCCCTGTTCATCTCCTCTATTGGGAACATACGTGGGATCTGTATCATCGTCATCATCATAATCACCCTGCCTAGCTTCGCTTACCTCCGACACCTCCAAAACTGCACCAACAGCAGGTACTTCATCATCTTCACATGTTACGTCCATAGTGTCACCGCCTAACTCAGACATATGAGGTGGCGTAACTTGCTAAGCGCCTTCATCTTGTTGTAACAATGGCTGTGAATCAGTTAATTCCCCACCAATTAACTCCTGCGAAGTGTCAAATGAAATGGATGTGGTGCTTGTAGTAGCACTGGTGGCTGCGGAAGATGAGGTGTACTGTTTTAAATAGTCAACCACGTCCTGACAATTTTGGGAGTTGATGGGATGTGCCTTCTTCTGAGCATTTATTAATGACCTAGTAGATGCAGTAGTGAGCAATGTTGCTATTTTTGCAGATGATATAAAATTGGGCAGAATCATCAACTCTCAGGAAGATAGTGTCATATTGCAACAGGATCTGGATAGGATGGCTATATGGGCACATAAATGGCAGATGAAATTCAATGTTAAAAAATGTAAAGTCATGCATTTTGGTCGTACCAATGGTCTAGCACCATACAAAATAAATGGGATACAGTTGGGGACATCAAACTTGGAGAAGGACTTAGGAGTACTCATCGACAACAAGTTAAATAATTGTACTCAATGCCAAGCCGCTGCAGCTAAAGCTAACAAAATTTTGGGATACATTAAAAGGGAAATAAAAACTCGAGCTAGCATAATATTGCCCCTGTTTAACTCTCTAGTAAGGCCACATCTGGAATATGGAATTCAGTTCTGGGCACCACATTACAAAAAAGATATTGCAGTTTTAGAGCAGGTGCAGAGACGAGCAACAAAATTGATATGTGGGATGGGAGGTCTCACTTACCAAGAAAGGTTAGATAAACTGGGTTTATTTAGTCTAGAGAAAAGATGCCTTAGAGGTATCTAATTAACATGTATAAATACATCAGAGGGCAATATAATAGCTTGGCGGATGAGCTTTTTGTCCCTAGGCCTTCTCAGAGGACTAGAGGACATGATCTGCGCATGGAGGAAAAACATTTTAGCCATTTATTTAGGAAAGGGTTCTTTACAGTAAGAGTGATTAAGATGTGGAATGCATTGACACAGGAAGTCGTTATGGCAAACTCTATACCTGCATTTAAAGGGGGCTTAGATGCTTTCCTTGTGTTGAAAGACATCCATGGCTACAATTACTAGGTAATGCCCAATGATGTTGATCCAGGGATGTTATCTGATTGCCATTTGGAGTCGGGAAGGAATTTTTTTCCCTTTTGGGGCTAATTGGACCATGCCTTGTAAGGGTTTTTTCGCCTTCCTCTGGATCAACAGGGATATGTGAGGGAGTAGGCTGGTGTTGTACTTTGTTCTCTGGTTGAACTCGATGGACGTATGTCTTTTTTCAACCAAAATAACTATGTAACTATGTAACTGTACTTTGGTCGAGGGCCGCACGAAATCACATCAACACGACCTCGCACAGACCTGCCAGTGGCCTTCCTCTGGGTCTGCCTCTACCTCTGCCTGTTTTGTCTGTTGTGTCCATATCGGGGGGGGGGGGGGGGATGAAGTAAAAGGTATGCACTGACTTGACTAATACAATGTGCAATCACACAGATGTAGTTAACAGGTATGCACGGAGTGGTATATCACACTGCGTGCACTCACGTAGGTAGGTGGGTGCACTGAACACAACAGGTAGGTATATGCAGTGATGAGTTGGGTGCACTGAACACAACAGGTAGGTATATGCATGATCTTCTCTGTATCGTTTTGAAATGCAATTATTTTGTATTTAATGACCAATTTTTTCTACAGGTCCGCGGCACTGCCATGGGGTCGAACGTGGCCCCGTCCTACGCAAATATATATATGAACGTATACGAGGAAAGCTTCGTGTACACTAATCACATTTTTCAGAAATATGCCAAAATTTGGCTTAGATATATAGATGATATATTTTGCGTGTGGGCGGGGCCACGTTCGACCCTTGATGAATTTGTTTCTTATTTGCATAATCAGTGTGAGGCTATTCACCTTACCATACATTCTGATACCAACAGTGTCAGTTTCCTTGACACGTCTGTTATCTTAAAGGAAGGCCATCTATCTACTGATTTGTTTGTGAAACCTACAGATCGTAACTCTATCCTTTCTTTTGACAGTTTTCACCCCAGGAGCACGAAATGTGCTATACCAAAGAGTCAATTCTTGCGGATAGGCCGCATAGTGGATGATGGTGAGGTATTACAATCTCGCTTAGAAGAAATGACCCAGAAATTTCTGGCACGTCAATATCCTGGTGATGTGGTGGCAAATGCTCGTAGGGAGGTGAGTGGACCATCAGGATATCATAAGAGGGGCAGGAGTGTTAAGAACAGACTGCTGTTTATTTCACAATTTAATGTATGGAGTAATCCCATCAGCAAAATTCTCAAGAAACATTGGCACACTCTGTCTCACTCTTTCCCCTCTATTAATGAATTTCAAAATCCACCGTTATTTTCGTACAAACGAGCTCCCACTCTGCGGGACAGACTAGTCCATGCGGAGATGAGGACCTTAGTTAGACCTCCTGAGCGGTCTACTCGCAAGGGGACATTCCCCTGTCTCAACTGCGTTCACTGCTACTCCATCATCAGATCCCCTTATTTTGTTCACCCACATACAGGCAAACAATACACCATTAACGGATGCTATAATTGTGATTCACAATATGTCATATATTTACTCAAGTGTCCATGTGGACTCATTTATGTGGGACAGACTACCTCCAAATTTAAAGTTAGATTATCTGCCCATAAGTCAGCAATTCGCAATAAAATAATTGAGCAGGCTGTTCCCTCACATTTTGTTAAATTTGGACATAGTGTTAACCAACTTCGCTGTCAGATAATAGAAGGTGTTCCCCCCATGACTAGAGGGGGCAGTAGAATCAAAAGACTTCTATATAGGGAAGCCTTTTGGATCAGGACACTAGATTGTCTGGATCCAAGGGGCCTCAATAGAGAATATGACCTCACACCTCTTATGTAATGTTCCCCTTATTTGATGTCCTATCTGATGGACTTGATGCATTGCATCTTCGTGACCATCAATTTTATAGTGTATTTTGTTACTACTTAGCTGCATATCTGTTTCCTGGCATTTCAGATGTATAGCATCATCCATTATGATTTTATTGTAAGCTGTTGTTGCCTCTTTTTCTTCACATCTCTGGCCTCTCTCCTGCTCTGCTGGGCCCTCCCCGCTGTGTCTCGCCCCTTGGCGTCGGGTTGCCATGGCGGCGTGGCCGGGGTGGAGTGTGTGGGGAGCGGCTGGTCGCTTTGGCGTAACGCGCATGCGCCTATTTTTGACGCGTGTGCGTTTGCCTGGCGTCCTGGCCGCCTCCCCGTACGCGTCCGGCCACTCCCCTGGCCGTTCGCGTCATTCCATCTCTGGTCGCGTGCCAATGCGGAGACTCGGCCCGCCTTTGATGGGTGGAGTCGGCCGCTGATGGCGTTCGGTGCGCTTGGTGGTGAGACGTGGCGGCGGGAGGCCCTGTACAGAGTGTGGGTGAGCGCTCCATGTCCCTATTGGCCCCCTTGCTGATTTTGAATGTTCCCCATCAGGTCCGCACGTAAGATTAGGACTTGTGATTGGTCTGTATATTCAGACCTGTGATTGGATGATATGCGGGTGGTTATATATAAATGTTGTATGCTATGTATACTTGTCAGTCTGTCATCCGCTTGATAAAGGGGGATCCCCCCGAAACGTCGCACCTTGTGTGACAGCCTGTAACTTTGATACTACAATAAAAGAGCATGAATACTTAGATGGTGCCGGCTTCATCTTCTACTGCAATTTTTCCGCTTGGTTAACGGATTGCCTGAGCACATCGCTGTTTATTCATCTAGGAGTGCCTCCTTCTCTACACACCAGTAGGTATATGCAGTGATGGGTATTACAATGTGCACCTGTCACACACAGACAGGTAGCAGACAGGCACAGTGACACTGCGTGTGCTCACGTAGGTAGGTGGGTGCACTGTGAACAACAGGTAGGTAGGTATATGCAGTGATGGGTATTACAATGTGCACCTGTCACACACAGACAGGTAGCAGACAGGCACAGTGACACTGCGTGCGCTCACGTAGGTAGGTGGGTGCACTGTGAACAACAGGTAGGTAGGTATATGCAGTGATGGGTATTACAATGTGCACCTGTCACACACAGACAGTTAGCGGATAGGCAGAGTGACACTGCATGCGCTCAACTCACGTAGGTAGATGGGTGCACTGTGAACAACAGGTAGGTAGGTATATGTAGTAATGGGTATTACAATGTGCACCTGTCACACACAGACAGGTAGCAGACAGGCACAGTGTCACTGCGTGCACTCATGTAGGTAGGTGGGTGCACAGTGAACAACAGGTAGGTAGGTACAGTATATGCAGTGATGGGTATTACAATGTGCACCTGTCACACACAGACAGGTAGCGGACAGGCACAGTGACACTGCGTGCGCTCAACTTATGTAGGTAGGTGGGTGCACTGTGAACAACAGGTAGGTAGGTATATGCAGTGAGGGGTATTACAATGTGCACCTGTCACACACACACAGGTAGCGGACAGGCACAGTGACACTGCGTGCGCTCAACTTATGTAGGTGGGTGGGTGCACTGTAAACCAACAGGTAGGTAGGTATATGCAGTACTGGGTATTACAATGTGCACCTGTCACACACATAGTTACTCACTGAATGTGCTGGGCCTGGCAGTGGCACACAGTATGAATTATCAAGGGTGTCTATGCAACACAAGTGTCAGTGGGATACACAGAAAAAAAATAGATCACAACAACAAGATTAGCTCTCAAAAGAGCTGTTGTGGGGTGCTATTTTAGCATTAAGAATCAGCAAGGAGCAAGCTAAGAAGCCTACAAGAGCCTAACTAAACTTTCCCTATGAGAGAGTCTGCAGCAGTTGTCCCTTCTCTATTTACTGCAGGCACACGAGTGAGTATAATGGCCAGCGGTGCCTGCCTTTTATAAGGGGGAAGTGGCTCCAGGAGGGAGTGTAGCCTGATTAGCTACAATGTGATTGCTGACTGTGATGTAGAGGGTCAAAGTTGACCCTAATGGTGCATTATGGGGGCGAACCGAACTTTCGGAAAAGTTTGCGGTTCTCTGCGATCGCGAACCACCGTTCGAGCCATCTCTAATCACAACATGATAACGTTTGATCTAGTGACTGATGGGCCACGGGGCAGCAGGACCACTAAAACTATGAATTTTAGAAAAGCAAAGTTCAATCAACTCAGGCAGGCACTAAGTTTGGTGAACTGGGATAATGTGCTACAAGGGAAGGACACTGAAGGGAAATGGCAAGCTTTTAAACTTATTCTCAATCAATATTGTAGTATGTATATCCCATATGGAAACAAAACATTTAGGAATAAAAAAAGGCCTCTATGGATGAATAGAAAGGTTAGAGATAAAATGAAGTTGAAAAAGAATGCCTATATGGTCCTAAAACAGGTGGGGACCGAGGATGCATTAAGTAATTGTAAGGAGTACAATAAAAGTTGTAAAAAAGAAATTAGACTGGCAAAGATTGAAGCTGAAAATCTAATCGCTTGGGGTATCAAATCTAACCCAAAGAAGTTTTACAAGTACATCAACTCTAAAAAAGAAAGGTTGACTGTATTGGACTCCTAAAGGATGAGGGTGGGAACTCAATGGTGGATGATCAAGGTAAGGCAGAGTTATTAAATGCTTTCTTTGCTTCTCACTTCACAAGGGAAACATCACTGTTGCAAATTACAGAAGCAGAAGAGTCTCAATCTTCCAATTGTAAATATTAAATACTTAATGCAGGAAGAAGTGAAGGGAAGACTAAATAAATTAAAAATAGACAAGGCACCGGGCCTGGATGGCATGCATACTCGGGTCCAAAGGGAATTAAGTTCAGTCATAGATAAACCCCTTTATCTTATCTTTTGTGCCTCTCTTTCAACTGGCAGAGTCCCAGTAGATTGGTGTACAGCCCATGTTTTCCCATTATTTAAGAAGGGCAAAAAATCAGATCCAGGAAATTATAGACCAGTAAGCTTAACATCAGTTGTATGCAAAGTATTTGAGCGATTACTATGAGATACTACTATACATACTTCATAGTAGAAAATAATCTTATTTCTCAGCATCGGCATGGGTTTACCAAAGAAAGTCCAGTTTGACTAACATGCTCAGCTTTTATGAGGTAGTGAACGCTAATGTGGATATTGGGAATGCTGTAGATGTGATATACTAGGGCTTTGCTAAGGCCTTCGACACTGTTCCCCACAAAAGTCTGGTGCAAAGTTGAGGATGCAAGGACTGGGGAAGAGTTTGTGTGCATGGATAGGGATTCGCTAACGGACAGAAAACAAAGAATTGTGGTCAATGGATCATACTCAAAATGGGTGACTGTTAGCAGTGGGGTCGCACAGGGGTTTGTACTGGGTCCAGTGCTCTTCAATTTATTTATTAATGACCTAGTATATGCAGTAGAAAGCAATGTTGCTATTTTTGCAGATGATACAAAATTGTGCATAATCATCAACTCTCAGGAAGATAGTGACATATTGCAACAGGATCTTGATAGGATGGCTATATGGGCACATAAATGGAAGATGAAATTCAATGTTAAAAAATGTAAAGTCATACGCATCCAACCTTGACATGGTGAAACATTGGTGGAGCCCTGCCTCCCCAAAACCCTGGGTCCACTTAGATAAAGCCCTACTGGGACACAACCTAAAAAACACCCTAATTAGCATCCTGATGGGAGCTAAACCTCCCCAATCATCTTATCCCACCATCCAAGCTTCTTTAAGATCCTGGGAATATTTTGTCAAGAATCCACCTCCGCATAATGATGTAATACACTTTCCTACTCCGCTATTAGTCCTTAAACATTTTACTAAAGATCTAGATCTGAGGATGTGGACGAGCTCTGGAATAATGCATCTCCAAGATCTTTTTAATGACTCCCACCTCAAACTATTCTCGGAATTACAAAAGCAGTATAATCTTCCTCAAACTGAATTATTCACTTTCCACAGAATCTTCCACTTAATTACAAACACTAAAATAACCAGCCCCTCACTACCACCGAGAATTCTAACCATGCTCAACTATACTGGACACTTTAAAGGGGGCATCTCTATCTGGTACAAACACCTTAGATGTGAGGAAATATCGCCTCTAAGTAGATACGCCAAAGTCTGGTCGGCCGACCTAAGCAGCAACATCTCAGCGGAAAATTTAATTTCAGCTAACAGAATAGTGACTAAGATAACTCATCATAATTCCCACTGGGAGATGATCAAGAAAATCATGTATAAATGGTACAGAACCCCCAGACAAATATCCTCTTTCTCCTCATCAGCATCTCCAACTTGTTGGAAATGTAACATCCATTTAGGCACTTACCTTCATATGTTTTGGCACTGCCCCCTAGTCTCAAACCTGTGGGCCCTAGTAGAAAAACATATTCGCAAAATCTTTAAAAGGGACTTTGTACTATCTCCAAAATTCGCCCTCCTACTAGTAAGTGAGGACTATATACCTCCCAACATAAGACCTCCTATTTACCATCTAATACTTACTGCTCTTTACCTAATAACTTCTAATTGGAAATCACAGGAAGAAATGCCCCTATACCAACTTCTTCTCCACACCCAGAACAACATCCATATGGAACATGCCTCAAGAAGAAGACTGGGCCTTGAAGCCTCTAATTTCCACATGCCAACAGAATGGCATCTTTGACTGATGCATTGTTACCCGAGCTTCTCCTTAATCCACTCAGTCTCTAAATCTGAGGAATTTTTGCCCCACTGCCAAAAACAGTCTGTAATAAAACAGAGTAAAACCCAACCCAATACAATGCTCTCCCACCTACCTATGAGAGATAGGACACTAAAAGGACATTAGTACAAGCAGAGACAGACATAGACAACCTTGGTCATACAAAAAGTGAGACTCTAGCATATAGTTAGTTAGTTTTCTTTTTTTTTTTTTTAGCCCATAGGTTATAGAAATAAGAATATAATTAACACTAAGTCATGAGTGATGTTCACCTTTCAAATTAGACTCCCTCTTCTTCTTCTTTGTCTTCTATGAAACTACATACCCTCATTACCAAACAAAGTTCTAGTGAAGGCCCGTTCTGGCCCTCTGATATCACTAGAATGAATACTTACCCGCCTTTATTAATTCCCTCCTCCTGACCACCTAGTAGGTTCTGAAAGTGCCAGGATCGAGAGAATTTATGCTACGAAAGGCTATCCAATACACAGGATACTTTGGTTTCCAAGAAGCATTGATGTAATCTCTACTCATATACTGTTTATAACTCATGTAATACTGCTGACTCGTGTTAATCCAATGATTCGATCCAATTGTTGTATCATTTGTTTCTGTTAACTGTTAACTCTAATTCTCTTAAAAAAAAATTCAATAAAAATCTTTTAATGATAAAAAAAAAAAATGTAAAGTCATGCATTTTGGTCTAGCTCCATACAAAATAAAAGAAATACAGTTGGGGACATCAAACTTGGAGAAGGACTTAGGAGTACTCATCGACAACAAGTTAAATAATCGTATTAAATGCCAAGCCGCTGCAGCTAAAGCTAATAAAATTTTGGTATGCATTAAAAGAGAAATAAAAACTCGAGATGCTAGCATAATATTGCCCTTGTTTAACTCTCTAGTAAGGCCACATGAGCAATATGGAAATCAGTTCGGGGCACCGCATTACAGGAAAGATATTGCAGTTTTGGAGCAGGTGCAGAGACGAGCAACAAAATTGATATGAGGGATGGAAGGTCTCACTTGCCAAGAAAGGTTAGATAATCTGGGTTTATTTAGTCTAGAGAAAAGATGCCTTAGAAGAGATCTAATTAACATGTTTAAATACATCAGAGGGCAATATAAAAGCTTGGCCGATGAGCTTTTTGTCTCAAAGGACTTAGAGGACATGATCTGTGCATGGAGGAAAAACGTTTTAGCCATTTATTTAGGAAAGGGTTCTTTACAGTAAGAGTGATTAAGATGTGGAATGCATTGCCACAGGAAGTAGTTATGACAAATTCTATACCTGCATTTAAAGGGGGCTTAGATACGTTCCTTGCATTGAAAGACATCCATGGCTACAATTACTAGGTAATACCCAGTGATGTTGATCCAGGGATTTTATCTGATTGCCATCTGGAGTCGGGAAATAATTTTTTCCCTTTTCGGGCTAATTGGACCATGCCTTGTAAGGGTTTTTCGCCTTCCTCTGGATCAACAGGGATATGTGAGGGAGCAGGCTGGTGTTGTACTTTGTTCTCTGGTTGAACTCGATGGACGTATGTCTTTTTTCAACCCAAATAACTATGTAACTATGTACATCTCAGTCAGCAGACACATGGCAGCCAATCAGGCTGCACTCACCCACAGATCCCCCCCCTTTAAAAATGCCGCAGTGCTGGCCATGTCCTCATTCTGGTGCTGCTGCTGTAGTGAGTGGAAGGGCGCTTCTGTTTATTGCTGATTGCTGAAAGCACCCCAAATCAAAAGCCCTTTTGAGGGCTCATATTGTTAAAAACAATTTTGTGTGTGTGACTCGAGACACTAGTCACACTGCATACAGCCGGCCATAGACAATCATTGCTGGGCTGTGTAGTTCTACTATACGCTTCTATCTATATTGCAAGCAAGGCAGCACACAGTCTATCATAAGCTGTGCTTAGCTTGCTACTGTATCTGTTATTGATATCAGTCTGTGTGGGTTACGCACGCTGCATACAGTCGGAGTCAGTTGCTGGGCTTTGTAACTATAGCAAGCAAGCCAGCACACTGTCGATCATAAGCTGTGCTTGGCTTGCTACTGTATCTATTATTGATATCTGTCTGTGTCGGTTACACTTACACTGCATACAGGCCACACAGTCATTGCTGGGCGGTGTAGTTGTGTAGTTCTTTTATCTATATTGCAAGCAATCCAGCACACTGTCTATCATAAGCTGTGCTTAGCTTGCTACTGTACCTGTTATTGATATCTGTTTGTGTGGGTTACACACACTGAATACAGTCCACAGTCATTTGCTGGGCTTTGTAGTTCTACTATACTCTTCTAACTATTGCAAGCAAGCCAGCACACTGTCTATCATAAGCAGTGCTTAGCTTGCAACTGAATTTGTGATTAAACGTACTATACGATATCTCTCTGTTAAAGTACACAGCCCTGTAATACACACACAGCTGCGGTGTATTTGACACTGATTGTGTGCCTCTTTGTGATTACACACACTGTCTACCACTATTGAATATTGTTAGTACTACTGCATACCCAATATGGAAAAAATGACAAGCAGAGGCAGGCTACCCCGCACGTCTTTTCGGGGTCCTGCTAGTTTGATTTTGCTTGGCCCTCGACCAATGTAGAGTGTTCAGAAGGCACGTACCCTCAACCCCCAAAATTATGAGGCCATAGTTGACTTCATAACACAGAACACCTCAGCTTTCGGACGGTACCGTGACATATCTTCCTCCTCCTGCTCTGATTCAGGCACCTTGCAACTATTTAACACTTAGCCGGCAGCCACCACTACTACTAGCACCACAGCAGCTCCATTTCACTGTTTGCAGGAGTTATTCACACAGGTTTGTGATGGATTTACTAATGCACGAGCATTATAGGTATTGGTAATGAAGGTGCTAAGGATGTTACACCACCTCATATCTCTCAGTTAGTCGTCTCTATGGAACATAAGGTGTGAGGATAATGAAGTACCTCTTGTTGGTGCAGTTTTGGAGGTGTCTGATACAAGCGAAGCTGTGGATGATGATGATCATCATGGCATGGATGTCACGTGGGATCCCAGAAGACAAGATGAACAGGGGCACAGTTCAGAGGGGGAGACAGAGAGAAGGAGGAGGAGACAAATTGCTGTAAGAAGCAGGAGGAGCTCATCGGAAACAGCTTGTGGCAGTGTCCGGTGGCGTGTATTCCCACCTAGGGACAGCCAGCCAACATGTCCTTCAACGTCAGCTGCTGCCACCACCACAATGCCGTTAACCCAGAGCTTACCAGTGTGGACATTTATTTGTGTCTCTGCCTCAGATTACAGCAATGCCATCTGTAATATCTACCACCAAGGGACAACAGACTTATGAAAGCAAGTCAAGAAACACAAACACCAATGGGATGAGCACATGAGGAAAAGCAGCACACAAATGGTTAGTGGGGTTGGTGGGGGGGGGGGGGGGGAGGAGGGGGAAATTAAACCAGTGGTGAATGGCTAGTAATGCTCGGGTGGGGGGGAGGAGGAGACAAAAAAGTGTCAATGGAATTGTAAGGCATATATTAATAGTAGCAAATAAGTGGCAAGGGAACTTAAGGTGGTTAGTGTATGAGTTGTGAGGCATAGATTAATTGTAGCAAAAGGTAACAAGGGAGCTTCAGGCAGTGAGTGCATTTATATAGAAAAGGAGATGGTGTATACGAAATCACTCATAAAGTTGTACTAGAGTGTAACAAGATAGGTGGTGAGCAAAGTGTAGTATAATTGTAAAAGATCTTATCAGTACCGACATCAGGCACCTCTGTGCCTAGGTGACGGGAAACTGCATCTTAAGTAATAGAATATGCCAGCCGTGGGCCAATAGGAGTGGGGGGGGGGGCAGGTCATTAGCTTCCCGCCAGGAGAGTGTGACACTGACGTCATGTCCTGTGAGGTCATGCATGGGGAGGGTATGCAGTATGATTGATGCGACCTTAACTTCTTATTATATGATGAAGTGGCAGTGGTTTGCACATGCGGGGAAATGAATGCTTCCATTGACAACTTAAATATGGGCGTGATTGACGGACATGACGCCCGTGCCCATGTGAGATGTGGCGGTATGGAAGCGGCCATGTTTAGGGAGGGCGTCTTGCCCTTAGTGAACGATCTAGCTAGTAAATGTGGGTGTAATAGTAAGGTAGCTTACAGATATAAAATTAAATTAAATACTGAGATAAACGTAATGACTGTGTAAAACGGCTTGGTAACCGATAGTAGGTAATGTCAATATAGGTGTATGGATAGTGAACTGTGTTGTAGTGTTCTGCTGCCATCTTGTGGACAAACATCAGTATAGCTGCCAACATATTAGATCAGTATATAACGAGGAATACATAAAAACATTAATAAATACAAAAATTAAATGAATAAATACACAAATAAATAAACAAATGCATACATTAATGGATGATGTAGAAATCTTTTTTTGCCTGGGCTAATATATAATATAGATACTAAATAAGCCCTAAAGTATGAAAAAAATCATAGAATCCGCGTTGCAAAATCCGATATAAATATATAAATGACATAAATATTATAAAAATGAACATTATCATAGTTATGAATGGATGAATAAACATAAAAACAAATATAAATATTTAATAAAAATATGTAAGGAGTAAAAATTAAAAAGATATGATGAAAGAGGCGATTAAAGATAAAATAGTTATGAAGGGTTCCTAATGGTTCATGCTTTCATCTGCTTTCATTATCCCACTTTTGAACCAGAAACACCGGCAGAGACGCCTGACCTGGGCTACAGAGAAGCAGCACTGGACTGTTGCTCAGTGGTCCAAAGTACTTTTTTCGGATGAACACAACACAGGCACAAACAGAGAGGTGAGAGGAAGCAGGTAAGGACTAAAAAAAAACAAAAAACAAAAAAAAAAAACTTTAAACAATATTGCGGTTCTTTGCATTGGTTAGGATGTGCTAACACGTTGTGGTGTAGTCTTTAATTTTTGAGGACTCCACCCCAGCTTCACTCACTCCCCCTACTCACCCTCCCCCTCCACCCCTTCCCCTCCTCCACCCCAACTTTACTCGCTCCCCCTCCTCCACCCCAACTTCACTCACTCCCCCTACTCCCCTCCTCCACCCCTCCCCCTCTTCCACCCCAGCTGCACTCACTCCCGAACTTCACTCACTCTCCCGTTTCATCTTTTACCACCACAGTTTACTTTAAATAATTTTTCCCCACACAATAGTCATCATGTTGGACTATGCTGTACAGTGTACATCCTGCAACATGTATGCATGCCTTGATCAGCGGATTGAGGGTGTTTACTGTTGCCCTGGGTGTGTGCGGGTTGCCCAGTTAGAGGCGGAAGTCGCAGAGCTAAATAAGCATCTCGCAACACTGAGACGCATACACAACATGGAGATGAGCTTGGATCTCACGATCCAGACACTGGATGGAACCGTTGAAGATGAGGTGGGTGGAGTAAAGCCGGAGCAAGAAGCAGAGGTAGCCGCTAGTTGGGTCACAATTAGAAGGGGTAGGGGAAAAAGTGGCAGGGAGGCTAGTCCCGAGTTGTCCCTCACTAATAAGTATGCTTGTTTGCGTAATATTGGGGAGGATGATTCAGGAGTAGCAATGCTGCAGCAGGATGTGCTCCTTAGCAACCAATGGGCAGACTGCCGTAACGAGAAAGGGAATAGGAGTGCAGCTAAGGCTAGACAGGTACTGATGGTAGGGGATTCAATTATTAGGCATACAGATAGGGTAATCTGTTGAAGAAACTGTGAATGCCGTACAGTCTGTTGCCTCCCAGGTGATCGGGTTCGGCATGTAGCGGAAAGAATTGACAGATTATTGGGTGGGGCTGGGGAAGACCCAGCTGTCATGGTACACATTGGCACCAATGACAAAGTTCGTGGGAGATGGAAGGTCCTCAAAAATGATTTTCAGGTACTTGGAGATAAACTTAAAGCAAGGACCTCCAAGGTGGTGTTCTCTGAAATACTGCCAGTGCCACGTGCTACATCTGAGAGACAGAGGGAGCTTAGGGAGTTAAATAAGTGGCTGAGAAATTGGTGTAGGAAGGAAGGGTTTGGGTTCCTGGAGAACTGGGCAGACTTTGCAGTCGGCTACAGGTTCTACAGCAGGGATGGGCTGCACCTTAATGGGGAGGATGCAGCTGCATTGGGGGAAAAGATGGCTAAACGGTTGGAGGAGATTTTAAACTAGGATCTGGGGGGAGGCGGGAGGATAAAGTCTCAATATGTAAACAAGATAAGGTAAAAAGACAGTGGGAGCCTAACATTATGGGGGGTGGAGAGGGGATGGGGACAGTGTAAAGATTAAGGAGGTTGGTAAAACTTCAAGTAGCCCATTTCATGTAAACAAAATTGGTAAATGTGGTGGTAAAAATATAAAGTGCATGGTAACCAATGCTCGGAGCCTTGCAAATAAAATAGACGAACTAGAGTTCATTCTGAATGACAAAGGCTATGACCTTGTGGGAATAACCGAGACATGGATGGATGAAAGCCATGACTGGATAGCTAATTTAAAAGGATACAATGTGTTTAGGAGGGATAGAACAGGGAAAAAAGGTGGAGGGGTTTGTCTCTTTGTTAAGAATTCTTTTACAGCTGTCCTCAACGATGAGATGGAGGAAGATTGTGAAGATGTGGAGTCCGTTTGGGTAAATATTCATGGTGGAAATAAAAGTTGCCAATTGCTTATTGGGGTATGCTACAGGCCACCTCATATTAATGAGGCTGCAGAACTGCGATTACTACAGCAGATTGAAAAAGCTGCAAGTAAAAATGAGGTCATAGTTATGGGCAACTTCAACTTTCCAGACATTGACTGGGGTATTGAGGCTACCCATTGTGGTAAAAGCAGCAGATTTCTGGCAGCACTACAGGACAATTACTTGACTCAAATGGTAACGGAACCATCTAGGGGGAATGCGTTGCTGGATCTGATCATTTCTAATAGACCAGATAATGTATCAAATGTGCAGGTTCAAGAACATTTGGGAAATAGTGATCACAACATGATAACGTTTGATCTGGTGACTGATAACCACGGGGCAGCGGGACCACTAAAATTATGAATTTTAGAAAAGCAAAGTTCAATCAAATTAGGCAGGCACTAAGTTTGGTGAACTGGGATAATGTACTACAAGGGGAGGACACTGAAGGGAAATGGCAAGCTTTTAAACTTATTCTCAACCAATATTGTAGTATGTATATCCCATATGGAAACAAAATGTCTAGGAATAAAAAAAGGCCTCTATGGATGAAGAGAAAGGTTAGGGATAAAATGAAGAGGAAAAAAAGTGCCTATAAGGTCCTAAAACAGGAGGGGACCGAGGCTGCACTAAGCAATTATAAGGAGTGCAATAAAAATTGTAAAAAAGAAATTAGGCTGGCAAAGATCGAAGCTGAAAATCAAATCGCTAGGGATATCAAATCTAACCCAAAAAAGTTTTACAAGTACATCAACTCTTAAAAAACGAAAGGTTGACTGTATAGGACTCCTAAAGGATGAGGGTGGGAACTCAATGGTGGATGACCAAGGTAAGGCAGAGTTATTAAATGCTTTCTTTGCTTCTGTCTTCACAAAGGAAACAGCACTGTTGCAAATTACAGAGGCAGAAGAGTCTCAATCTTCTAACTGTAATAATAAATACTTAACGCAGGAAGAAGTGAAGGCAAGACTAAATAAATAAAAAATAGACAAGGCACCTGGCCCGGATGGCATGCATCTTCGGGTCCCAAGGGAATTAAGTTCAAGACTGTGGTGCTGTGGTGCTGGTTTTAGCCTGTCGTGTATCATGATTCAATAAAGACATACAGATCCTACCGACATTGTGCGGATTTCACTTTTTGCACAGTCTTGGATTCGAGGTTTTGGCAGCCTGCTTTCCTGCACTGTCGGTAGACGGAGGTTGTGAGCGGAGTTCCACGTACTTTGTAATTAAGTTCAGTTATAGATAAACCCCTTTATCTTATTTTTTTGTGACTCTCTTGCAACTGGTAGAGTCCCAGTGGATTGGCATACAGCCCACGTTTTCCCATTATTTAAGAAGGGCAAAAATCAGATCCAGGAAATTATAGACCTGTAAGCTTAACATCAGTTGTATGCAAACTATTTGAGGGGTTACTAAGAGACACTACATGACTTCATAGTAGAAAATAATCTTATTTCTCAGCATCAACATGGGTTTACTAAAGACAGGTTCTGTTTGACTAACATGCTCAGCTTTTATGAGGTAGTAAATGCTAATATGGATAGGGAACTGGCTAAGGGACATAAAACAAAGAGTTGTGGTCAATGGATCGTACTCAAAATGGGAGACTGTTAGCAGTAGGGTCCCACAGGGGTCTGTACTGGGTCCAGTGCTCTTCAATGTATTTATTAATGACCTAGTATATGCAGTAGTGAGCAATGTTGCCATTTTTGCAGATTATACAAAATTGTGCAGAATCATCAACTCTCAGGAAGATAGTGCCATATTGCAACAGGATCTGGATAGGATGGCTATATGGGCACATAAATGGCAGATGAAATTCAATGTTGAAAAATGTAAAGTCATGCATTTTGGTCGTACCAATGGTCTAGCACCATACAAAATAAATGGGATACAGTTGGGGACATCAAACTTAAAGAAGGCCTTAGGAGTACTCATCGACAACAAGTTAAATAATCGTACTCAATGCCAAGCCGCTGCAGCTAAAGCTAACAAAATTTTGGGATGCATTAAAAGGGAAATATAAACTTGAGATGCTAGCATAATATTCCCCCTGTTTAACTCTCTAGTAAGGCCACATCTGGAATATGGAATTCAGTTCTGGGCACCACATTACAAAAAAGATATTGCAGTTTTAGAGCAGGTGCAGAGACGAGCAACAAAATTGATACGTGGGATGGAAGGTCTCACTTACCAAGAAAGGTTAGTTAAACTGGATTTATTTAGTCTAGAGAAATATGCTTAAAAACAAGAAGAGGATCGAGAGCTCAATATGGTGCAGTATTGTCAGGTAAAATGAAGAGTTCAATACCATTTTATGTGTATATACTCACAAACACGGGTTACCCATAGGCAATTACTTTAAATGCAGGTGGGGAGCATTAGGACCTGACCCCACTCAGGTTAAGAAGTCGCTCTCTGTAGATAGTAGATGGGGATGCACCCCTCCACCCAGGGTGGACTAGAAGATCAGCAAAAGCTCGGTATACAGAGGCGCCAGAGTAGAGTAAAATGTTTTAAAAACCGTTTGAAAGCAGAGGGGAATGTTAGGGTGGACTTACCTCCCTCTTACAAAAAAGAAAACTCACTCGAGTCTCGATAAAACAGAATTGACAAATAATTTATTCAACTCCACAAATGCAACACGTTTCGCGGGCGTGACCCCGCTTCCTCAGGCAAAAATGGGAGCACAACTCATTGGGACAAGCAGTAGGTTTGAGCGCCTGTATACCGAGCTTAGTCTAGAGAAAAGACGCCTTAGAGGGGATCTAATTAACATGTATAAATACATCAGAGGGCAATATAATAGCTTAAAAACACACGATTGGTTCACACGCACTGTCATACACCCTTTACCTGCCATACCACATCTAGCAGCCATTAGCATTCAGGTGGGAGGCTTCAGTTGGACGCCATCGCAAGATTGCTTCGCTAGCAGGACCGCCCCGTGCAGGCATCCCTCCCACAGGGGTCCCTCCCTAACCGTTCACCTGTCCGCCATGTCCTAGAGCTGAAAGAAAACGTTTAAAAACACACGATTGGTTCACACGATGGCCAGGGGCCCCGGACCTCTCTCACTGGCCGGGGCCCCAAGGCCAACACGTGATACCTGGAGGGGAGTGCAGGTGGGCCTGGACCTCTCACACCCAGCTGCTGGTGTTGGTCCACTGTGTTTTATCAAGGGCAGGGTCAATACAGCTAACTATCAGGAGATTTTGGAGCACTTCATGCTTCCATCTGCTGAAAAGCTTTATGGAGATAAAGATTTCATTTTTCAGCACGACCTGGCACCTGCTCACAGTGCCAAAACCACTGGTAAATGGTTTACTGACCATGGTATTACTGTGCTCAATTGGCCTGCCAACTCTCCTGACCTGAACCCCATAGAGAATCTGTGGGATATTGTGAAGAGAAAGTTGAGAGACGCAAGACCCAACACTCTGGATGAGCTTAAGGCCACTATCGAAGCATCCTGGGCAGGCATGCTCAGATGTACCAAAATTCGGTTCAGGTACATTCGAATTCGGGTCCGCGTGACATTCGAATTCGAATTTGTCTTTGACCATGAAATTCGGTTTGAATTCATATTCGCATTGAAATAGGTGTACTTAAAAAAACAAAACTAAAAACGTGACGTGTGCCACTGGCAGCAGGCAATGCATTGTGTGGACCCTGACAGCAGGAGGATAAATACAGCAGCAGGAGGATAAATACAACAGCAGCAGCAGGAGGAGGTGGAGTGACGTGTGGCACTGACAGCAGGCAATGCATAGTGTGGACTCTGGTGGTGGGACCACTGACAGCAGCAGGATAAATACAACAGCAGCAGGAGGAGGAGGTGGAGTGACGTGTGGCACTGACAGCAGGCAATGCATAGTGTGGACTCTGGCGGTGGGACCACTGACAGCAGCAGGATAAATACAACAGCAGCAGGAGGAGGAGGAGTGGCGTGTGGCACTGGCAGAAGGCAATGCATAGTGTGGACTCTGGCGGTGGGACCACTGACAGCAGCAGGATAAATACAACAGCAGCAGCAGGAGGAGGTGGAGTGACGTGTGGCACTGACAGCACGCAATGCATAGTGTGGACTCTGGCGGTGGGACCACTGACAGCAGCAGGATAAATACAACAGCAGCAGGAGGAGGAGGAGTGGCATGTGGCACTGGCAGCAGGCAATGCATAGTGTGGACTCTGGCGGTGGGACCACTGACAGCAGCAGGATAAATACAGCAGCAGCAGTAGGGGGAGGAGTGGCGTGTGGCACTGGCAGAAGGCAATGCATAGTGTGGACTGTGGTGGTGGGATCACTGACAGCAGCAGGATAAATACAACAGCAGCAGTAGGAGGAGGAGTGGCGTGTGGCACTGGCAGAAGGCAATGCATAGTGTGGACTCTGGCGGTGGGACCACTGACAGCAGCAGGATAAATACAACAGCAGCAGGAGGAGGAGGTGGAGTGACGTGTGGCACTGACAGCAGGCAATGCATAGTGTGGACTTTGGCGGTGGGACCACTGACAGCAGCAGGATAAATACAACAGCAGCAGTAGGAGGAGGAGTGGCGTGTGGCACTGGCAGCAGGCAATGCATAGTGTGGACTCTGGTGGTGGGACCACTGACAGCAGCAGGATAAATACAACAGCAGCAGGAGGAAGAGGAGTGACGTGTGGCACTGACAGCAGGCAATGCATAGTGTGGACTCTGGCGGTGGGACCACTGACAGCAGCAGGATAAATACAACAGCAGCAGGAGGAGGAGGAGTGGCGTGTGGCACTGGCAGAAGGCAATGCATAGTGTGGACTCTGGCGGTGGGACCACTGACAGCAGCAGGATAAATACAACAGCAGCAGTAGGAGGAGGAGTGGCGTGTGGCACTGGCAGCAGGCAATGCATAGTGTGGACTCTGGTAGTGGGACCACTGAAAGCAGCAGGATAAATACAAAAGCAGCAGGAGGAGGAGGTGGAGTGACGTGTGGCACTGACAGCAGGCAATGCATAGTGTGGACTCTGGTGGTGGGACCACTGACAGCAGCAGGATAAATACAACAGCAGCAGGAGGAAGAGGAGTGACGTGTGGCACTGACAGCAGGCAATGCATAGTGTGGACTCTGGCGGTGGGACCACTGACAGCAGCAGGATAAATACAACAGCAGCAGGAGGAGGAGGAGTGGCGTGTGGCACTGGCAGAAGGCAATGCATAGTGTGGACTCTGGCGGTGGGACCACTGACAGCAGCAGGATAAATACAACAGCAGGAGGAGGAGGAGTGGCGTGTGGCACTGGCAGAAGGCAATGCATAGTGTGGACTCTGGCGGTGGGACCACTGACAGCAGCAGGATAAATACAACAGCAGCAGGAGGAGGAGGAGTGACGTGTGGCACTGACAGCAGGCAATGCATAGTGTGAACTCTGGCGGTGGGACCACTGACAGCAGCAGGATAAATACAACAGCAGCAGGAGGAGGAGGTGGAGTGACGTGTGGCACTGACAGCAGGCAATGCATAGTGTGGACTCTGGCAGTGGGACCACTGACAGCAGCAGGATAAATACAACAGCAGCAGGAGGAGGAGGAGTGATGTGTGGCACTGACAGCAGGCAATGCATAGTGTGGACTCTGGCGGTGGGACCACTGACAGCAGCAGGATAAATACAACAGCAGCAGTAGGAGGAGGAGTGGCATGTGGCACTGACAGAAGGCAATGCATAGTGTGGACTCTGGCGGTGGGACCACTGACAGCAGCCGGATGAAAATGAGCGCGATGTAATATGTTGCCGCTTTATAAATACAATAAATACATAAATAAATTCATAGGTAAATCAATGCAGCAGCCCAGCAGCAGCAGGAGGAGTCCGGTAGAAATACAATAAATACATAAATAAATTCATAGGTAAATCAATGCAGCAGGCCAGCAGCAGCAGCAGCAGGAGTCAGGTAGAAATACAATAAATACATAAATAAATTCATAGGTAAATCAATGCAGCAGGCCAGCAGCAGCAGGAGGAGTCTGGTAGAAATACAATAAATACATAAATAAATTCATAGGTAAATCAATGCAGCAGGCCAGCAGCAGCAGGAGGAGTCTGGTAGAAATACAATAAATATATTAATAAATTCATAGGTAAATCAATGCAGCAGGCCTGCAGCAGCAGGAAGAGTCATGTAGAAATACATTAAATATATAAATAAATTCATAGGTAAATCAATGCAGCAGGCAAGCAGCAGCAGCAGCAGGAGTCAGGTAGAAATACAATAAATACATAAATAAATTCATAGGTAAATCAATACAGCAGGCCAGCAGCAGCAGGAGGAGTCCGGTAGAAATACAATAAATACATAAATAAATTCATAGGTAAATCAATGCAGCAGGCCAGCAGCAGCAGCAGGAGTCAGGTAGAAATACAATAAATACATAAATAAATTCATAGGTAAATCAATGCAGCAGGCCAGCAGCAGCAGGAGGAGTCCGGTAGAAATACAATAAATATATAAATAAATTCATAGGTAAATCAATGCAGCAGGCCAGCAGCAGCAGGAGGAGTTCGGTAGAAATACAATAAATATATAAATAAATTCATAGGTAAATAAATGCAGCAGGCCAGAAGCAGCAGCAGTAGTCAGGTAGAAATACAATAAATACATAAATAAATTCATAGGTAAATCAATGCAGCAGGCCAGCAGGAGGAGGAGGAGGAGTCGTCATGTATGGCAGGCAGCAGGCAATGTATTGTAAATAATTCCCAGGCAGGCACCTCATGTCCTCCTTTCGCCGACAACAGGTGCCAGGAACGTGCCTTCTATCCAGGCCTGGTTAATCTTCAAAAATGTCAGTCTGTCCACGCCCTCTGTGGACAGACGAGAGCGCTTCTCGGTGACCACGCCACCGGCCACACTGAAGCACCTCTCAGACAGCACGCTGGAAGGGGGGCAAGACAATACCTCCAGGGCGTACTGCGCAAGCTCCCTCCAGATGTGCAAGCGCTCCACCCAGTACTCCATGGGGTCCACAGGCTCTTCGCTGCCGGTGTCAAGCCCACTGAAGGACCCCATGTAGTCGGCCACCATCCGGATCATGCGCTGGCTGTGACTCTCACCAAAGGTGGCTGCTGCCCGCACCTCCTCTCTCGGCTGCAGTACCTTCATGTAGAACGCCTGCGTCAATGACAGCAGGTCTCCTGGGCGCCTGATGCTGCTGCTGGCCGCAGGCACCTGCTGCTGTGCTGCTGGACAGGGACAGAGGGAGTGGAAGGCAGGGGGAAGGCTTCCTCCAGCCGCCGAACAAGGATCTCCTGCAACTCCCTTGCTCACTGCTCACGGTCTCTGGCAGGCAGAAACTGATCCCACCTCCCCCTCAGCCGTGGGTCCAGGATCATGCTGATGCAGGCGTCCTCCCTCGCTTGCATCCGCTTGACCCTGGGGTCTGTACGCTGGCAGCGCAGCATGTGCGCTGCCATGGGGAACAGGATGGACCGTCTAACAGAGACATCAGGGTCAGCGTCCTCCTCCTCCTCCTCTTGCCCCTGAGACTCTTCCTCCTCTCTCCACCCTCGCACCACTGCTGCTGCGCTCCGATGTCCCCCCCCCAGCAGCGACGTCCAGCACCTCCAACTCCTCCTCCTCCTCCAGGGACTCCTGCGGAGCAGTGGACTGCGCAGGCGGCTGCTGTTCCAGCTGCTTCAGGGCCTCCTCTCCCAAATCCACCAAATCGCCAAGTGCCCTGTCCAGCAGACAAACAAAGGGCACCCACTGGCAGAGGGATGCCCGTTGTTCACTCACCAGGTTGGTTCCCTGCAGGAAGGGAGCCAACACCAAGCAGACCTGCTGCATCTGCCCCCATTGCGCGTTGGTGAGGAGCTGGAGTGTGGTGCTGCTTCTGCTGCCGGTGCCGGCGACAGTGGCATCATAGATGTACCGGTTAACAGCCCTCCTCTGCTCAACCAGCCGCTCCAACATTGCCAGGGTGGAGTTCCAGCGAGTTGGCACATCTATGATGAGGCGGTGTCGTGGCAGGCCCTCCTGCTGCTGGATGTCTGCCAGTTTTGCTGCAGCAGCTGTTGAGCGGCGGAAAGTGCGCACAATTTTCCGCGCCGCTTCTAACAGCTACTCCATCCACAGGTAGGTGCGCATGAACTTTTGCACCACCAGGTTCAGGACGTGGGCCAAGCAAGGGACATGGAGCAAGTCTCCACTGCTGATGGCAGACAGCAGGTTGGTGGCATTGTCAGACACCACCAATCCCACAGTGAGGCCTCTGGGGGTCAGCCACGTCCTCTCCTGCTCCCTGAGGTACCGGAGCACGTTGGATGCCGTCAAGGAGTTCTTCCCCAGGCTTTTCATCTCCAGCAGCGCTTGGAGAGACGGGATCGCTTGGCGGTGGGAGCTGCTGCTTCTCCCCTGACCCCGCGCGGTGGCACCACGTAGTGGGTGACTGGTGCTGCTGCACCGGAGGATGGACCTGCTGCTTCCTCGCTCGGGCTTTCCACCAGGCTGACCCAGTGGGCCGTAAAGGACAGATAGAGCTCTGTCCCAAACCGGCTGCTCCAGGAATCCATGGTTATGTGGATCCGCGCACTGACAGCGTGATCCAGCGCGCGGCCCACGTTCTTCATGGCAGAGCGGTGCAGTGCTGGGATCGCCCTGCGGGAGAAATAGTGGCGGCTGGGGACTTGCCACTCCGGGATCCCAACCTGCAGCAGCGCTCTGATGTCACTCCCCTCCTGCACAAAGGAATATGGCAGGAGCTGGGAGCACATGGCCCGGGCAAGCAACCCGTTCAGCAACCGGATGAGCCTGTGGGCGGGAGGCAGCACCTTGATCACACTGGGGGAATGCTTCGCTGAGCAGGGTCTGGCGGCGTTTGCCTGCACGGGAGGATAAGGAGGCCACTGTGGAGGGAGCTGATGAGGCCACTGAGGACTGGCTGCCCGGGGGGGGGGGGGGGGAGTGAGTTGCTGCTGCTGCTGCTGCTGGATGGGCAGGAGGGTCGGCTGCTGCTGCTGCTGAAATCTGTGCAGTGGCTGTCTGGCTCTGACCACTGCCTGCACCACTCATTCTCCAGCTCATTAAAGTCCTCAAAATGTCTGCTCTGTAAGTGGGTCTGCAGGCACGAGGTACTCAATTTGTGGATATCGCGACCTCTGCTGAGACTGAGATTGCAACTGTTGCAAATTGCACGGGTCGGGTCCACTGGGCACTTAGTGAAGTACTGCCAGACTGGGGACTTCAACCTGCTCTTTGAGCTTGAGGTCTGGGGTTTTTGGGTGCCTTTGGAGGATTGTGCCTTTTTGGTTGTAGTTAGAGGTTTGCTGCAGGTGGTGGTAGCGACTGAAGCAGCAGGCTGTGGCTCCTGCCTTCCACGCCCTGTGCTGGCCGTCTTGCTGCTGCCGCGCCTCTGCGCCAGAGACGTCTCAACCTGCCTTCAACCAACTGTGCTGGTGGTACTGGTGGCACATAGGAAGGATCTATCAAGTCATCATCATCAACCCCAAACAAATCCTGTGAGCCCGACTCAACCAACTCCTCTACCCCAACATCCCCTGCATCACGCCCCTCCTCCTCAGCGCCAACAACAAACTTCTGCATCTCAAACTCCTCCTCCTCCTCCTTGGATGGCCCCATCATCTCCAACTCATACTTCTCCAAAACATCCCTGTACATGGTCACAGTCTCAGGGGAGAAGAGCGTGCTCATTGAGGGCAAGCTGGTCGATGGGGTCACCGTGACCATGGCCTCAAGCGCTGGTGGAGGCCTGCTGCGGACAGGAGTGCTGGTGCTGGTGGCACTAGTCTCGCTGGTGCTGGAGGCCTGGCTGGAAAAGGTGGCTTCCTGCCCCGCCATCATTTCCCCCACAGCCTGCACCTGACTCTCCCCAATGGGCCGTGGGCGACGACCCGTCTCAAAGATGGGCGCAACACGCTGCTGTTGCGCCTCTGCTCCCTCCTCCCTGTGGTCAGTAGCTGGAGGCGGACCAGTCCCAGACCTGCTGCTGCTGGCAGTGGCTTCTGCAATGGCGCTTCCTCTCCTGGTGAACGGGTGAACGGCACGCAGGTAACTAAGAAACACCTAGGGCTCGATTCACAAAGCGGTGATAACTCAGTTATCACGCCTAAAAGACTTTAGGCGTGATAAGCCGTGCAAAGCTGAGTTAGCACCGCTTTTGCTCTTTATCGCGCGCAAAGTCCCGCGCGCAATGCTTTGCGCGCGCAATCGCGCAATTCCGCGCGCAGCGCCCATAGGCTTTAATGGGCACATCGCGCGAACTGCACTGTGCGCCGGGCGATTGCGCGCGCAAAACTTTGCTCGCGGAACTTTGCGCGAGTTTCTTTTTATCACGCCTAAACTGAGTTTAGGCGTGATACAGGGGTTTTCACAGGCGTGCAAACACTTTGCACCGCTTTGTGAATCAGGCCCCTAGCGTACTACGCTACAAGTAAGTCGTGCGGCAGACAGTCGGTGACAATTACAAATGGTCACACACAGTCAGACGCAACCAATCAATACGCTCGGGCAGGCGACAGACAGACACAGGAGGTCACTCACAACGGATGCTGGTGGTGGTGGCCTGTATGTGTTGTAACTCTTATTTATCACACACACTACGGATGATAATAAAATCACACAGTAAAAGTGAAAAAAAAATATAAGTGAACGGGTACTAGTAGACTAGTAGTATAGTAGTAGACACTAGTAGTATGCACGCACGCAGGTAACTAAGAAACACCTAGCGTACTACGCTACAAGTAAGTCGTGCGGCAGACAGTCGGTGACAATTACAAACGGTCACACACGGTCAGACGCAATCAATCAATACACTCGGGCAGGTGAGGTGACAGACAGTCACAGGTCAGGTCACTCACAATGGATGCTGGTGGTGACCTGTCACAGTCAGTAACTAACACAGTACTGAAACTAATAAAGTAACAGACTACAGCAGTAATAATTAACTAAACTAGTACTACTAGTACACAACTAACTAGAATCCCTAACCTACCTAAGCTAGTAGTAGGCTAAGGCTACCTAGGCTAGCAGGCCTAGCCTGCTCACAGACTAACACTAGCCTAGCACAGTATACACTATACACTAGCTGACTAAAAACAATCAAAATACTAGCTAACTATATAAGACAACAATAAATGTGTTTAGGAAGCAAAACGCTAGGTTTAGCAGTGAAAAAGCACTTGCTCAGACACAGCACAGCATTGGAGAATCTCTCAGTACCAGCAGCAGTCACACAAGTGCGTGGCTCCGCAAAATGGCAGCCGCCTAATATAGAGGAGGGGAGGGCCAGGCTCCCCTCCTCTGATTGGTTGCTAGGATTGCCAGGTCCTCGGCAGGACGACTTCTGATTGGCCCAATCACGTCATCCCCGAATCCTGAAGCCGAAACCGAACCCACAGCTCCATCCAGCCGAATTCGAGCGCGCACATTTGGCAGGCTTCGTATTCGAGTTCGGCTCGGATCGCAGCATTCGGGTTCGGGTTCGCATGCGGCAAACCTAAAAAACACCCGCATTTTTCGGGGGAACTTCGCATTCGGGGTCCTGCTGAGCAACCCTGATCCTGGGCCTCCATAACACCTGAGCAGTGCCACAAGCTGATTGCCTCCATGCCACGCCGCATTGAAGCAGTCATTTCTGCAAAAGGATTCCCGACCAAGTATTGAGTGCACAACTGAACATAATTATTTGAAGGTTGACTTTTTTTTGTTTTAAAAACACTTTTCTTTTATTGGTCGGATGAAATATGCTAATGTTTTGAGATAGGAATTTTGGGTTTTCATGCGCTGTATGCCAAAATCATCAATATTAAAACAATAAAAGGCTTGAACTACTTCAGTTGTGTGTAATGAATCTAAAATATATGAAAGTGTAATGTTTATCAGTACATTACAGAAAATAATGAACTTAATCACAATATGCTAATTTTTTGAGAAGATCCTGTACATCTATCAGGAAGTGTAATCCCTCCTCGAGGAGGATCTTGTCTTCCAGGGATTTGTCCGATGTCAAAAGCACGCTCACATACATTGGCCAGGAATCAAACCCAGGTCAACTGCTTGGAGGGCAGCTATGCTCACCACTATACCACCAACACTACTAGGTAGGTGGTAGTCTCTCTTCCACTACTACTACCACCACCCACCCCTTCATTTAATTTTTTTTATTTGTTACTGTGTGATTTATTACCTTTCTGTAGTAAATTGTTACATTCGCAGGCCAACATCCCTTGTTGTCACCTGCTGTGACTGTCATTTGCCGGCGCACCCTATTGATTGCATCTGACCGTGTGTGACCGACCGACTGTAATTGGTCACCCACTGTCTGGCAGTTAGTTATATTGTGTACTGTTTAGTACAGCAGGCGTTTAATAGTTACTACCTGCGCGTACAACCGTACTACTACTAGGTAGGTGGTAGTCTCTCTTCCAATAGTACTACCACCACTCACCCCTTCATTTAATTTTTTTCATTAGTTACTGTGTGATTTATTACCTTTCTGTAGTAAATTGTTACATTCGCAGGCCAACATCCCTTGTTGTCACCTGCTGTGACTGTCATTTGCCGGCGCACCCTGTTGATTGCATCTGACCGTGTGTGACCGACCGACTGTAATAGGTCACCCACTGTCTGGCAGTTAGTTATATTGTGTACTGTTTAGTACAGCAGGCGTTTAATAGTTACTACCTGCGCGTACAACCGTACTACTGCTAGGTAGGTGGTAGTCTCTCTTCCACTACTACTACCACCCACCCACCCCTTCATTTAATTTTTTTCATTTGTTACTGTGTGATTTATTACCTTTCTGTAGTAAATTGTTACTTTCGCAGGCCAACATCCCTTGTTGTCACCTGTTTTGACTGTCATTTGCCGGCGCACCCTATTGATTGCGTCTGACCGTGTGTGACCGACCGACTGTAATTGGTCACCCACTGTCTGGCAGTTAGTTATATTGTGTACTGTTTAGTACAGCAGGCGTTTAATAGTTACTACCTGCGCGTACAACCGTACTACTACTAGGTAGGTGGTAGTCTCTCTTCCACTACTACTACCACCCACCCACCCCTTCATTTAATTTTTTTCATTTGTTACTGTGTGATTTATTACCTTTCTGTACTAAATTGTTACACTCGCAGGCCAGCATACCTTGTTGTCACCTGCTGTGACTGTCATTTGCCGACGCACCCTATTGATTGCGTCTGACCGTGTGTGACCGACCGACTGTAATTGGTCACCCACTGTCTGGCAGTTAGTTACATTGTGTACTGTTTAGTACAGCAGGCGTTTAATAGTTACTACCTGCGCGTACAACCGTACTACTGCTAGGTAGGTGGTAGTCTCTCTTCCACTACTACTACCACCACCCACCCCTTCATTTAATTTTTTTCATTTGTTACTGTGTGATTCATTACCTTTCTGTAGTAAATTGATACATTCGCAGGCCAACATCCCTTGTTGTCACCTGTTTTGACTGTCATTTGCCGGCGCACCCTATTGATTGCGTCTGACCGTGTGTGACCGACCGACTGTAATTGGTCACCCACTGTCTGGCAGTTAGTTATATTGTGTACTGTTTAGTACAGCAGGCGTTTAATAGTTACTACCTGCGCGTACAACCGTACTATTGCTAGGTAGGTGGTAGTCTCTCTTCCACTACTACTACCACCCACCCACCCCTTCATTTAATTTTTTTCATTTGTTACTGTGTGATTTATTACGTTTCTATAGTAAATTGTTACATTCGCAGGCCAACATCCCTTGTTGTCACCTGTTTTGACTGTCATTTGCCGGCGCACCCTATTGATTGCGTCTGACCGTGTGTGACCGACCGACTGTAATTGGTCACCCACTGTCTGGCAGTTAGTTATATTGTGTACTGTTTAGTACAGCAGGTGTTTAATAGTTACTACCTGCGAGTACAACCGTACTACTACTAGGTAGGTGGTAGTCTCTCTTCCACTACTACTACCACCCACCCACCCCTTTATTTAATTGTTTTCATTAGTTACTGTGTGATTTATTACCTTTCTGTAGTAAATTGTTACATTCGCAGGCCAGCATCCCTTGTTGTCACCTGCTGTGACTGTCATTTGCTGGCGCACCCTGTTGATTGCGTCTGACCTTGTGTGACCGACCGACTGTAATAGGTCACCCACTGTCTGGCAGTTAGTTATATTGTGTACTGTTTAGTACAGCAGGCGTTTAATAGTTACTACCTGCGCGTACAACCGTACTACTACTAGGTAGGTGGTAGTCTCTCTTCCACTACTACTACCACCACCCACCCCTTCATTTAATTTTTTTCATTACTTACTGTGTGATTTATTATCGTTCTGTACTAAATTGTTACATTCGCAGGCCAGAATCCCTTGTTGTCACCTGCTGTGACTGTCATTTGCCGGCGCACCCTGTTGATTGCGTCTGACCGTGTGTGACCGACCGACTGTAATTGGTCACCCACTGTCTGGCAGTTAGTTATATTGTGTACTGTTTAGTACAGCAGGTGTTTAATAGTTACTACCTGCGCGTACAACCGTACTACTACTAGGTAGGTGGTAGTCTCTCTTCCACTACTACTACCACCACCCACCCCTTCATTTAATTTTTTTTATTACTTACTGTGTGATTTATTACCTTTCTGTAGTAAATTGTTACACTCGCAGGCCAGCATACCTTGTTGTCACCTGCTGTGACTGTCATTTGCCGACGCACCCTATTGATTGCGTCTGACCGTGTGTGACCGACCGACTGTAATTGGTCACCCACTGTCTGGCAGTGAGTTATATTGTGTACTGTTTAGTACAGCAGGTGTTTAATAGTTACTACCTGTGAGTACAACCGTACTACTACTAGGTAGGTGGTAATTTCTCTTCCACTACTACTACCACCACCCACCCCTTCATTTATTTTTTTTCATTAGTTACTGTGTGATTTATTACCTTTCTGTAGTAAATTGTTACACTCGCAGGCCAGCATCCCTTGTTGTCACCTGCTGTGACTGTCATTTGCCGGCACACCCTGTTGATTGCGTCTGACCGTGTGTGACCGACCGACTGTAATTGGTCACCCACTGTCTGGCAGTTAGTTATATTGTGTACTGTTTAGTACAGCAGGTGTTTAATAGTTACTACCTGCGAGTACAACCGTACTACTACTAGGTAGGTGGTAGTCTCTCTTCCACTACTACAACCACCACCCACCCCTTCATTTAATTTTTTTCATTAGTTACTGTGTGATTTATTACCTTTCTGTAGTAAATTGTTACAATTGCAGGCCAGCATACCTTGTTGTCACCTGCTGTGACTGTCATTTTCCGATGCACCCTATTGATTGCGTCTGACCGTGTGTGACTGACCGACTGTAATTGGTCACCCCCTGTTGGCAGTTAGTTATATTGTGTACTGTTTAGTACAGCAGGCGTTTAATAGTTACTACCTGCGCGTACAACCGTACTATTGCTAGGTAGGTGGTAGTCTCTCTTCCACTACTACTACCACCACCCACCCCTTCATTTAATTTTTTTCATTACTTACTGTGTGATTTATTACCTTTGTGTAGTAAATTGTTACACTTGCAGGCCAGCATACCTTGTTGTCACCTGCTGTGACTGTCATTTTCCGATGCACCCTATTGATTGCGTCTGACCGTGTGTGACTAACCGACTGTAATTGGTCACCCCCTGTCGGCAGTTAGTTATATTGTGTACTGTTTAGTACAGCAGGCGTTTAATAGTTACTACCTGCGCGTACAACCGTACTACTACTAGGTAGGTGGTAGTCTCTCTTCCACTACTACTACCACCCACCCACCCCTTCATTTAATTTTTTTCATTTGTTACTGTGTGATTTATTACCTTTCTGTAGTAAATTGTTACACTCGCAGGCCAGCATACCTTGTTGTCACCTGCTGTGACTGTCATTTCCTGACGCACCCTATTGATTGCGTCTGACCGTGTGTGACCAACCGACTGTAATTGGTCACCCACTGCCTGGCAGTTAGTTACATTGTGTACTGTTTAGTACAGCAGGCGTTTAATAGTTACTACCTGCGCGTACAACCGTACTACTGCTAGGTAGGTGGTAGTCTCTCTTCCACTACTACTACCACCACCCACCCCTTCATTTAATTTTTTCATTTGTTACTGTGTGATTTATTACCTTTCTGTAGTAAATTGATACATTCGCAGGCCAACATCCCTTGTTGTCACCTGTTTTGACTGTCATTTTCCGATGCACCCTATTGATTGCGTCTGAGCGTGTGTGACTGACCGACTGTAATTGGTCACTCCCTGTCGGCAGTTAGTTATATTGTGTACTGTTTAGTACAGCAGGCGTTTAATAGTTACTACCTGCGCGTACAACCGTACTATTGCTAGGAAGGTGGTAGTCTCTCTTCCACTACTACTACCACCCACCCACCCCTTCATTTAATTTTTTTCATTTGTTACTGTGTGATTTATTACCTTTCTATAGTAAATTGTTACATTCGCAGGCCAACATCCCTTGTTGTCACCTGTTTTGACTGTCATTTGCCGGTGCACCCTATTGATTGCGTCTGACCGTGTGTGACCGACCGACTGTAAGTGGTCACCCACTGTCTGGCAGTTAGTTATATTGTGTACTGTTTAGTACAGCAAGTGTTTAATAGTTACTACCTGCGAGTACAACCGTACTACTACTAGGTAGGTGGTAGTCTCTCTTCCACTACTACTACCACCCACCCACCCATTCATTTAATTTTTTTCATTTGTTACTGTGTGATTTATTACCTTTCTGTAGTAAATTGTTACACTCGCAGGCCAGCATACCTTGTTGTCACCTGCTGTGACTGTCATTTGCCGACGCACCCTATTGATTGCGTCTGACCGTGTGTGACCGACCGACTGTAATAGGTCACCCACTGTCTGGCAGTTAGTTATATTGTGTACTGTTTAGTACAGCAGGCGTTTAATAGTTACTACCTGCGCGTACAACCGTACTACTGCTAGGTAGGTGGTAGTCTCTCTTCCACTACTACTACCACCCACCCACCCTTTCATTTAATTTTTTTCATTTGTTACTGTGTGATTTATTACCTTTCTGTAGTAAATTGTTACATTCGCAGGCCAACATCCCTTGTTGTCACCTGTTTTGACTGTCATTTGCCGGCGCACCCTATTGATTGCGTCTGACCGTGTGTGACCGACCGACTGTAATTGGTCACCCACTGTCTGGCAGTTAGTTATATTGTGTACTGTTTAGTACAGCAGGTGTTTAATAGTTACTACCTGCGAGTACAACTGTACTACTACTAGGTAGGTGGTAGTCTCTCTTCCACTACTACTACCACCCACCCCTTCATTTAAGTGTTTTCATTAGTTACTGTGTGATTTATTACCTTTCTGTAGTAAATTGTTACACTCGCAGGCCAGCATACCTTGTTGTCACCTCTGTGACTGTCATTTTCCGATGCACCCTATTGATTGCGTCTGACCGTGTGTGACTGACCGACTGCAATTGGTCACCCCCTGTCGGCAGTTAGTTATATTGTGTACTGTTTAGTACAGCAGGCGTTTAATAGTTACTACCTGCGCGTACAACCGTACTATTGCTAGGAAGGTGGTAGTCTCTCTTCCACTACTACTACCACCCACCCACCCCTTCATTTAATTTTTTTCATTTGTTACTGTGTGATTTATTACCTTTCTGTAGTAAATTGTTACACTCGCAGGCCAACATCCCTTGTTGTCACCTGTTTTGACTGTCATTTGCGGGCGCACCCTATTGATTGCGTCTGACCGTGTGTGACCGACCGACTGTAATTGGTCACCCACTGTCTGGCAGTTAGTTATATTGTGTACTGTTTAGTAACAATAACAACAATAACAATAACAATAATATTTATATAGCGCTTTTCTCCCTGGGGACTCAAAGCGCTGTGACCCTGCATTATGCAGTCTCAAAGGCTAGGGAAAAGAGGTGAGTTTTTAGCCTTTTTTTAAAGCTGTCCAGAGAAGGAGCCTCTCGTACTGATTGTGGAAGTGAGTTCCATAGAGTAGGGGCTGCATAGGAAAAGGCCCGAGCACCAAATGTTAAGTGTATCCTGGGAATAACCAGCTTCATCTTGTTGGCAGAGCGAAGGGTGCGTGGAGGGGCATAAAGTTCCAATAGATCCGCTATGTATTTGGGTCCCATGTGGTGTAGAGCCTTGAATGTCAGCAGGCAGATCTTAAAATTGATTATCCATTTTACTGGCAACCAGTGAAGAGTTTGCAGTAGTGGGGTGATGTGTGAGCTGCGGGGGGCATTGGCTAGCTGCAGCATTCTGTACTAGCTGTAAGGGGCGCAGAACCTTATCTGTAGATCCGATTAACAGGGCGTTGCAGTAGTCTAGGCGGGAGGATACAAATGCGTGAACCAGGGCAGGTAGGTCTTCAGCTGGGATAAGGTGTTTGATTTTCGCTATATTTCTTAGATGGAAGAAGGAAGACTTGACGACAACTGATACCTGCTGTCTGAGTTTTAGATTTCCATCCAGGATCACCCCAAGGTTTCGCACAGAGTCTTTATACTGTACAGTATCGCCCCCAATTGCTAGTTTGAGGTGGTGAGCGTTTTGAACTTTATCCATCATGTGTGGACCACCTACCACCAACACCTCTGTTTTGTCAGAGTTCAGCCAGGGGCGTAACTAGGCCCCACCGGGCCCCCCTGCAAAATTTCAGAGCGGGCCCCCCCCATCTCTCCCTGGGGCCCGTTCGGGGCCGTGGTGTGGGAGCTGGAGGGGTGGCAACATGAGGGGAAGGCCTTGGCCACAGTCGGCGGGGAGAGGGGAAGTTCCCCCCTCTCCCTCACCTCGGGGCTGTCCCCTCTGCGCTTCCCTCCAGCTAACGTTATACTGTGGGCAGCGGGCAGCGGCGGGCAGATACATACCTTCCTTGCGTTCCATCGCATAATCTTCGCTCTGGCGTCTGGCGTCACTTCCGGAAGTGACGTCACTTCCGGAAGTGACGTCATAGGCCAGAGCAAAGATTATGCGGTGGAACGCAAGGAAGGTATGTATCTGCCCGCCGCTGCCCGCTGCCCACAGTATAACGTTAGCTGGAGGGAAGCGCAGAGGGGACAGCCCCGAGGTGAGGGAGAGGGGGGAACTTCCCCTCTCCCCGCCGACTGTGGCCAAGGCTTTCCCCTCATGTTGCCACCCCTCCAGCTCCCACACCACAGCCCAGAGCGGGCCCCAGGGGGGGGGCCGGGCCCCCCCGCAGGCGCAGGTGCTGCAGGGCCTATCGGTACGCCAGTGAGTTCAGCCTCAGCCAGCTGGTGTTCATCCAATTTTGTAAATCCACTAGACACGCATTTATGGATGCTGATGGGTCTTGGGTTCCAGGCTTGAAGGACAGATACAGTTGTGTGTCATCTGCATAACAATGGTATCCTAAACCATAGTTCTGGATTATTTTGCCCAGTGGGAGCATGTAGACTGCAAAGAGTAATGGTGATAGTACAGAACCCTGTGGAACTCCATAGGCAAGTGGCACTGGATTAGAGTAGTGTGTGCCCAGACATACTTGCTGTGTCCTGCCAGATAGGAAGGTCTGAAACCAGCTAAGAACAGTACCCCTTAGGCCACAGTAATTCTTCAGTCGCTGGATTAGTATTTCATGATCCACAGTATCAAATGCTGCTGACAAGTCAAGAAGAATCAGAATTGAGCAATCACCCTTGTCCCTTGCAGTAAGTAGATCATTCATTACTCGGACTAATGCTGTTTCAGTGCTGTGCATTTTCCTGAATCCTGACTGAAAAGTATCAAAGATGTTGTTATCTGTAAGCATGGCTTCTAGCTGGTTGGCGACTGCTTTCTCGATAACTTTTGATAGGAATGGTAAGTTCGCCACAGGTCTGTAGTTGGTTACAGAATCAGGATCTAGTGATGGTTTCTTCAGGAGGGGTTTTATGATTGCTTTCTTTAGTTCTTCTGGGAAAAGTCCACTTTGCAAGGAGCACTGAGTGATTTTGTGAAGTGCTGGCCTGAACAGCGCTGGGCACTGCATTAAGGATCCAGTTGGGCCAGGATCCAGGTCGCAGGTAGTGGGGCGGAGACTTTGAATGAGAATTCCAAAATCTTCTACACTCAGAGTGTCAAAGACTTGCCATGGTGGTAGGGTAGTAGGCATATGCAACGTCCAGTGGTCAATTGATGTTGTTGGTGTAATGCTGGCACAGATGGTAGACACCTTGTTTGTGAAGAAGGCAGAGAATTCTTCACACCTTTCCCTGGAGTATGTGGTTGGGGATTTTAGGCAGGAAGGATTGCAGAGTGATTCCACTGTGTGGAAGAGTTGAGCAGCTCTGTTGTTGGCTGTAGATATTTTGTGCGAGATAAAGTCTGATTTTTTCTTGGTTATTGCTTGTTGGTATTGTCTGAGGTGGTGAACTAGGCTAGATTTGTGCTCCCCAGTCCCTGATTTACGCCACTGTCTTTCTAGTCTCCGCCCTTTCTTTTTTAGATCCATGATGGTTTTGTCAAACCAATTAGCTTTCTGCTTTTTGGTTGCTGATTTGGTGCGCCATGGGGCAATACTGTCAAGTGTTTCATATATCGTGTTGTTGTACTGGGTTACTAGAGAGTTTGGGTCCATTTGACTGTGGAGCAGATTTGAAAAATCCAGGTTGGCAGTTATCCTCCCCGGTGTTAATTTACTCAGGGGACGGGTTTTGATTGTTTCTTTAGGGAGCTGCTTGATAGGGTGATGTTCAATAGTAAACTGTATTATGTGATGGTCTGACCACACCACTGGGGTTACTGTTATGTTACTAATGTCCATTCCGAGGTGGAACAGTAAGTCTAGCGTATGCCCTCCTCTGTGGGTAGCTGTGGGTAGCTGATTTTTTTAGTACAGCAGGTGTTTAATAGTTACCACCTGCGAGCACAACCGTACTACTACTAGGTAGGTGGTAGTCTCACTTCCACTACTACTACCACCACCCACCCCTTCATTTAATTTTTTTCATTACTTACTGTGTGATTTATTACCTTTCTGTAGTAAATTGTTACAATTCGCAGGCCAGCATCCCTTGTTGTCACCTGCTGTGACTGTCATTTGCCGGCGCACCCTGTTGATTGCGTCTGACAGTGTGTGACCGACCGACTGTAATTGGTCACCCACTGTCTGGCAGTTAGTTATATTGTGTACTGTTTAGTACAGCAGGCGTTTAATAGTTACTACCTGCGCGTACAACCGTACTACTAGGTAGGTGGTAGTCTTCCACTACAACTACCACCACCCACCCCTTCATTTAATTTTTTTCATTTGTTACTGTGTGATTTATTACCTTTCTGTAGTAAATTGTTACACTCACAGGCCAGCATACCTTGTTGTCACCTCTGTGACTGTCATTTTCCGATGCACCCTATTGATTGCGTCTGACCGTGTGTGACTGACCGACTGTAATTGGTCACCCCCTGTCGGCAGTTAGTTATATGGTGTACTGTTTAGTACAGCAGGCGTTTAATAGTTACTACCTGCGCGTACAACCGTACTACTGCTAGGTAGGTTATAGTCTCTCTTCCACTTCTACTACCACCCACCCACCCCTTCATTTAATTTTTTTCATTTGTTACTGTGTGATTTATTACCTTTCTGTAGTAAATTGTTACACTCGCAGGCCAGCATACCTTGTTGTCACCTGCTGTGACTGTCATTTGCTGACGCACCCTATTGATTGCGTCTGACAGTGTGTGACCGACCGACTGTAATTGGTCACCCACTGTCTGGCAGTTAGTTATATTGTGTACTATTTAGTACAGCAGGCGTTTAATAGTTACTACCTGCGCGTACAACCGTACTACTGCTAGGTAGGTGGTAGTCTCTCTTCCACTACTACTACTAGTGTTGGGCGAACAGTGTTCGCCACTGTTCGGGTTCTGCAGAACATCACCCTGTTCGGGTGATGTTCGAGTTCGGCCGAACACCTGACGGTGCTCGGCCAAACCGTTTGGCCACATGGCCGAACTAAGAGCGCATGGCCGAACGTTCCCCGAACGTTCGGCTAGCGCTGTGAATGGCCGAACGGGTCACGTGGTTCGGGCCCGAACGCGCTCTGATTGGCCGAACGGTCACGTGGTTCGGGTAAATAAATACCCGAACCACGTCATATCTCCGCCATTTCTCTGTGGGTTTAGCTTTGGGTAGGCAAGCAGGGTAGTTCGCTCTCCAGCCAGGCTAGCCAGGGTCCCCCCCAGTCATTGTGTGTCGCTGCTGGGAACAGTAGTACACCACTCGCTCAGCCACACTATATATATAGCATTGTTTACTGCCACTGTGTACCTCGCTCAGCCACGCTATATATAGCATTGTGTTTTCTGACACTCTGTGTACACGGCTTAGCCTGGCTATATAGCATTGTGTGTACTGCCACTGTGCACCTCGCTCAGCCACGCTATATATAGCATTGTGTTTTCTGACACTCTGTGTACACGGCTTAGCCTGACTATATAGCATTGTGTGTACTGCCACTGTGCACCTCGCTCAGCCACGCTATATATAGCATTGTGTTTTCTGACACTCTGTGTACATGGCTTAGCCTGACTATATAGCATTGTGTGTACTGCCACTGTGCACCTCGCTCAGCCACGCTATATATAGCATTGTGTTTACTGCCACTCTGTGTACACCGCTCAGCCAGACTATATACCATTGTTTACTGACACTCTGTGTACACGGCTCAGCCTGACTATATAGCATTGTGTGTACTGCCACTGTGCACCTCGCTCAGCCACGCTATATATAGCATTGTGTTTTCTGACACTCTGTGTACACGGCTTAGCCTGACTATATAGCATTGTGTGTACTGCCACTGTGCACCTCGCTCAGCCACGCTATATATAGCATTGTGTTTACTGCCACTCTGTGTACACCGCTCAGCCAGATTATATACCATTGTTTACTGACACTCTGTGTACACCGCTCAGCCAGACTATATACCATTGTTTACTGACACTCTGTGTACACGGCTCAGCCTGACTATATAGCCTTGTGTGTACTGCCACTGTGCACCTCGCTCAGCCACGCTATATATAGCATTGTGTTTACTGCCACTCTGTGTACACCGCTCAGCCAGACTATATACCATTGTTTACTGACACTCTGTGTACACCGCTCAGCCAGACTATATACCATTGTTTACTGACACTCTGTGTACACGGCTCAGCCTGACTACATAGCATTGTGTGTACTGCCACTGTGCACCTCGCTCAGCCACGCTATATATAGCATTGTGTTTTCTGACACTCTGTGTACACGGCTTAGCCTGACTATATAGCATTGTGTGTACTGCCACTGTGCACCTCGCTCAGCCACGCTATATATAGCATTGTTTTTACTGCCACTCTGTGTACACCGCTCAGCCAGACTATATACCATTGTTTACTGACACTCTGTGTACACCGCTCAGCCAGACTATATACCATTGTTTACTGACACTCTGTGTACACGGCTCAGCCTGACTATATAGCATTGTGTGTACTGCCACTGTGTACCTCGCTCAGCCACGCTATATATAGCATTGTTTACTGACACTCTGTGTACACGGGTCAGCCAGACTATATAGCATTGTGTGTACTGCCACTCTATGTACACCGCTCAGCCAGACTATATAGCATTGTGTGTACTGCCACTCTGTGTACACCGCTCAGCCAGACTATATAGCATTGTGTGTACTGCCACTCTGTGTACACCGCTCAGCCAGACTATATAGCATTGTGTGTACTGCCACTCTGTGTACACCGCTCAGCCAGACTATATACCATTGTTTACTGCCACTTTGTGTACACCGCTCAGCCAGACTATATACCATTGTTTACTGACACTCTGTGTACACCGCTCAGCCAGACTATATACCATTGTTTACTGACACTGTGTGTACACCGCTCAGCCAGACTATATAGCATTGTGTGTACTACCACTGTGTACCTCGCTCAGCCACGCTATATATAGCATTGTTTACTGACACTCTGTGTACACGGCTCAGCCAGACTATATAGCATTGTGTGTACTGCCACTCTGTGTACACCGCTCAGCCAGACTATATAGCATTGTGTGTACTGCCACTCTGTGTACACCGCTCAGCCAGACTATATAGCATTGTGTTTACTTCCACTCTGTGTCTGCTGGGCCTGGGAACAGTAGTACACCGCTCACCTGCCACTGTATAGCATTGTGCTCTGTGTCGCTGCTGGGAATAGTGGTACACCGCTCACCCGCCACTGTATAGCATTGTGCTCTGTGTCGCTGCTGGGAATAGTGGTACTGTATAGCATTTCTGTACTGCCACTGTACTGCTGCCAGTCAGCGTGTACTGTAAGGATAAGTGAAATGAGGAAGAAATCCGGTGAAAGAGGAAGGGGCAAGGGAAGAGGTGTTTCCCCTGACGGTTCACGTACAGGCCACAGGGGAGCACCCAAGAAAACCCACTCAATACCGCCCATGTTGTCCAGGACAACAACCCTCACAGATCCAAAAGAACAGGACCAGATAATTACTTGGATGACCTCTCAAGCGTCCAGCAGTGGGTTAAGCAGCACCAGCACATCACGCACGAGTCCGAGTCCTCAGCCAGTTACAAGGAGCCAGTGGGCACAAAGCTGACACAACCGGCAGCGACACCACGCACACAACTGCCAGATAACCAGTCCGATGAATTACCTCAGGACACAATGGGGTATTCGCAGGAGCTATTCCCAGCCCAACAAACTTCCACCTTTCAAAGGTCAATGGAGGAACAGCCAGAAATGTTGTGCCCGGATTCACAACCATTAACTGTGGGAAATGCACCGCGCACTGAAATACAAGGCGAGTCCGAGGAGGACTCGGAAACCCAAATCCCAGAGCAAGTTGGGCAGGAGGGGTTGCAATTGCAGGAGGTCGGCCGACAAGATCTGGAAGACGACGTTGGAGTGAGCTGCGCAGAGGTTGTTCTGGGGAGCTCTACTCCACGGCGGCGGCCCCCCACAATGACATATGACGAGTTTGAGGAGATGGAAGAGGAGGGTATGGACAATGTGGATATAGACCCAGATTTTGTTTGTGAACGAGAACATCGCCGTCGTAGCAGCAGCACAGATGAGTCTGTTGAAGAACCCACTGCTGCACGAGTTCGCCTTGTGCCACAAGGTAGGCGGCGCGCAATTTCAGGCACCACAAGCGTGGAAGTTCAAGTGAGAGGCAAAAGAGGAGCAAACAGAAATCGCCAGCAAGGAGGCAGGTGCTCCAAAGTCTGGGCTTTCTTTGAAGACTGCACTGAGGATGTTACCATGGCGATTTGCAAGGTGTGCAAGACCCGCCTGAGCAGGGGGAAAAGTATTATCAACCTCTCCACCACCAGCATGAGCCGCCACATGCTATCCAAACATCCCACTCTGTGGGCAAACGCGGCAGGACAGGGTACCAGCAACACTGCCTCCCTTGGGTTCACCAGACTCACCACCAGACCCGCCTCAGCAGCAGCAGTAGCCCAGCCATTGCGTGGTTCACAACATTCACAAACATCAGACGACGCTGACACTGTCACTTTCCGGAGTAGTGCTCTTGAGGTCTCCCAGTGTTCATCAAACACAACAACCAACAGCCCTTCCGTGTGCAGCGCTACGGTTCAGTTGTCTGTGTCGGAGATGTTTGAGCGCATGAGGAAATTGCCAGCAAATGACCCCCGGGCCGTGGCAGTAACAGCCAGCATAGCCAAGCTTCTGGCCTGCGAAATGCTGCCATATCGAGTGGTGGAGACAAACAGCTTCAAGGGCATGATGTCAGTGGCCATCCCACGTTACGTGGTTCCCAGCCGCTACCACTTTGCGCGCTCTGCAGTGCCTGAGTTGCATGAGCACGTGGTCAGCAAAATAACCCGAAGCTTGAAGAATGCCATTACCTGCAAGGTTCACCTCACCACTGACACTTGGACGAGTGCGTTCGGACAGGGTCGATACATCTCCCTTACCGCGCACTGGGTGAACCTTGTGGAGCCTGGCAGCGATTCCTCACCTGCTACGGCGCGGGTGTTGCCCACGCCGCAAACAGCTGCACCGCCGTCCCTCCCACTGGATAACAACAGCAGCACCTACCTCTCTGACTCCTTCTCCTCCAACGCATCTCAAAGCTGTACCTCATCCGGAAACGCTAACCCAGCAGCAGTAGGATCGTGAAAGCAGTGCAGCACAGCTGTTGGCATGCGTCAGCAAGCGTTGCTGAAGCTGATCTGCCTTGGGGATAAGCAGCACACAGGGGAGGAAATTTGGAAGGGAATAAAGGAACAGACGGATTTGTGGCTGGCACCGCTGGACCTGAAACCGGGCATGGTTGTGTGTGATAATGGGAGTAATCTCATTTGCGCTTTAAGGTTGGCTAAGCTGACACACATCCCTTGCCTGGCGCACGTGATGAACCTAGTAGTTCAGCGGTTCCTGAGGACATACCCAGGCGTGGCCGATCTTCTGTTGAAGGTGCGTCGAGTGGCCAAACATTGTAGAAATTCCAGTACTGCTTCGGGGGCACTCGCCAAGATGCAGGAGCGCTTCAATCTCCCCCACCATCGCTTGCTGTGTGATGTCCCTACGCGCTGGAATTCTACGCTGCACATGCTAGCACGCTTTTGTGAGCAGAAGAGTGCAGTGGTCCAGTACATGACGGCGCAATACCGAGGCGCATCCGGACAGCTGCCAAGCTTCTGTGGATCAGATTGGGCCAACATGTTGGACCTCTGCCAAGTCCTCCAAAATTTTGAGCAATCCACGTTGCTTGTGAGCAGTGACAACTCTTCAGTCAGCATTACCATACCACTGCTGTGTTTACTGAAGAGGTCAATGTTGAAAATCAAGGAAACAGCTGTCATGATGCAACTGGGGGAATCTGAAGGAGAAAACGATCAGCGTGATGGTACCAACATCAGGCCATCCGCCTCAGGGAACGCTGGCCCCAGCAGCTATGACGAAGAAGAGGAGGAGGAACAGCTGGAGTTGGAGCAGGAATTTCATGCCACCACTGACGAGGGCCAGAGCGGTGCACGTTGGACCTCCACAATTCAGCGCGAATGGTCAGCAGAAGCAGACCAGGAGGAAGGTGACGACTATGATGCATCACAACAACTATCACAACGCTCACAAGAGGATGATGAGGATTCTGGTAGGACTCTGGCACACATGGCTCAATTCATGCTAGACTGCATTGAACGCGACCCACGCATTGTGCGCATTCTGGACAACACCAATTACTGGGTTTATACCCTTCTGGATCCATGGTACAAACACAATGTTCCAAAACTGCTTGAAGAAAGAGTCAGACAGGTCAAAATGGAAGAATACCAGCAGGCCCTTGTGGAGACTTTAGAGAGGAGATTGACATCCTCCCCCTCCTCTAGCCAGTTGTACGCCGACAGACTTACTTCCGCAAACCCAGGAAGACCAGGAGGGCAGCAAACAACGCAAGCCGCAGCTAGTGCCCAAAAGGGAATGGTATCGGCAGTGTCCTTGGAGTGGGAACATTTTCTGACACCCATGCAGCAGCAGTCCACTGAACAGCAAGCGTGCAGATCCACCTCCAACACCGATCGCCTGGAGAAGATGGTCAAGGACTACATGTCAGATGACGTAGCTGTGTCGAACAATCCATCTGCACCCTTCAACTATTGGGTATCGAAGCTAGACACCTGGCACGAACTGGCAATGTACGCAATAGAGGTGCTGGCTTGCCCGGCAGCCAGCGTTATGTCGGAACGCTGTTTCAGTGCTGCCGAAGGCATCGTCACAGATCGGCGTATCCGCCTCTCCACAGAAAATGCAGACCGTCTGACTCAAATTAAAATGAATCAATCCTGGATTGGAAATGACTACGCAACACTCCAGGACCCCAACCAAGTAACATGACCAATGAACATCTGGGATGGTGTAGCGTTTCCGGTCCCTGTTTATTGAACCTCTCATCTGTATTACATTTATGACTGCATGGCGGCAAAAAGCATTGCTGCTATATCCGCACGCTTTTTGTCCTCATGCAAGGCCTGGGTTGTTGTGTCTCAAAAAGCATGGCCTTCTCCTCCTGCGCCTGCTCCTGTTCCATCATGTGTGCTGCTGCTGCTGCTGGGTTAGCGTTGCCGGTCCCTGTTTATGAAACCTCTTATCTTTATTACATTTATGACTGCATGGCGGTACAAAGCATGCTATCCGCACGCTTCTTGTCCTCATGCAAGGCCTGGGTTGTTGTGTCTCACAAAGCGTGGCCTTCTCCTCCTGCGCCTCCTCCTGTTCCATCACGTCTGCTGCTGCTGGGTTAGCGTTGCCGCGTGGTCCCTGTTTATTGAACCACTTATCTTTATTACATTTATGACTGCATGGCGGTACAAAGCATGCTATCCGCACGCTTCTTGTCCTCATGCAAGGCCTGGGTTGTTGTGTCTCACAAAGCGTGGCCTTCTCCTCCTGCGCCTCCTCCTGTTCCATCACGTCTGCTGCTGCTGGGTTAGCGTTGCCGCGTGGTCCCTGTTTATTGAACCACTTATCTTTATTACATTTATGACTGCATGGCGGTACCTCATGCAAGGCCTGGGTTGTTGTGTCTCACAAAGCGTGGCCTTCTCCTCCTGCGCCTCCTCCTGTTCCATCACGTCTGCTGCTGCTGGGTTAGCGTTGCCGCGTGGTCCCTGTTTATTGAACCACTTATCTTTATTACATTTATGACTGCATGGCGGTACCTCATGCAAGGCCTGGGTTGTTGTGTCTCACAAAGCGTGGCCTTCTCCTCCTGCGCCTCCTCCTGTTCCATCACGTCTGCTGCTGCTGGGTTAGCGTTGCCGCGTGGTCCCTGTTTATTGAACCACTTATCTTTATTACATTTATGACTGCATGGCGGTACAAAGCATGCTATCCGCACGCTTCTTGTCCTCATGCAAGGCCTGGGTTGTTGTGTCTCACAAAGCGTGGCCTTCTCCTCCTGCGCCACCCTCCTCCTGTTCCATCACGTGTGCTGCTGCTGGGTTAGCGTTACCGGTCCCTTTTCCTGGAACCTCTTATATGTATTACATTTATGACTGCATGCCGACAAAAAGCATGTTACCTGTGCAAAGAAAACAGACATTTCCCGCATTTAAAAGACAGTTTTCCCTTTGAAACTTTAAAATCGATTTTCTCAAAAACTATAAGCTCTTTTTGCTAATTTTTTTTTCCTCTTGTACCCACTCCCAAGGTGCACATACCCTGTAAATTTGGGGTATGCAGCATGTAAGGAGGCTTTACAAAGCACAAAAGTTCGGGTCCCCATTGACTTCCATTATGTTCGGAGTTCGGGTCGAACACCCGAACATCGCGGCCATGTTCGGCCTGTTCGGCCCGAACCCGAACATCTAGATGTTCGCCCAACACTAACTACTACCACCCACCCACCCCTTCATTTAATTTTTTTCATTACTTACTGTGTGATTTATTACCTTTCTGTAGTAAATTGTTACATTTGCAGGCCAGCATCCCTTGTTGTCACCTGCTGTGACTGTCATTTGCCGGCGCACCCTGTTGATTGCGTCTGACCGTGTGTGACCGACCGACTGTAATAGGTCACCCACTGTCTGGCAGTTAGTTATATTGTGTACTGTTTAGTACAGCAGGAGTTTAATAGTTACTACCTGCGCGTACAACTGTACTACTGCTAGGTAGGTGGTAGTCTCTCTTCCACTACTACTACCACCCACCCACCCCTTCATTTAATTTTTTTCATTTGTTACTGTGTGATTTATTACCTTTCTGTAGTAAATTGTTACATTCGCAGGCCAACATCCCTTGTTGTCACCTGTTTTGACTGTCATTTGCCGGTGCACCCTATTGATTGCGTCTGACCGTGTGTGACCGACCGACTGTAATTGGTCACCCACTGTCTGGCAGTTAGTTATATTGTGTACTGTTTAGTACAGCAGGTGTTTATTAGTTACTACCTGCGAGTACAACCGTACTACTACTAGGTAGGTGGTAGTGTCTCTTCCACTACTACTACCACCCACCCCTTCATTTAAGTGTTTTCATTAGTTACTGTGTGATTTATTACCTTTCTGTAGTAAATTGTTACACTCGCAGGCCAGCATACCTTGTTGTCACCTCTGTGACTGTCATTTTCCGATGCACCCTATTGATTGCGTCTGACCGTGTGTGACTAACCGACTGTAATTGGTCACCCCCTGTCGGCAGTTAGTTATATTGTGTACTGTTTAGTACAGCAGGCGTTTAATAGTTACTACCTGCGCGTACAACCGTACTACTACTAGGTAGGTGGTAGTCTCTCTTCCACTACTACTACCACCCACCCACCCCTTCATTTAATTTTTTTCATTTGTTACTGTGTGATTTATTACCTTTCTGTAGTAAATTGTTACATTCGCAGGCCAACATCCCTTGTTGTCACCTGCTGTGACTGTCATTTGCCGACGCACCCTATTGATTGCGTCTGACCGTGTGTGACTGACCGACTGTAATTGGTCACCTCCTGTCAGCCGTTAGTTATATTGTGTACTGTTTAGTACAGCAGGCGTTTAATAGTTACTACCGTACTATTGCTAGGTAGGTGGTAGTCTCTCTTCCACTACTACTACCACCCACCCACCCCTTCATTTAATTTTTTTCATTTGTTACTGTGTAATTTATTACCTTTCTGTAGTAAATTGTTACACTCGCAGGCCAGCATACCTTGTTGTCACCTGCTGTGACTGTCATTTGCCGATGCACCCTATTGATTGCGTTTGACCGTGTGTGACCGGCCGACTGTAATTGGTCACCCACTGTCTGGCAGTTAGTTATATTGTGTACTGTTTAGTACAGCAGGCGTTTAATAGTTACTACCTGCGCGTACAACCGTACTACTACTAAGTAGGTGGTAGTCTCTCTTCCACTACTACTACCACCACCCACCCCTTCATTTATTTTTTTTCATTACTTACTGTGTGATTTATTACCTTTCTGTAGTAAATTGTTACATTCGCAGGCCAGCATCCCTTGTTGTCACCTGCTGTGACTGTCATTTGCCGGCGCACCCTGTTGATTGCGTCTGACAGTGTGTGACCGACCGACTGTAATTGGTCACCCACTGTCTGGCAGTTAGTTATATTGTGTACTGTTTAGTATAGCAGGCGTTTAATAGTTACTACCTGCGCGTACAACCGTACTACTAGGTAGGTGGTAGTCTTCCACTACAACTACCACCACCCACCCCTTCATTTAATTTTTTTCATTTGTTACTGTGTGATTTATTACCTTTATGTAGTAAATTGTTACATGCACAAGCCAACATCCCTTGTTGTCACCTGCTGTGACTGTCACTTGCCGGCACACCCTATTGATTGCGTCTGACCGTGTGTGACCGACCGACTGTAATTGGTCACCCACTATCTAACAGTTAGTTATATTGTGTACTGTTTAGTACAGCAGGCGTTTAATAGTTACTACCTGCGAGTACAACCGTACTACTACTAGGTAGGTGGTAGTCTCTCTTCCACTACTACTACCACCCACCCACCTGTAACGAACGGTGAAGCACAGAGAGGATCTGATTACCGGTGATCTGCAGTATCACTGGGAATACAGATGTATACCAGATTATAAGTGATCTGCAGTATCACCGATAATCCGATATACCAGCTAACCTCTGTTCACCTGAGTAGAGTGTAGTGTTTGGTGTAACAATAACACTTAGAGGACTGGCCTCAGTGCAGTGAGGAGTACTGTATGGCTTTCTTCCGAAGGCCTGAACTCTCCAAGGCGGGAGGAGTCGGGCTGACAGTAGGAAGGTAAGTCTGAAAGTAACACTCAGGAGGTAGTGTCACTAACAGGACGGGGAACCGCCTCCAATAGTAAGGTCGGTTCTCGAGGTCGGACAAGCCAGGTTGTAACACACAGACAGATAAAGTACAGAATCAGAAGGCAGAGGCGGAGTCTAGGTACAGGCAGGGTTCGGCAACAGGGTATCAGAAATATCGAGGTACAAGATCAGAAGGCAGAAGCAGAGTCTAAGGACGAGCCGGGGTTCGGCAACAGAGTATCAGAATGGCATGGTACAAGATCAGAGTTCAGGAGGATAGTCAGGCAGGCAAAGAGTCATAACAGATAATCACAATCAAACTAGTACTTTAGCTATCAACAGAATCTAGCTAAGTGTAGGATTACAGCTCCAGCTGGTCCCGGCACACTTAAGGATCTGACTACAGGTCTGAGTGCTCCCACGTATGTGTTTGCAACGCCAGACAACCAGCAACTGAATAAGCAGCAGAATATATAGTTGCTGGACTCTGCTGCCCCGCCCGAACCATTCAGCCAATCATGAGTCCTGCAGGAATTAGATGACCTTCCTGAATAGCTGACACTTCCTCTGCAGGTATAAAGGTCCTGAATTCAGGCCCGCGCGAGCATAGCTCTCCATCTGCCTAGGTGCACTAACAGACCCAGCCACACCAAGCACATGCTGCTGCATGCAAACATCCGCTTTGCTGTCAGGACATGCGGCGGCTTTTCCGCGTTCCACCACACAACCAGATGCGTGCAAACTGCCGCGTAGGACGTGGAGTCAGCCGCTTAGCTCTTGGCACACGCGGCGGCTTTTCCGCGTTTCCTCACACCACCCCTTCATTTAATTTTTTTTATTTGTTACTGTGTGATTTATTACCTTTCTGTAGTAAATTGTTACACTCGCAGGCCAGCATACCTTGTTGTCACCTGCTGTGACTGTCATTTGCTGACGCACCCTATTGATTGCGTCTGACCGCGTGTGACCGACCGACTGTAATTGGTCACCCACTGTCTGGCAGTTAGTTATATTGTGTACGGTTTAGTACAGCAGGCGTTTAATAGTTACTACCTGCGCGTACAACCGTACTACTGCTAGGTAGGTTGTAGTCTCTCTTCCACTACTACTACCACCCACCCACCCCCTTCATTTAATTTTTTTCATTTGTTACTGTGTGATTTATTACCTTTCTGTAGTAAATTGTTACATTCGCAGGCTAACATCCCTTGTTGTCACCTGTTTTGACTGTCATTTGCCGACGCACCCTATTGATTGCGTCTGACCGTGTGTGACCGACCGACTGTAATTGGTCATCCACTGTCTGGCAGTTAGTTATATTGTGTACTGTTTAGTACAGCAGGCGTTTAATAGATACTACCTGCGCGTACAACCGTACTACTACTAGGTAGGTGGTAGTCTCTCTTCCACTACTACTACCACCACCACCCACCCCTTCATTTAATTTTTTTCATTAGTTACTGTGTGATTTATTACCTTTCTGTAGTAAATTTTACATTCACAGGCTAGCATCCCTTGCTGTCACCTGCTGTGACTGTCATTTGCCGGCGCACCCTATTGATTGCGTCTTACCGTGTGTGACCGACCGACTGTAATTGGTCACCCACTGTCTGGCAGTTAGTTATATTGTGTACTGTTTAGTGCAGCAGGTGTTTAATAGTTACTACCTGCGAGTACAACCGTACTACTACTAGGTAGGTGGTAGTCTCTCTTCCACTACTACTACCACCACCCACCCCTTCATTTAATTTTTTTCATTAGTTACTGTGTGATTTATTACCTTTCTGTTGTAAATCGTTACACTCGCAGGCCAGCATACCTTGTTGTCACCTGCTGTGACTGTCATTTGCCGACGCACCCATGGGCGTCCACAGAAAATTTTCCAGGGGGGGGGGACAAAAATGGGGAAGCGGTAGTCATGCGCCGAAAAAATGGGCGTGGCCACGAACCACGGTGTGGGTGTGGTCACAGGCGGAGCCAAATTTACATGAACTTAGCAATGGTGGAACATTAGACTAGGGCTATGGTAGGGATTAGATTGTGAGTGCCTCCGACGCAGGTGTTCCCCAGTTTAGGTAGTGACAGGGAAACTTAAGCCATGCCCCCTGTGTGGCATTAAGCCACACATCAGATTTTGCAGGAGGGTGCCAGTGGACGGGAGAGGGTGCCAGTGGACGGGATGGGTGCCAGTGGGTAGGAGGAGGGTGCCAGTGTGTGGGGAGGACAGCAGAAAGGCAGAGAGACAGGTAAGAGGGAGAATGACAGCTGAGAGGCAGAGAGAGAGAGCAGAAAGGCAGAGAGAGAGAGAGAGAGAGAAAGAGAGAGCAGAAAGGCTGAGAAAGAGACAGCAAAAAGGCAGATAGAGAGAAAGAGAGAGCAGAAAGGCAGATAGAGAGAGAGCAGAAAGGCAGATAGAGAGAGAGCAGAAAGGCAGAGAGAGAAAGAGACAGCAGAAAGGCAGAGAGAGACTGGCAGACAGCAGAATGTGTGGGTTTGCTCTGGGCACTCTGGTTTCCTCACACATTCCAAAAACATACAGATAACTAAATTGGCCCTAGACTGTGATACATACACTACACAATATATAGACATATGACTGTGGTTGGGATTAGGTTGTGGGACCTTCTGATGAACACTTAAGTGACAAGACAATTTACTCTGTACAGAGAGAGGGAGAGACAGCACAGAAGACAGGAAGATAAGAGAAGAGAGAGGAAACAAAATACATTATTTGAGGGCAAGATGGGAGAGAAAACAAGTCAATCTGACTGAGGGACAACTAAAGAGAACATAAATCAGACAGGCTGGGACAACGCATTCCTCAGACGCATTTCAGCTTATCTATGTTATATTGCAGCTGACTGTTTACTTACTTTTCCCAGTCCGTGTGAAAGCTCTGGTCCTGCTCTGTCCCATTGGCTCCACAGACACTCGCAGGCTCTGAAGTCAAATCTCCCGGCAGTGAGAAGACGCTCAAGCGCGTCATTCAAGCAGCCAGGAAATAGAGGGGGCAGGGCGGCACAACTGAGGACAACACCACGAGGGGGAAAAATACAGTAAAAAAAAACAAAAAAAACACTGGCGTTACTGATGGGCACTTCAAGAAAGGGAACTTGAGCGACCCCATAGGCTGCACGGGTGACTGTCCCCCTGAGACCTGTCTCTGACTGGCAGCTTGAAACTTCCGGGTTCGGGTGGCTAGGGGGAGGCAGCAGCTGGCCAGGGGGTGGCGCATGCCCTATTTTGCCATATGTGCGGACGCCCATGGACGCACCCTATTGATTGCGTCTGACCGTGTGTGCCTGACTGACTGTAATTGGTCACCCCCTGTTGGCAGTTAGTTATATTGTGTACTGTTTAGTACAGCAGGCGTTTAATAGTTACTACCTGCGCGTACAACCGTACTACTGCTAGGTAGGTGGTAGTCTCTCTTCCACTACTACTACTACCACCCACCCCTTCATTTAATTTTTTTCATTTGTTACTGTGTGACTTATTACCTTTCTGTAGTAAATTGTTACATTCGCAGGCCAACATCCCTTGTTGTCACCTGCTGTGACTGTCATTTGCCGGCGCACCCTGTTGATTGCGTCTGACAGTGTGTGACCGACCGACTGTAATTGGTCACCCACTGTCTGGCAGTTAGTTATATTGTGTACTGTTTAGTACAGCAGGCGTTTAATAGTTACTACCTACGAGTACAACCGTACTACTACTAGGTAGGTGGTAGTCTCTCTTCCACTACTACTACCACCACCCACCCCTTCATTTAATTTTTTTCATTAGTTACTGTGTGATTTATTACCTTTCTGTAGTAAATTGTTACATTCGCAGACCAGCATTACTTGTTGTCACCTGCTTTGACTGTCATTTGCCGACGCACCCTATTGATTGCGTCTGACCGTGTGTGACCGACCGACTGTAATTGGTCACCCACTGTCTGGCAGTTAGTTATATTGTGTACTGTTTAGCATGCCCGTTTTTAGGGCCGTGCGGGGCGTGCCACCGCCCGGGGAGCTGTTGGGAGGGGGGGCGCTATAATGGAGGGGGGAGCCGGAGCCGCAGGGAGGGCAGCTCGACCTCTCCCTCCCTCTCCTCTCCCGGGCCGCCCTCCGTGCTCCCCCCCCCTCAGATGCAGAGCGAGCAGCCGGGAAGCGCTTTTTACAACTCACCTGCCTGGCTCCAAGTGCTGCTCTCTCGCCGCTGGTCTGTCTCCTCTCTCTGCATAGATGCGGATACACACGCTGCCACGCTGCTTCCTGTTTAGCAGGAAGCAGCGTGTGTATCCGCATCTATGCAGAGAGAGGAGACAGACCAGCGGCGAGAGAGCAGCGCTTGGAGCCAGGCAGGTGAGTTGTAAACAGCGCTTCCCGGCTGCTCGCTCTGCATCTGAGGGGGGAGCACGGAGGGCGGCCCGGGAAAGGGGAGGGAGAGAGAGGTCGGGCTGCCCTCCCCGTGGCTTCGGCTCCCCCCTCCATTATAGGGGACAGCTAGCTATCTAACTTATCCTGGGAGCACCTACCTAATCTAACCTACACTGTGGGGCAGCTACCTATCTAACCAATACTGGGGGGCACCTACCTAATCTAACCTACACTGGGGGGCAGCTACCTATCTAACCTACACTGGGGGGCACCTACCTAATTTAGCCTACACTGGGGGGCACCTATCTAATCTAACCTATACTGGGGGGCACCTAACTAATCTAACAGTTGTGCAATATGTACAGTTAAAGTATATATCCGTAAGGTATTCACAGTGCAGCACTTTTCCCACGTTTTGTTAGGTGCTTATTCCAAAATGGGTTAAAAAAAAAATATTGTGCTCATCCTGTGTGGGCATAGTGATGATATTTGTGCAATATGTGCTGATTATACTGCATTCATGCAAATAAAATTATTTTTTTAAAAATGAGTCCCTAGGCTTAACATTGGTTTTCGATAACCACTGATGATTACCTAGCTGTTTTTTACAAAAATTTGATAGGTGCTGTCGTCCATCTGGAACCTAGATCCTCTCCAGGCCCTTGGCAAGGGCCTTGGTTTGCCTTGTGGATGATCCGGCTCTGGTGCACAGCCATTTTTTTTAAATCTCTCCAGAGCTATTCAATCGTATTGAAGCCTACACTCTTGCTGGGTCACTCAAGGTCAAGGACATACATAGAGTTGTCTCGAAGCCACTCCATTGATATCTTGGCTGTGTGCTCAGGGTCGTATTCCTACTACAAGATGAACCAATGCCCCAGTCTGCGTTCCAAGTGCTCTCTTTAAAGCCTATCTTAGTTTTATTTTACTGTTGTGATGATCCGCTCAGCTGGCGGCACTGGCAGACAGCTGTTTGACCATTCCTCTAGTCTGTGGGCTGCAGGTCTCTGGAAGAGAGACCTGTCTTTCCATTACAAGTTTCTGGTCTGTTCTGCTGCTGAGGAATACACTTGTTATGCAAATCCCCCACTTGCCTCCTATGATGACTGGCAGTATAAAGAGCTATGTTTCCCAGAGTCCTTTGCTGGTCATTCCTTCTGGGTTTGTAGTAAACACTCCTAGAGTGTCAGCCATGCTACTTCTTGTTAAAGTTAGCTTAGAGTAATTCATGGGACTGCACTAGGCAGTTTCCCTAGTGCAGTTAGGATTGCATATCTGTTTGTTTGTCTGTTGCGGTTGTCCTGTCCCAGCGGTGGTCGACAGGAAATCGTTCTGTGTGTCTGGGTGCTAACCGGAGCAGCGGTTGTTACTGAAAGCCCCTTCTGATCTGTCTTGCCTGGTTCGCACTCGCCTTGCGCTAGTGCTGTGGATCCTTCTGTTCTGTCTTCCTGGATCGCACTCGCCTTGCGCTAGTGCTGTGGATCCTTCTGATCTGTCTTGCCTGGATCGCACTCGCCTTGCGCTAGTGCTGTGGATCCTTCTGATCTGTCTTGCCTGGATCGCACTCGCCTTGCGCTAGTGCTGTGGATCCTTCTGTTCTGTCTTCCTGGATCGCACTAGCCTCTAGCGCAAGTGCTGTGGATCCTTCTGATCTGTTTTCTTGTTCCTGAGTTTAGATTGCACTAGCCGCTAGCGTTAGCAGCTGTGGATCTTTCTGATCTGCGTTCCTGCTTGGATCACACTTGCTCTGGCGGAAGAGCAGTGGATCCTTTCTGCCTAGTTCTTGTTTCTCGTTCGTCTGTGTTGTCTGATACGGGTCCTTGCTGTAGGCTCGGTGAGGTAACCGTTAAGCAAGCGTTCACGTTCTTTGTTTCGTGTTTGTCTGTCGGTAGTTAGTTAGGCGTGCTTGTCTCTGTTGTGCTTAACACGCGGAGACCGTGCATAAACGCGTTCGCTGTTGCGAATGAGTGCAGTGTTCGTGTTTAGTTAGCGTTTGTTATTTTCCTTATCTTTTCATTGTATGATTTGCTGTGCCTTTGCTCCTCTCGTGTTCTGTTCTGATCTGTCTTGTGTCACTACTGGCGATCGCCCTTCTTGCGATCGCGTTCCTACTTTTGGTTCTGCTGATGTGTGTTCACCGTCGCAGGGTCGCACCTAGATTGATGAACACACATTCATCCTGTACCTGTGCTCTTTCTCTTTAAGGGCTGTCCAGCCCGCATTGTCGTGATCTGTACAATCCCCTTCTGGCATCTGTGGCCGTGCAGCGATTGTACTCGTCTGCACCCAACAGCGCCATCTGCCGGTGGGAATTGCCCTCTACTGGTGCTTGCACCAAAGCTGGGTTCCCCCCTTCATACGCTTGTGGAGGATTTCTGCCGTGTCAGCGCACGTCTTGTGCGCTGACCACGGAGATTATTTCGCAAACGTTACAACTGTATTGAAGAGTCATATTCTTTCATGTCTAATAAATAAATAAAAGGTATAAGAATATTATTTTTTGTTCTGTGTTTAAATAGAGTAAAGTCCTTATCAAAGTTCACTTGAAAATAGAAATAAAAGTAATTGTAGTTCAAACAAAAAAGTTGTTACTTTTTATCCATTTTATCATATATTTTTATCACATTTTATTATTCATTACTCCTTACAAGTGGTACCCAGGCAACAGCAGCACCAAGGCCTCCTGCCTCGAGGTCCTCCTCACCTGGCCCCAGTCATCACAGTCAAAGGGTTTACCAGAGGAGAGCCAGCACACCGCTATATGGTAAAATTCTCTTACTGTATGATTAACATTGCATACTATGGAAAAGCGAGTAAATGCTATGTTATATATGTATTACATTACAGGTTCTTATTTTTAGGGATGATCATTGAGATTGAAATATGCACAAGCTGATGGGTTGCTGGGTTAACCTATTTTCCCAATTTTTTCTACAGTTCCTCTATTGACATACATGAGGCTGAGGCACCAGGTGAGGAGGAACCGGTGGATCCAGGGCCGAAAAATCAGGCTCCTCCAGGCCCAGGTGCTGGAGCTGTGAGAAAATATGGCCGAGTGCAGGAGGAGATCCGCCAGCTCAAGGGCACAGGGGGTAGAGGGGACTCTTGAGGTGTTTTTTTTTTGTTTTGTTTTTTTCACGAGAGTCTGGATTTTGGTTAAAGGTAATTTGGACCATTCTTTTTTACAAAAAGAAAAATTTAAAAAAATTGCCCATTGCAAAAATAAAAAATTAAAAAAATTGCACGTTGCAATAAAAATAAATAAATAAATATATATATATATATATATATATATATATATATATATATATATATATTGCACGTTGCAAAACAAAAAAAATATTTTTTTTCTTAAACAAGTATACGTTTCTTCTCTTTTTTTGTATGATCTCTGACACTGACACAATGGGCTCGATTCAGTAAGCAGTGCTAACTGTTAGCACGCTTCTGAAAAGCCCCTTATCACGCCTAAACTCAGTTTAGGCGTGATAAAATAAACTCGCGCGCAAAGTTTTGCGCGTAAAGTTTTACGCGCGTAAACGTTTACGCGCGTAAAGTTTACGTGCGCAATGCCATTAAACCCTATGCAACGTTTCGTGCGCACCGGACTTTGCGCACGTAAAAGTTTACGCGCGTAAAACTTTGCGCGTGATCTGATTCTAGAAACGGTGCTAACTTACTTAGCACCCTTGTTAACACGCCTAAAGTCTTTAGGCGTGCTAAGTAGGTTAGCACCGTTTACTGAATCGAGCCCATTGTGTTGGACTAAATAATCGCAAAAGAAATGCAATGACATTGTTAGTACAATGCATTTCTGAAACATATTTTTATGCAGAATGCTTAGTTTTATGTGTCACATTGCTTGTGATGCAATCCCTTAATTTTTTAGATCTTCAATGTCCAACACAAAGCACCAGTGAGAAAAATTTACAGTGTGAAAAGTATATGTAGCAATTATTCATTGCTTTTTAGTTCTCTTTTACAGCACATGCGCAGGCTCAGTCTCCTCTATTTTCTTCCTCCCTTCTTCTGCGTGAGCCACATCATAGTGCACCGAACTATGATGTGCTGCAGAGAGTCGGAAATAATTAGAAGAGACAGAGCCTGTGCATGCGCTGTAAGCTCTACTTTCTGTAGGAGCCATGGTTTCAATCAGGGATGTTCTGATAGTGCTTTTTAAAATCCGCACAACTGGGACATGACAGTTTTCAGCCAAGACACCTCCAAAAAAATTATGCAGCAATTGTGTTTTGAGTTAAATATAGGTGGTATCAGTGGCCTGTGGCACCCTGGCCTGGCGGTGGGAGCTGCACAAGCAGGGCAATGCAGCAGCAGCAGGTTTAATGTGTGCCAGGAGCATGCCGGATGTGGCAATTGGCACTTGCCAAGTGTCACATGTCATGTGGCACTTGCCAAGTGTCACATTGCACTTGGCACGTGTCACATGGCACTTGCCAAGTGTCACATGTCATGTGGCACTTGTCACGTGTCATGTGGCACGTGGCACTTGCCAAGTGTCACGTGGCACTTGGCACGTGTCACGTCGCACTTGACAAGACAAGACAAATAACACTTATATCGCGCTTTTCTCCTGGCGGACTCAAAGTGCCAAAGCTGCAGCCACTAGGACGCGCTCTATAGGCAGTAGCAGTGTTAGGGAGACTTGCCTAAGGTCTCCTACTGAATAGGAGCTGGCTTACTGAACAGGCAGAGCCGAGATTCTAACCCTGGTCTCCTGTGTCAGAGGCAGAGCCCTTAACCATTACACCATCCAGCCACTGGCACGTGTTACCTGGCACTTGTAACATGGCACTTGCCAAGTGTCCCGTGGCACTTGTCACGTGGCACTTGCCAAGTGTCACTTGGCACGTGCCAAATGGCACTTGCCAAGTGTCACTTGGCACATGCCACGTGTCATGTTGTACTTGGCACGTGTCATGTGGCACTTGCCACTTGTCTCTTGCCAAGTGTCACATGGCACTTGCCACATGACACGTGGCACTTGCCAAGTGACATGTGGCACGTGACACGTGGAAAGTCCCCCGTGACACATGCCAAGTGACACGTGGCAATTTGCCACGTGACACTTGGCATGTGCCACGTGACACGTGCCAAATGCCACATGACACATGCCAAGTGACAGTTGGCAAGTGCCACGTGACATGTGCCAAATGCCACGTGACACTTGGTAAGTGCCACGTGACAAGTGACACGTGACAAGTGCCGAGTGACAGTCAGACAGCACTAGTGACAGTCAGACACTAGTGCACACTAACACATTAATGAATTAACAATAGTGTAGTTATAGTGAAGGGGTTAATCACTGAGCTTATCACTGTGTACAGCCCTTGGCCCAGCAGCAGCACTGCAAGCTGTGCAGTACACACCCTAACTGTCACACTATGAAACAGGTTTTTGTGACCCTAGGCTATGACCTCTTTGGCCTAGGGTCCCGAAACTCACCAGTCATGATCCCCCTAAGAGTCCCTACAATGCTAGAACATTTGCTGAGCCATCTGTGGTGATATATTGGGGTGCTGATGATGTTAGGGAATACAGGAGTATATTTCTGTCATTTTTCTGTCTACTATGTCTGCTAAAAGCTAGTCTGGCTTTTGAAGGTGCCACCTGGCTCCAAGAAACGGTTAATGGGAGCCTGTATATACATGTAAATTCTGTATGTAAATGTATATTACCTCTGCCCTCATTGTCCAGCAGGGGAAGAGGTGTCTACTGCTAATTAGCTGCCAATTGAGGAAGAATAGGCTGGTCGGCTTGGCTTTTGAACTCTAGAGTCAGCCATTGTCCCATTATACAAAGCAAGACTACCAGAGTCTTAGGGACAGGGGGAGTTGACACCTGAAGGTTTGAAATTTACATGACAGCCGGCTGGAAGGGGTTGGAAATCTCTGCAGACTTTAAAAACGGAGACAGGAAAACTTTGATGCTAGGAAATAATGTTGAGGAAGCCTTTTGATGTCTGTTAGGATACAATCTTACCTGTTGAATTCTGCAACCTTCAAAAAGCTAAAACAGGAACCCTTTAAAGTTCGCATATCACAGGAAGACTAGGACAAGCGTTTGGTGATGTCACAAACGGGGAAATTGCATTAGTTCCTGGGGGCTGGACATTAAATGCCCCAGGGGACACTTTGGACTATTTAAGTTGGTCCAGGACAGTCACAGGTCTTCTCCTGGAGATAGCGCATAGCTAGGGATGATCTCGACTCCTGGTCGAAAAAATGGCGTTCTCCCGTCAAACAACATTCTAACCTATGCTGGTAACGTTCTTTTTCCCCCCGTTTATTTTACGCAACTGTCTTGTGTGTATTTTTGTAACTTTTATCTTGTAACCTTTACTTTGTAACTTTTTTTTACTTTGTTTTTGTACATCTTTTGTATATATTAAGTTCTGCATTGTTCCATGTTTTTTCTGGAATATTAAATTGTTATTTAAATAAGTTTGACTTCTGCTGTACTAAACTAACACTCATAGCCTAGAAGAGACTGAAGTGTAACTGTGTATAAATCCATGCCTAATTGTACGTTTGAGCAACCCTACCGTATGAGATTGTAATTGCATTGTGTGTGGGGGCGTTTGTCATACGTTGACCTAAAGCGTGCAGCTGACCCAACGTACGAAAACGCCAGTGCGAGTAGCTCAACAGCAGAGTGGCTAACAGTATCGTTCGGAACGACTTGACAGCAGAGTGGACGTGTCTAGCAAACCGCTAGTGGTGGCAGTGAGAAGTGTTCTCAGGGGTCACAGCCTTGTTTGTAGCCTGATTATTGACTAGACAGAAAAATGACAGAAATATACTAGGCTGTTCCCCGCTTGATCTGGTCAAACCCGCAGTCGAGAACCGTATACGCAGGCATGCCGCGGGCCGGTTCCTGACACCATCGCCCTTTGAAAAGATTTGAGATTTTTGAAAGTGAAATAGGGAGCCCAATAAAAGCCAATGGCAAAATTCAGCACCTTTGCACCCCTATACCTCTGGTTGGTTATCACCCGCCAACTTTTAGCAGTTAAAGTGGACCCAAATTAAAAATTTCAGCAATAAAATCTATTTTCTAAATAATAATAATAAATAGCAGTCTTTTTTCAGCTGCATGATGACAAATAGAAAATATTTTACATTTATTGGAGGAACCCCTCCCTTCCTTTCACATTGCCGGGACAGAATCCAGCAAACTGGTGAAGTAGGTGGTGTCCGTCAAAGGAGGAATTGCTAATGGCTGCCACCTGTATAACCCTAGTTATGAAAAGAGAAGGGTGAAAAGCATGCACTGAAATGCTCAAAGTCTTGAAGGAGTATTTATTTATCTTTGTATGTGTCAGAGTGGTGCAACTAAATCTTTTTTAGTTTGGGTCGACTTTAATAGTAAAGGCCCCTTACATCCTAGCAACACCAAATTTGCAGGATATTTGCCGCAGCTGTGCATTCCGCATAGACGTGATTGCGGCTGCACAGCTCTAGGACCTCCTCCCGATGCGTCCGATGTATGCACGCATATTGATGACGCGCCGGGAGGAGGCCCTAGAGCTACGCAGCCGCAATTGTGTCTATGCGGACTGCGCAGCCGCGGCAATCTGTGGTGGCCATATTGAGGGGGGAATGAGAACCCGACACGTTCGGAGGGGTCGGGACCCGACCAGGGACGGTATTACTGCAGGAGCCATGGCGGAATGAACGGAAGGGCGCGGATGGCGTCCTCCATGGATCTGGATTATGAAAAGGTATTTAACTTTTTTCACATTTGTGGCCTCGGAAGTCCTTTAAATATTGTTTCCTGCTATCTTTTTAACATATCCAGCAAATTTGGTGTTGCTAGGATGTAAGGGGCCTTTACTATTAACTGCTCAAGTCTGTGGGTGATAGCCAACCAGCATTATAGGGGTGCAAAGGTGCTGAATTTTGCCATTGGCTTTTATTGGGCTCCCTATTTCACTTTCAAAAATCTCACATTTTTTCAAAGCGCGATGGCTCAGCAGTGGCAAATTTTTTAGCATTGTAGGGACTCTTAGGGGGATCATGACTGGTGAGTTTAGGGACCCTAGGCCAAAGAGGTCACAGCCTAGGGTCACAAAAACCTGTTTATTTAGGCAATGTTAATGGTGGAGATTCTGACGAACATAAATCGCAGCCATGGCCGTTAGCAAAGTCTGAATCTCACGACATGTCTCATGCAGGTAGAAGGCATATTGTTGTACTTGCACTCCAATTTTGGGATCCCTACATCTCTGCTAAACCAGAGTTACGGGGGTGCAAAAGTGCTAAAATCCTCCATAGGCTTTCATTGGGCCTCCTATATTACTTTCCAAAATCCCACATGTTTTCAAAGGGCGATGGCTCAGCAGTGGCAAATTTTCTAGCATTGTAGAGACTCTTAGTGGGATCATGACTGGTGAGTTTCGGGACCCTAGGCCAAAGAGGTCATAGCCTAGGGTCACAAAAACCTGTTTATTTTGGCAATGTTAATGGTGGAGATTCTGACGAACATAAATCGCAGCCATGGCCGTTAGAAAAGTCTGAACCTCATGACATGTCTAATGCAGGTAGAAGGCATATTGTTGTACTTGCACTCCAATGTTGGGTTTCCTACATCTCTGCAAACCAAAGTTACGGGGGTGAAAAAGTACTAAAATCCCCCATAGGCTTTCATTGGGCTTCCTATTTCACTTTCCAAAATCTCACATTTTTTCAAAGGGTGATGGCTCAGCAGTGGAAAAACTCACCAGTCATGAGCCCCCTAAGAGTCCATACATTGCTAGAAAATTTGCCACTGCTGAGCCATCGCCCTTTGAAAAAATGTGAGATTTTGGAAAGTGAAATAGGAGGCCCAATGAAAGCCTATGGGGGATTTTAGTACTTTTGCACCCCCGTAACTCTGGTTTGCAGAGATGTAGGGAACCCAAAATTGGAGTGCAAGTACAACAGTATGCCTTCTACCTGCATGAGACATGTCGTGAGATTCAGACTTTGCTAACAGCCATGGCTATGATTTATGTTCGTCAGAATCACCACCAGTACCTTTGCCAAAATAAATAGGTTTTTGTGACCTAGGCTCTTTGGCCTAGGGTCCCAAAACTCACCAGTCATGAGCCCCCTAAGAGTCCCTACAATGCTAGAAAATGTGTCACTGCTGAGCCATCACCCTTTGAAAAGATTTGAGATTTTTGAAAGTGAAATAGGGAGCCCAATAAAAGCCAATGGCAAAATTCAGCACCTTTGCACCCCTATAACTCTGTATGGTTATCACCTGCCGACTTTAGCAGTTAATAGCATGAGCGTAATGACCTAATTACGATTTTGCGAAATTTCGCGTAATTAGTGTAATTACGATTATGGCCGTAAGTACATAATCGTAATGAAGAAGGATTTCGCGAAATTTCGCGTAAGCGTAATTTCCGCGTAATTTTCGCATTACAGTCGTATCATGCCGTAATTTCGCATTAAACGCTACCGTAATTTCGCGTTAAACCGTAACGCTCCGTATAATATAAAAAAGCCGCCGACTTTAAGGGTTAATAGCAAAGCCCCCTTAAATGCTAAGAGCCTCAAATTTGGAGAATATATTAAGGAGATCAGGAGGAATAAGAGGAAAAAATTTTTTTTCAAAAAGACCTTATAGTTTTTGAGAAAATCGATGTTAAAGTTTCAAAGGAAAAATGTAAACATTTAAAAACCCGCTGACTTTAACGGTTAATAGCAAAGCCTGCTTAAAGTTTAGGAACACCAAATTCCCAGGGTATATTAAGGGGATCAGTGGGAATAAGAGGAAAAATTTTTTTTTCAAAAAGACCTTATAGTTTTTGAGAAAATCGATTTTTAAGTTTCAAGGGCGAAAATGTCTTTTAAATGCGGAAAATGTCCGTTTTTTTTGCACAGGTAACAATAGTGTATTATTTTCATAGATTCCCCCAAGTGGGAAGAGTTTTACTTACTTCGTTCTGAGTGTGGGAAATATAAAAAAAAAACGACGTGGGGTCCCCCCTCCCAGACCTCTTTAACCCCTTGTCCCCCATGCAGGCTGGGATAGCCAGAATGCGGAGCACCGGCCACGTGGGGTTCCGCACCCTGACTATACCAGCCCGCATGGTCCATGGATTGGGGGGTCTCGGAAGGGGAGGGGCAGCCAAGCTTTCCCCTCCCCCTCCGAGCCCTTGTCCAATCCAAGGACAAGGGGCTCTTCTCCACCTCCGATGGGCGGTGGAGGTGGAGGCCGCGATTTCCTGGGTGGGGGGGTTCATGGTGGAATCTGGGAGTCCCCTTTAAAAAGGGGTCCCCCAGATGCCCACCCCCCTCCCAGGAGAAATGAGTATAGAGGTACTTGTAGTACCCCTTACCCATTTCCTTTAAGAGTTAAAAGTAAATAAACACACAAACACATAGAAAAAGTATTTTAATTGAACAAAAAACATAACCACGAAAAAAGTCCTTTAATATTCTTAATTAACCATTAATACTTACCTGTCCCTTTAAATAAATGATCCCACGCAATATCCTCGGAAATGTTCTATCAGTTACAATGTAACAAAGTTATTATGTAACAACTTTGTTACATTGTAACTACGCCGCACCCGACGTCACTCGCCGCTCAGCCGCCGCATACGCGTCCGTGCAGGACGCTAAGTCCCCGCAGCTCCCGCTGTCCACCCCGCCCACATCTGTCACCCACATGTCACCCACATGTGGGTGACATGTGGGTGACATGTGGGAGAGGCGGGGAGGGCAGCGGAGCCGGCGGGGACTTAGCGTCCTGCACGGACCCGACAGAGCTCTGAGCTATATAGCTCAGAGCTCTGAGAAGCATCTTTGTATTTGGGCTCCAAGGAGCCCCATTGGTCCTTAGCAGACCAATGGGGTTCCTTCAAATCAGAAGGAACCCCATTGGTCTGCTAAGGACCAATGGGGCTCCTTGGAGCCCAAATACAAAGATGCTTTCGAGAGCTCTGAGCTATAGCTCAGAGCTCTGTCGGGTCCTGCAGCGCAGACGCGGCGGCGGCGGCGGCGGCGGTGAGTGACGTAGGGTGCGGCGTAGTTACAATGTAACAAAGTTGTTACATAATAACTTTGTTACATTGTAACTGATAGAACATTTCCGAGGATATTGCGTGGGATCATTTATTTAAAGGGACAGGTAAGTATTAATGGTTAATTAAGAATATTAAAGGACTTTTTTCGTGGTTATGTTTTTTGTTCAATTAAAATACTTTTTCTATGTGTTTGTGTGTTTATTTACTTTTAACTCTTAAAGGAAATGGGTAAGGGGTACTACAAGTACCTCTATACTCATTTCTCCTGGGAGGGGGGTGGGCATCTGGGGGACCCCTTTTTAAAGGGGACTCCCAGATTCCACCATGAACCCCCCACCCAGGAAATCGCGGCCTCCACCTCCACCGCCCATCGGAGGTGGAGAAGAGCCCCTTGTCCTTGGATTGGACAAGGGCTCGGAGGGGGAGGGGAAAGCTTGGCTGCCCCTCCCCTTCCGAGACCCCCCAATCCATGGACCATGCGGGCTGGTATAGTCAGGGTGCGGAGCCCCACGCGGCCGGTGCTCCGCATTCTGGCTATCCCAGCCTGCATGGGGGACAAGGGGTTAAAGAGGTCTGGGAGGGGGGACCCCACGTCGTTTTTTTTTTATATTTCCCACACTCAGAACGAAGTAAGTAAAACTCTTCCCACTTGGGGGAATCTATGAAAATAATACACTATTGTTACCTGTGCAAAAAAACGGACATTTTCCGCATTTAAAAGACATTTTCGCCCTTGAAACTTAAAAATCGATTTTCTCAAAAACTATAAGGTCTTTTTGAAAAAAAAAATTTTCCTCTTATTCCCACTGATCCCCTTAATATACCCTGGGAATTTGGTGTTCCTAAACTTTAAGCAGGCTTTGCTATTAACCGTTAAAGTCGGCGGGTTTTTAAATGTTTACATTTTTCCTTTGAAACTTTAACATCGATTTTCTCAAAAACTATAAGGTCTTTTTGAAAAAAAATTTTTTCCTCTTATTCCTCCTGATCTCCTTAATATATTCTCCAAATTTGAGGCTCTTAGCATTTAAGGGGGCTTTGCTATTAACCCTTAAAGTCGGCGGCTTTTTTATATTATACGGAGCGTTACGGTTTAACGCGAAATTACGGTAGCGTTTAATGCGAAAGTACGGCATGAACGAAACGCGAAATTTCGCGTTGAAAATTACGCTTACGGTATTTTCAATTACGATTTTAATGGCAATTTCGCTACGCTAATTTCGCATCGTAATCGCAAATTTCGCATGCGTAATTATAGTAATGCGAAATTACGAAAATTTCAGCTCAACTCTACCCCTTACATCCTAGCAACACCAAATTTGCAGGATATGTTAAAAAGACAGCAGGAAACAATATTTAAAGGACTTCTGAGGCCACAAATGTGAAAAAAAAGTTAAATACTGTACCTTTTCATAATCCAGATCCATGGAGGACGACATCCGGGCCTCCTGTTCATTCCGCCATGGCTCCCGCAGTAATACCGGGTCGGGACAATACCGGCCCCGGTCGGGTCCTGACCCCGCCGAACGGGTCGGGTTCTCATTCCCCCCTCAATACGGCAGCCACAGATTGCGGCTGCTCAGTCCGCATAGATGCGATTGTGGCTGCGCAGCTTTAGGGCCTCCCCCCGATGCGTCCTATGTATGCATGCATATTGATGACGCAGCTGGAGGAGGCCCTAGAGCTGCGCAGCCGCAATCGCACCTATGCGGACTGCACAGCCGCGGCAATCTGTGGCGGCCATATTGAGGGAGGAATGAAAACCCGACCCGTTCAGAGAGATCCGGACCCGACCGGGGCTGGTATTACTGTGGGTGCCATGGCGGAATGAACGGGTGGGCGCGGATGGTGTCCTCCATGGATCTGGATTATGAAATGGTATTACTTTTTTTTTATACTTGTGGCCTCGGCAATCCTTTAAAAAAAATATTTTTTTTGTTTATTATTTTTATGTGCTGAGTGTGGTAAATCTGAAAAAAAATGGCGTGGGGTCCCCCCTCCCGAGCCTCTGTAACCCCTTATCCCCCATGCAGGCTGGGATAGCCAGAATGTGGAGCCCCGACCGACTGGGGCTTCGCACCCTGAGCTATACCAGCCCGCATGGTCCATGGTATGGGGGGCTCTGGGGGGGAGGGGCGGACAAGCCTCCCCCTCCCCCCGGAGCCCTTGTCCAATCCATGGACAAGGGTCTCTTCCCCACCTCCGGTACTCCAGGAGGAGGTGGGGGCGACGACTCCCAGGGGGGGGGTTCATGGTGGCATCTGGGAGTCCCCTTTAAGAAGGGGACCCCAGATGCCCACCCCCCTCCCAGGAGAAATGAGTATTGGGGTACAAAGTACCCCTGACCCATTTCCACAAAGGGTTAAATGAACTAAAAACACAACCACAAAAAAAATATTTTAATAATCTTAATTAACCAGAAATACTTACCTGTACCTTAAAAAAATTTTTTACCACGCCCATATCCTCGGTAAACGATCCAATGTATACAGTATCCTCCAATCTTGCGATCTTCAATTAAGTTGATTGAAGATCTCCCACAGCAATTAACTATACTATACCTTAGAATGCATCCTGCTGACGCATAGCGCCAGCTCCCGCTGTCATCCTCACCTGTCACCCTCACCTAGCCAGACAACTGGTGCACCCATGGGTGCATCGGGTGCCAGCCTAGGTGAGGGGTGACAGGTGCAGGCAGTTGGGGAGAGACAGCGGGAGCCGGCGCTATGCGTCAGCACAGGACGCATTCTTAGCTATAGTAACCAGCTCATCAATGACTTCTTTTTGTATTGAATCGAATGAATCATTACCGAGGAAACGACGCGTTCAAAACTACGCATAAGTGGAAGCTACGCCTATTGTGGAAACTACGCCTGCCAACTTAACTACTTTGGAGAGCGTAATGTGCGAAGTACGTGTAGTTTATGCTTAGCGACATGTGTCTACGCGTTACTACGCAAGAAAAACTACGTGTGCGAAGCTACGCATAATACGTACTAAGTATGTGTAGCAAACGTAGCTACGAAGTCCGGCAGAATAACTATGCGTATCCCGTCAGTATTAGTGCTGCTCGGATACCCCTTTTCAAAATCCGGATCCGATTCGAATCCGGATACCCAGATATCTGATCCAGGTCGGATATCCGAGTTCAAAATGTTCTGATCTGAATCAGATATCCGACCCTAGTATCCGAGATATCCGGGCAAATTCGGATATCCGGATAGAAAAACCGGAAGTGGCCTTTAAATTGCTTTAAAAACGTTTTTTTTAGGGTATATGAGGCATGTAGCATCATTATTTTGTAAAGGGGAACACTACTTGATGATGTGGGGACTTAAAATCCCGCCCCCCCCCCAAAAAAAAATGGATGTCAATTAACATAATTAGGCCTAGGTTCTAGACAGCAGACGTGCAGCCCACATTGTGTCCAAAGTCCAATCGCACAACTGGGACATGACAGTTTTCAGCCAAGACACCTCCAAAACATTACGCAGCAATTGTGTTTTGGGTTAAATATAGGTGGTATCAGTGGCCTGTGGCACCCTGGCCTGGCGGTGGGAGCTGCACAGGCAGCAGGAGCAGGGCAATGCAGCAGCAGCAGGTGTAATGTGTGCCAGGAGCATGCCGGACATGGCACGTTGCAATTGGCACTTAGCACATGTCACGTGGCACTTGGTACGTGTCACGTGGCACTTGCCACATGTCACGTGACATGTGACACGTGCCAAGTGCCACGTGACACGTGCCAAGTGACACGTGCCAAGTGCCGAGTGACAGTCAGACAGAAGAGGAGAAGACACTAGTGCACACTAACTGTCACACTGCCACTGCTCACAGCCAGGGGCGTAGCAATAGGGGGTGCAGCGGTAGCGACCGCATCGGGGCCCTTGGGCCAGAGGGGCCCCAAAGGGCCCTTCCTCAACTACAGTTTTAGCTCTCTATTGGTCCTGTGCTCATAATAATCACTTCTATATATACATTGAGTAGTGGTAAACATTAACAAGCTCTTCCCCATCCCCTTCTTGCACCTCTGACACTGTAGTTGCCATTGTCAGGTTTTGGTGCGCCGTATCAATTGTTATGTATAGAGTGCCTGGGGGGCCCCATTGTAAAACTTGCATCGGGGCCCACAGCTCCTTAGCTACGCCACTGCTCACAGCACAGCAGTTCTGTAGAAAGCTAACACAGTAGTACTACTACTCTAACAACTACTAGCAATGACTGCAGTACTACAGTACTAACTACACAATAACACAGCAATCCTATCCCCTAATCCCTAACCTAACCTATACCTAAGGCTGATAAAATAGAGAAACCGAGAGACCAATATAGTGTAGTATGTATTGGAACCAGGAGGAGCAATGAGAGGTAAGTATTATACTCACAAACATGGGTTACCGCCTAGGTAACCACTGTATAGGCAGGTGGGGAGATTAGACCTGTCCCCACTCAGGAATAAGATGTCGCTCTCTGAAGAAGGAAAAGAGAGTGTAAAAACCCTTCCACCAGGGTGGATACTTATGAAATAAGATGTACAGAGGCGCCAAAAGGATAAAAGTATACTAAAACCGCCACCCGAATATTTTAAATGTTTTAGTATACATTTATCCTTTTGGCGCCTCTGTACATCTTATTGTTATACCTAAGGCTAATAGCTGGCCAGCAGGCAGCAGCTGGCCTGGTCTGTGCACAGTAGAGATGGCCTGAACCTCCGGATTTGCGAACTTCCGCAAAAGCTTCGCGCGAACTTTCGCGAACCGCAATAGACTTCAATGGAGAGGCGAAATTTGAAAATTAGAAACACTTATGCTGGCCACAAAAGTGATGGAAAAGATGTTTCAAGGGGTCTAACACCTGGAGGGGGGCATCACGGAGTGGGATAGATGCCAAAATTCCTGGGGAAAAATCTATTTTAAGGGCAGAAATCACGTTGAATGCTACATTGCATACCTAAAGTGCTTTAAAACATCTTGCATGTGTATACATCAATCAGGGAGTGTAATTGGAGTTCTGCTTCACACTGACACACTAAACTCACTGTGTAATGCACCGCAAACATCTGTTTGTGTAGTGACGGCCGTGCTGGACTGGTGCGCACCATGGCGAGAGTGCAGGCCATGGCGGTTTACAAGCCCATATGGTTGGGCTGAGGTAGCTGAATGACAGAACAACAGAGACTGAGTGTACAGCTGATCGAATTTGGTCTGTCCACAATGAAGCAACGACCTTATTATCTTCTTGTATGTAGGTAGGCATAGGTAGGTGCCCCCGTATAGGTAGGTAGGCATAGGTTGGTGTCCCAGTATAGGTAGATAGGCATAGGTAGGTGCCCCAGTAGTTAGCTAGGCATAGGTAGGAGTCCCAGTATAGGTAGGTAGGCATAGGTAGGTGTCCCAGTATAGGTAGATAGGCATAGGTAGGTGCCCCAGTATAGGTAGATAGGCATAGGTAGGTGCCCCAGTATAGGTAGATAGGCATAGGTAGGAGTCCCAGTATAGGTAGGTAGGCATAGGCAGGTGTCCCAGTATAGGTATATAGGCATAGGTAGGTGCCCCAGTAGTTAGCTAGGCATAGGTAGGAGTCCCAGTACAGGTAGGTAGGCACAGGTAGGTGCTCCAGTAGTTAGCTAGGCATAGGTAGGAGTCCCAGTATAGGTAGGTAGGCATAGGTAGGTGCCCCAGTAGTTAGCTAGGCATAGGTAGGAGTCCCAAGTATAGGTAGATAGGCATAGGTAGGTGCCCCTGTAGTTAGCTAGGCATAGGTAGGAGTCCTGGTATAGGTAGATAGGCATAGGTAGGTGCCCCTGTAGTTAGCTAGGCATAGGTAGGAGTCCTGGTATAGGTAGGTAGGCATAGGTAGGTGCCCCAGTAGTTATCTAGGCATAGGTAGGAGTCCCAGTATAGGTAGACAGGCATAGGTAGGTGCCCCAGTAGTTAGCTAGGCATAGGTAGGAATTCCAGTATAGGTAGGTAGGCATAGGTAGGTGCCCCAGTATAGGCATAGGTAGGTGCCCCAGTAGTTAGCTAGGCATAGGTAGGAGTCCCAGTATAGGTAGGTAGGCATAGGCAGGTGTCCCAGTATAGGTATATAGGCATAGGTAGGTGCCCCAGTAGTTAGCTAGGCATAGGTAGGAGTCCCAGTATAGGTAGGTAGGCATAGGTAGGTGCCCCAGTAGTTAGCTAGGCATAGGTAGGAGTACCAAGTATAGGTAGATAGGCATAGGTAGGTGCCCCTGTAGTTAGCTAGGCATAGGTAGGAGTCCTGGTATAGGTAGATAGGCATAGGTAGGTGCCCCTGTAGTTAGCTAGGCATAGGTAGGAGTCCTGGTATAGGTAGGTAGGCATAGGTAGGTGCCCCAGTTGTTATCTAGGCATAGGTAGGAGTCCCAGTATAGGTAGGTAGGCATAGGTAGGTGCCACCGTAGTTAGCTAGGCATAGGTAGGAGTCCCAGTATAGGTAGACAGGCATAGGTAGGTGCCCCAGTAGTTAGCTAGGCATAGGTAGGAATTCCAGTATAGGTAGGAAGGTACAGGTAGGTGCTCCAGTAGTTAGCTAGGCATAGGTAGGAGTCCCAGTATAGGTAGGTAGGCATAGGTAGGTGCCCCAGTAGTTAGCTAGGCATAGGTAGGAGTCCCAAGTATAGGTAGATAGGCATAGGTAGGTGCCCCAGTAGTTAGCTAGGCATAAGTAGGAATTCCAGTATAGGTAGGTAGGCATAGGTAGGTGCCCCAGTAGTTAGCTAGGCATAGGTAGGAGTCCCAGTATAGGTAGGTAGGCATAGGTAGGTGCCCCAGTAGTTAGCTAGGCATAGGTAGGAGTACCAAGTATAGGTAGGTAGGCATAGGTAGGTGTCCCAGTAGTTAGCTAGGCATAGGTAGGAGTCCCAAGTATAGGTAGATAGGCATAGTTAGGTGCCCCTGTAGTTAGCTAGGCATAGGTAGGAGTCCTGGTATAGGTAGATAGGCATAGGTAGGTGCCCCTGTAGTTAGCTAGGCATACAGTGGCTTGCAAAAGTATCCGGCCCCCTTGAAGTTTTCCATATTTTGTCATATTACTGCCACAAACATGAATCAATTTTATTGGAATTCCACGTGAAAGACCAATACAAAGTGGTGTACAGGTGAGAAGTGGAACAAAAATCATACATGATTCCAAACATTTTTTACAAATCAATAACTGTAAAGTGGGGTGTGTATAATTATGCAGCCCCCTTTGGTTTGAGTGCAGTCAGTTCCTGGTATAGGTAGGTAGGCATAGGTAGGTGCCCCAGTAGTTATATAGGCATAGGTAGGAGTCCCAGTATAGGTAGGTAGGCATAGGTAGGTGCCACCGTAGTTAGCTAGGCATAAGTAGAAGTCCCAGTATAGGTAGACAGGCATAGGTAGGTGCCCGAGTAGTTAGCTAGGCATAGGTAGGAATTCCAGTATAGGTAGGAAGGCATAGGTAGGTGCCCCAGTATAGGTAGATAGGCATAGGTAGGTGCCCCTGTAGTTAGCTAGGCATAGGTAGGAGTCCCAGTATAGGTAGGTAGGCATAGGTAGGTGCCCCAGTAGTTAGCTAGGCATAGGTAGGAGTCCCAGTATAGGTAGGTAGGCATAGGTAGGTCTCCCTGTATAGGTAGATAGGCATAGGTAGGTGCCCCAGTAGTTAGCTAGGCATAGGTAGGAGTCCCAGTATAGGTAGGTAGGCATAGGTAGGTGCCCCAGTAGTTAGCTAGGCATAGGTAGGAGTCCCAGTATAGGTAGCTATGCATAGGTAGGTGTCCCAGTATAGGTAGACAGGCATAGGTAGGTGCCCCAGTAGTTAGCTAGGCATAGGTAGTAATCCAAGTATAGGTAGGTAGGTGCCCCACTATAGGTAGATAGGCATAGGTAGGTGCCCCAGTATAGGTAGATAGGCATAGGTAGGTGCCCCAGTAGTTAGCTAGGCAAAAGTAGGAGTCCCAGTATAGGTAGGTAGGCATAGACAGGTGCCCCAGTATAGGTAGGTAGGCATTGGTAGGTGCCCCAGTAGTTAGCTAGGCATAGGTAGGAGTCCCAGTATAGGTAGGTAGGCATGTGTAGGTGACACCAGTATAGGTAGATAGGCATAGGTAGGTGCCCCAGTAGGTAGCTAGGCATAGGTAGGAGTCCCAGTATAGGTAGGTAGGCATAGGTAGGTGCCCCCGTAGTTAGCTAGGCATAGGTAGGAGTCCCAGTATAGGTAGACAGGCATAGGTAGGTGCCCCAGTAGTTAGCTAGGCATAGGTAGGAATTCCAGTATAGGTAGGTAGGCATAGGTAGGTGCCCCAGTATAGGTAGATAGGCATAGGTAGGTGCCCCAGTAGTTAGCTAGGCATAGGTAGGAGTCCCAATATAGGTAGGTAGGCATAGGCAGGTGTCCCAGTATAGGTATATAGGCATAGGTAGGTGCCCCAGTAGTTAGGTAGGTATAGGTAGGAGTCCCAGTGCAGGTAGGTAGGCACAGGTAGGTGCTCCAGTAGTTAGCTATGCATAGGTAGGAGTCCCAGTATAGGTAGGTAGGCATAGGTAGGTGCCCCAGTAGTTAGCTAGGCATAGGTAGGAGTCCCAAGTATAGGTAGATAGGCATAGGTAGGTGCCCCATGTAGTTAGCTAGGCATAGGTAGGAGTCCTGGTATAGGTAGATAGGCATAGGTAGGTGCCCCTGTAGTTAGCTAGGCATAGGTAGGAGTCCTGGTATAGGTAGGTAGGCATAGGTAGGTGCCCCAGTTGTTATCTAGGCATAGGTAGGAGTCCCAGTATAGGTAGGTAGGCATAGGTAGGTGCCACCGTAGTTAGCTAGGCATAGGTAGGAGTCCCAGTATAGGTAGACAGGCATAGGTAGGTGCCCCAGTAGTTAGCTAGGCATAGGTAGGAATTCCAGTATAGGTAGGAAGGTACAGGTAGGTGCTCCAGTAGTTAGCTAGGCATAGGTAGGAGTCCCAGTATAGGTAGGTAGGCATAGGTAGGTGCCCCAGTAGTTAGCTAGGCATAGGTAGGAGTCCCAAGTATAGGTAGATAGGCATAGGTAGGTGCCCCAGTAGTTAGCTAGGCATAAGTAGGAATTCCAGTATAGGTAGGTAGGCATAGGTAGGTGCCCCAGTAGTTAGCTAGGCATAGGTAGGAGTCCCAGTATAGGTAGGTAGGCATAGGTAGGTGCCCCAGTAGTTAGCTAGGCATAGGTAGGAGTACCAAGTATAGGTAGGTAGGCATAGGTAGGTGTCCCAGTAGTTAGCTAGGCATAGGTAGGAGTCCCAAGTATAGGTAGATAGGCATAGTTAGGTGCCCCTGTAGTTAGCTAGGCATAGGTAGGAGTCCTGGTATAGGTAGATAGGCATAGGTAGGTGCCCCTGTAGTTAGCTAGGCATACAGTGGCTTGCAAAAGTATCCGGCCCCCTTGAAGTTTTCCATATTTTGTCATATTACTGCCACAAACATGAATCAATTTTATTGGAATTCCACGTGAAAGACCAATACAAAGTGGTGTACAGGTGAGAAGTGGAACAAAAATCATACATGATTCCAAACATTTTTTACAAATCAATAACTGTAAAGTGGGGTGTGTATAATTATGCAGCCCCCTTTGGTTTGAGTGCAGTCAGTTCCTGGTATAGGTAGGTAGGCATAGGTAGGTGCCCCAGTAGTTATATAGGCATAGGTAGGAGTCCCAGTATAGGTAGGTAGGCATAGGTAGGTGCCACCGTAGTTAGCTAGGCATAAGTAGAAGTCCCAGTATAGGTAGACAGGCATAGGTAGGTGCCCGAGTAGTTAGCTAGGCATAGGTAGGAATTCCAGTATAGGTAGGAAGGCATAGGTAGGTGCCCCAGTATAGGTAGATAGGCATAGGTAGGTGCCCCTGTAGTTAGCTAGGCATAGGTAGGAGTCCCAGTATAGGTAGGTAGGCATAGGTAGGTGCCCCAGTAGTTAGCTAGGCATAGGTAGGAGTCCCAGTATAGGTAGCTATGCATAGGTAGGTGTCCCAGTATAGGTAGACAGGCATAGGTAGGTGCCCCAGTAGTTAGCTAGGCATAGGTAGTAATCCAAGTATAGGTAGGTAGGTGCCCCACTATAGGTAGATAGGCATAGGTAGGTGCCCCAGTATAGGTAGATAGGCATAGGTAGGTGCCCCAGTAGTTAGCTAGGCAAAAGTAGGAGTCCCAGTATAGGTAGGTAGGCATAGACAGGTGCCCCAGTATAGGTAGGTAGGCATTGGTAGGTGCCCCAGTAGTTAGCTAGGCATAGGTAGGAGTCCCAGTATAGGTAGGTAGGCATGTGTAGGTGACACCAGTATAGGTAGATAGGCATAGGTAGGTGCCCCAGTAGGTAGCTAGGCATAGGTAGGAGTCCCAGTATAGGTAGGTAGGCATAGGTAGGTGCCCCCGTAGTTAGCTAGGCATAGGTAGGAGTCCCAGTATAGGTAGACAGGCATAGGTAGGTGCCCCAGTAGTTAGCTAGGCATAGGTAGGAATTCCAGTATAGGTAGGTAGGCATAGGTAGGTGCCCCAGTATAGGTAGATAGGCATAGGTAGGTGCCCCAGTAGTTAGCTAGGCATAGGTAGGAGTCCCAATATAGGTAGGTAGGCATAGGCAGGTGTCCCAGTATAGGTATATAGGCATAGGTAGGTGCCCCAGTAGTTAGGTAGGTATAGGTAGGAGTCCCAGTGCAGGTAGGTAGGCACAGGTAGGTGCTCCAGTAGTTAGCTATGCATAGGTAGGAGTCCCAGTATAGGTAGGTAGGCATAGGTAGGTGCCCCAGTAGTTAGCTAGGCATAGGTAGGAGTCCCAAGTATAGGTAGATAGGCATAGGTAGGTGCCCCATGTAGTTAGCTAGGCATAGGTAGGAGTCCTGGTATAGGTAGATAGGCATAGGTAGGTGCCCCTGTAGTTAGCTAGGCATAGGTAGGAGTCCGAGTATAGGTAGGTAGGCATAGATAGGTGCCCCAGTAGTTAGCTAGGCATAGGTAGGAGTCCCAAGTATAGGTAGATAGGCATAGGTAGGTGCCCCTGTAGTTAGCTAGGCATAGGTAGGAGTCCTGGTATAGGTAGATAGGCATAGATAGGTGCCCCTGTAGTTAGCTAGGCATAGGTAGGAGTCCTGGTATAGGTAGGTAGGCATAGGTAGGTGCCCCAGTAGTTATCTAGGCATAGGTAGGAGTCCCAGTATAGGTAGGTAGGCATAGGTAGGTGCCACCGTAGTTAGCTAGGCATAGGTAGGAGTCCCAGTATAGGTAGACAGGCATAGGTAGGTGCCCCAGTAGTTAGCTAGGCATAGGTAGGAATTCCAGTATAGGTAAGAAGGCATAAGTAGGTGCCCCAGTATAGGTAAATAGGCATAGGTAGGTGCCCCTGTAGTTAGCTAGGCATAGGTAGGAGTCCCAGTATAGGTAGGTAGGCATAGGTAGGTGCCCCAGTAGTTAGCTAGGCATAGGTAAGAGTCCCAGTATAGGTAGCTATGCATAGGTAGGTGTCCCAGTATAGGTAGACAGGCATAGGTAGGTGCCCCAGTAGTTAGCTAGGCATAGGTAGTAATCCCAGTATAGGTAGGTAGGTGCCCCACTATAGGTAGATAGGCATAGGTAGGTGCCCCAGTATAGGTAGATAGGCATAGGTAGGTGCCCCAGTAGTTAGCTAGGCAAAAGTAGGAGTCCCAGTATAAGTAGGTAGGCATAGGCAGGTGTCCCAGTATAGGTAGGTAGGCATAGGTAGGTGCCCCAGTAGTTAGCTAGGCATAGGTAGGAGTCCCAGTATAGGTAGGTACGCATAGGTAGGTGTCCCAGTATAGGTAGATAGACATAGATAGGTGCCCCAGTAGTTAGCTAGGCATAGGTAGGAGTCCCAGTATAGGTAGGTAGGCATAGGCAGGTGTCCCTGTATAAGTAGATAGGCATAGGTAGGTGCCCCAGTAGTTAGCTAGGCATAGGTAGGAGTCCCAGTATAGGTAGGTAGGCATAGGTAGGTGCCCCAGTAGTTATCTAGGCATAGGTAGGATTCCCAGTATAGGTAGGTATGCATAGGTAGGTGTCCCAGTATAGGCAGATAGGCATAGATAGGAGTCCCAGTATAGGTAGGTAGGCATGTGTAGGTGACACCAGTGTAGGTAGATAGGCATAGGTAGGTGCCCCAGTATAGGTAGATAGGCATAGGTAGGTGCCCCAGTAGTTAGCTAGGCATAGGTAGGAGTCCCAGTATAGGTAGGTAGGCATAGGCAGGTGTCCCAGTATAGGTATATAGGCATAGGTAGGTGCCCCAGTAGTTAGCTAGGCATAGGTAGGAGTCCCAGTACAGGTAGGTAGGCACAGGTAGGTGCTCCAGTAGTTAGCTAGGCATAGGTAGGAGTCCCAGTATAGGTAGGTAGGTGCCCCAGTAGTTAGCTAGGCATAGGTAGGAGTCCCAAGTATAGGTAGATAGGCATAGGTAGGTGCCCCTGTAGTTAGCTAGGCATAGGTAGGAGTCCTGGTATAGGTAGATAGGCATAGGTAGGTGCCCCTGTAGTTAGCTAGGCATAGGTAGGAGTCCTGGTATAGGTAGGTAGGCATAGGTAGGTGCCCCAGTAAATATCTAGGCATAGGTAGGAGTCCCAGTATAGGTAGGTAGGCATAGGTAGGTGCCACCGTAGTTAGCTAGGCATATGTAGGAGTCCCAGTATAGGTAGGTAGGCATAGGTAGATGCCCCTGTAGTTAGCTAGGCATAGGTAGGAGTCCCAGTATAGGTAGACAGGCATAGGTAGGTGCCCCAGTAGTTAGCTAGGCATAGGTAGGAATTTCAGTATAGGTAGGAAGGCATAGGTAGGTGCCCCAGTATAGGTAGATAGGCGTAGGTAGGTGCCCCTGTAGTTAGCTAGGCATAGGTAGGAGTCCCAGTATAGGTAGGTAGGCATAGGTAGGTGCCCCAGTAGTTAGCTAGGCATAGGTAGGAGTCCCAGTATAGGTAGGTAGGCATAGGCAGGTCTCCCTGTATAGGTAGATAGGCATAGGTAGGTGCCCCAGTAGTTAGCTAGGCATAGATAGGAGTCCCAGTATAGGTAGGTAGGCATAGGTAGGTGCCCCAGTAGTTAGCTAGGCATAGGTAGGTGTCCCAGTATAGGTAGACAGGCATAGGTAGGTGCCCCAGTAGATAGCTAGGCATAGGTAGGAATCCCAGTATAGGTAGGTAGGTGCCCCAGTATAGGTAGATAGGCATTGGTAGGTGCCCCAGTAGTTAGCTAGGCAAAGGTAGGAGTCCCAGTATAGGTAGGTAGGCATAGGCAGGTGTCCCAGTATAGGTAGGTAGGCATAGGTAGGTGCCCCAGTAGTTAGCTAGGCATAGGTAGGATTCCCAGTATAGGTAGGTAGGCATAGGTAGGTGTCCCAGTATAGGTAGATAGACATAGGTAGGTGCCCCAGTAGTTAGCTAGGCATAGGTAGGAATCCCAGTATAGGTAGGTAGGTGCCCCACTATAGGTAGATAGGCATAGGTAGGTGCCCCAGTATAGGTAGATAGGCATTAGTAGGTGCCCCAGTAGTTAGCTAGGCAAAGGTAGGATTCCCAGTATAGGTAGGTAGGCATAGGTAGGTGTCCCAGTATAGGCAGATAGGCATAGGTAGGTGCCCCAGTAGTTAGCTAGGCATAGGTAGGAGTCCCAGTATAGGTAGGTAGGCATAGGCAGGTGTCCCTGTATAGGTAGATAGACATAGGTAGGTGCCCCAGTAGTTAGCTAGGCATAGGTAGGAGTCCCAGTATAGGTAGGTAGGCATAGGCAGGTGTCCCTGTATAAGTAGATAGGCATAGGTAGGTGCCCCAGTAGTTAGCTAGGCATAGGTAGGAGTCCCAGTATAGGTAGGTAGGCATAGGTAGGTGCCCCAGTAGTTAGCTAGGCATAGGTAGGAGTCCCAGTATAGATAGGTATGCATAGGTAGGTGTCCCAGTATAGGCAGATAGGCATAGGTAGGAGTCCCAGTATAGGTAGGTAGGCATGTGTAGGTGACACCAGTATAGGTAGATAGGCATAGGTAGGTGCCCCAGTAGTTAGCTAGGCATAGGTAGGAGTCCCAGTATAGGTAGGTAGGCATAGGTAGGTGCCCCCGTAGTTAGCTAGGCATACAGTGGCTTGCAAAAGTATCCGGCCCCCTTGAAGTTTTCCATATTTTGTCATATTACTGCCACAAACATGAATCAATTTTATTGGAATTCCACGTGAAAGACCAATACAAAGTGGTGTACAGGTGAGAAGTGGAACAAAAATCATACATGATTCCAAACATTTTTTACAAATCAATAACTGTAAAGTGGGGTGTGTATAATTATGCAGCCCCCTTTGGTTTGAGTGCAGTCAGTTGCCCATAGACATTGCCTGATAAGATAAGTGCTAATGACTAAATAGAGTGCACCTGTGTGCAATCTAATGTCAGTACAAATACAGCTGCTCTGTGACGGCTTCAGAGGTTGTCTTAAGCCTCATCTACACGTGTAGATGAGGCGGCAATCCGGCGTCTCGATTAGCCGCCGGATCACCTCTTTCGCGTCCCCGCCCGCGGCGCGTGCGCCGGAATCAATACCCGCTCGATTCCTGCTCGTCCACGCGCCGCGCCACTTATCTTCCGCTCAATTCCCTGCCATTGTCCCCTCGCGGGGAGCGAGCACGGAATCGGCGGTGGGGAGATCCGTCCTGTCAGATCTTATCAATCGAGCCGCATTAGCGGCTCGATTGATAAGGAACATCGCCGCCGCATCTATGCGTGTAGATGCAGCTTAAGACCTAGGTTCTCAACGTGTGGTACGCGTACCACAGGGGGTACTTTGATGGTTCCAGGGGGTACTCAGGCTTGATATACTTAACCAAGAATAACAAATTTAGAGTTTGAAAAGATGATACATCTTATTTAAACAATACCAAATTTGCATTTTAGCTAATCAAAAGCAATAGTAAATGTTTGGAAATTGTTTAGAACCAATTATAATGTACTACGATTAAATACATATTTGTCAAGGGGTACTTGTGATAACATTTACTATGCCTGGGGGTACTTGGTGATTGCAGGGTTTTAAAAGGGGTACATACCAATATTATGTCGAGAAACACTGGTCTAAGAGAATATTGGGAGCAACAACACCATGAAGTCCAAAGAACACACCAGACAGGTCAGGGATAAAGTTATTGAGAAATTTAAAGCAGGCTTAGGCTACAAAAAGATTTCCAAAGCCTTGAACATCCCACTGAGCACTGTTCAAGCAATCATTCAGAAATGGAAGGAGTATGGCACAACTATAAACCTACCAAGACAAGGCCGTTCACCTAAACTCACAGGCCGAACAAGGAGAGCGCTGATCAGAAATGCAGTCAAGAGGCTCATGGAGACTCTGGATGAGCTGCAGAGATCTGCAGCTCAGGTGGGGGAATCTGTCCATAGGACAACTATTAGTCGTGCACTGCACAAAGTTGGCCTTTATGGAAGAGTGGCAAGAAGAAAGCCATTGTTAACAGAAAAGCATAAGTAGTCCCGTTTGCAGATTGCCACAAGCCATGTGGGGGACACAGCAAAAATGTGGAAGAAGGTGCTCTGGTCAGATGAGATCAAAATGAAACTTTTTGGCCAAAATGCAAAACGCTATGTGTGGCAGAAAACTAACACTGCACATCACTCTAAACACACCATCCCCACTGTCAAATATGGTGGTGGCAGCATTATGCTCTTGGGGTACTTCTCTTCAGCAGGGACAGGGAAGCTGGTCAGAGTTGATGGGAAGATGGATGAAGACAAATACAGGGCAATCTTGGAAGAAAACCTCTTGGAGTCTGCAAAAGACTTGAGACTGGGGCGGAGGTTCACCTTCCAGCAGGACAACGAACCTAAACATAAAGCCAGGGCAACATTGGAATGGTTTAAAACAAAACATATCCATGTGTTAGAATCAGGGCAGTTTTTAGGCTAAAATGCACCCAGGGCGAGGGTTAAAATTGTGCCCCCCCCCCCCGCGGAGCCAGGTATACGTGCCCGCAGTATAGGTTAGCCAGGTCTAGTTGCACTCAGTATAGGTAGCCAGCTATAGGTCCCCACAGTATAGGTAGCCAGGCATAGGTGCCCCAGTATAGGTTAGCCAGGTAGGTGCCTCCAGTATAGGTAGCCGGTATAGTTGCCCCCAGTATAGGTTAGATAGGCAGGTGCCCCCGGTATAGGTTAGATAGGTAGGTGCCCCCAGTACAGGTTACTTAGGTGGGTGCCTCTAATATAGGGAGTCAAAATAGTTGCCCCCAGCCTAGGTTAGATAGGTAGGTGCCCCCAGTATAGGTTAGTTAGGTAGGTGCCTCCAATGTAGGTAGCCAGTATAGTTGCCACCAGTATAGGCTAGGTAGGTAGGTGCCCCAATACAGGTTAGATAGGTAGATGCCCCCCAGTTTGGTTAGATTAGGTAGGTGCCCCCCAGTATAGGTTAGATTAGGTAGGTGCCCCCCCCCCCCCAGTGTGGTTAGATTAGGTAGGTGCCCCCCAGTGTGGTTATATTAGGTAGGTGCCCCCGGTATAGGTTAGATTAGGTAAGTGCCCCCCCCCCCCCCCCCAGTGTGGTTAGATTAGGTAGGTGCCCCCCAGTATAGGTTAGATTAGGTAGGTGCCCCCCAGTATAGGTTAGATAGGTAGCTGCCCCCCAGTATAGGTTAGATTAGGTAGGTGCCCCCCAGTATAGGTTAGATTAGGTAGGTGCCCCCCAATGTGGTTAGATTAGGTAGGTGCCCCCCAGTGTGGTTAGATTAGGTAGGTGCCCCCCCAGTGTGGATTGATTAGGTAGGTGCCCCCCAGTATAGGTTAGATTAGGTAGGTGCCCCCCCAGTATAGGTTAGATAGGCAGCTGCCCCCCAGTATGGAGGGGGGAGTCAGCCACGGGGAGGGCAGCCCGGCCTCTCCCTACCTTCCTCTCCGCGGGCCGCCCTCCGTGCTCCCCCCTCCGAGTCTGACTGCAGGGAAGCGCTGTGTAGGGAGAGCAACTCACCTCCCTGGTTCCAATCGCCTCCGGTCTCCTCTTCTGTCTTCTCCTCACAGCCGCTGATACACGTGCTGCTTCCGGCTAAACAGGAAGCAGCGTGTGTATCAGTGGCTATGAAGAGAAGAGGAGACCGGCGGCGATTGGAACCAGGAAGGTGAGTTGCCCTCCCTACACAGCGCTTCCCTGCAGTCAGACTCGGAGGGGGGGAGCACGGAGGGCGTCCCGCGGCGAGGAAGGGAGGGAGAGGTCGGGGCTGCCCTCCTCGCGGCTGACTCCCCCCTCCATTACAGCGCCCACAAGTCCTTCGGTGCCCAGGGCGCCCGCACGGGCCGCACGGCCCTAGAAACGGGCCTGGATAGAGCCCTCATATGGCCGTGGGGATGGGGCAAATTAACTTTGCTGATACCGATGAACAGGATTCTGAAATAAAAACAGGTATTTTTTAACACTTCAGACTCTCTTTAAATCTCTAACAAGAGGAATATTTCCAGCACACCAAGCGTTTTTGGTAACGTTTTCAAAACCGCTGCCGCCTGTGAAAACGCTTGGCTAATGTATCTCCATGGGATGGTGCACACCAGCGGTTTGAGGTTTTTAGCAAACTGCAAAAGTGGCTCCTGCAGCCTTTTTTTCGGTTTGCAGATGCGTTTGTGCCTCAATGTAAAGTATAGGAAAACCTCAAACCGCTCTGGAAAATGCTACATCAGAGCGGTTTTCCAGGCGTTTTTGTTACAGAAGCTTGCAAACGAGATAAACAGAGGAACATCAAGAGCCCCAATAGTGTAGTATGTATTGACAAAGGGGGTAATGACAAAGAGTAATAGTTGTTATACTCACAAACATGGGTCACCAATAGGCAACCACTGTAAAGGCAGGTAGGGAGATTATCCTGACCCCACTCAGGAATAAGAAGTCGCTCTCTGTAGATAGTAGAAAGAACTCGCAACCCTCCACCAAGGGTGGATACAATATTATATAAGAGAGAACAGAGGCGCCAAAAGGATAAAAGGTGTTTTAAAGGAGCTTAAAAGCCAAAACTTGGTAATTAGAGGAGGCAGTGGTGGACTTACCCCCTCCAAGCAGACACAACACGACTGTACATTCAGTCTATTTATTAACGAAAAAATCAATTAACCCTTCGCACACTCACATGCAAATGTTCAAACAAATGCATTCACAGATTTACTCATCCAGGCACAACTGTTATCCCTACAGCTAAATTAAAAGCCAGGGTTTTAGTTCACAGAAGAATGCATTCTTATGCTTAGTCACCTATACTGCGTAGAAGTACCCAGGTAAACATAGGTGTCCTAACTCTGGCCCTGTAACATGCATAGTGCAGACATGCAAACACATTCATTGCATCAAACCTATCAATGGATTAGGAGCACACATCCTAACTTCCTCTCCTGGGAAAGACAGTGCATCTTACCAATCGCACAAGGGAGCTAACATTATGTGTCCATGTGCACCATGCGCATACACCAGCATAAGCTGTCTGCATGCTGACAAACACATACAGGGGAAGGGGGAGTGCACCGAATTGGACCCTAGCCACAGGGGTCAATGATAAGAATAAACATACATATATCCAGGCACATCGCCTCTAGTTAGGACATTAAATAAATTATTAGGGAAAGGGAGGTGCTGAAGGATGTGTGGCTAGAAACAGAAAAAATCAATTAACCCTTCGCACACTCACATGCAAATGTTCAAACAAATGCATTCACAGATTTACTCATCCAGGCACAACTGTTATCCCTACAGCTAAATTAAAAGCCAGGGTTTTAGTTCACAGAAGAATGCATTCTTATGCTTAGTCACCTATACTGCGTAGAAGTACCCAGGTAAACATAGGTGTCCTAACTCTGGCCCTGTAACATGCATAGTGCAGACATGCAAACACATTCATTGCATCAAACCTATCAATGGATTAGGAGCACACATCCTAACTTCCTCTCCTGGGAAAGACAGTGCATCTTACCAATCGCACAAGGGAGCTAACATTATGTGTCCATGTGCACCATGCGCATACACCAGCATAAGCTGTCTGCATGCTGACAAACACATACAGGGGAAGGGGGAGTGCACCGAATTGGACCCTAGCCACAGGGGTCAATGATAAGAATAAACATACATATATCCAGGCACATCGCCTCTAGTTAGGACATTAAATAAATTATTAGGGAAAGGGAGGTGCTGAAGGATGTGTGGCTAGAAACAGAAAAAATCAATTAACCCTTCGCACACTCACATGCAAATGTTCAAACAAATGCATTCACAGATTTACTCATCCAGGCACAACTGTTATCCCTACAGCTAAATTAAAAGCCAGGGTTTTAGTTCACAGAAGAATGCATTCTTATGCTTAGTCACCTATACTGCGTAGAAGTACCCAGGTAAACATAGGTGTCCTAACTCTGGCCCTGTAACATGCATAGTGCAGACATGCAAACACATTCATTGCATCAAACCTATCAATGGATTAGGAGCACACATCCTAACTTCCTCTCCTGGGAAAGACAGTGCATCTTACCAATCGCACAAGGGAGCTAACATTATGTGTCCATGTGCACCATGCGCATACACCAGCATAAGCTGTCTGCATGCTGACAAACACATACAGGGGAAGGGGGAGTGCACCGACTTGGACCCTAGCCACAGGGGTCAATGATAAGAATAAACATACATATATCCAGGCACATCGCCTCTAGTTAGGACATTAAATAAATTATTAGGGAAAGGGAGGTGCTGAAGGATGTGTGGCTAGAAACAGAAAAAATCAATTAACCCTTCGCACACTCACATGCAAATGTTCAAACAAATGCATTCACAGATTTACTCATCCAGGCACAACTGTTATCCCTACAGCTAAATTAAAAGCCAGGGTTTTAGTTCACAGAAGAATGCATTCTTATGCTTAGTCACCTATACTGCGTAGAAGTACCCAGGTAAACATAGGTGTCCTAACTCTGGCCCTGTAACATGCATAGTGCAGACATGCAAACACATTCATTGCATCAAACCTATCAATGGATTAGGAGCACACATCCTAACTTCCTCTCCTGGGAAAGACAGTGCATCTTACCAATCGCACAAGGGAGCTAACATTATGTGTCCATGTGCACCATGCGCATACACCAGCATAAGCTGTCTGCATGCTGACAAACACATACAGGGGAAGGGGGAGTGCACCGAATTGGACCCTAGCCACAGGGGTCAATGATAAGAATAAACATACATATATCCAGGCACATCGCCTCTAGTTAGGACATTAAATAAATTATTAGGGAAAGGGAGGTGCTGAAGGATGTGTGGCTAGAAACAGAAAAAATCAATTAACCCTTCGCACACTCACATGCAAATGTTCAAACAAATGCATTCACAGATTTGAGTGTGCGAAGGGTTAATTGATTTTTTCTGTTTCTAGCCACACATCCTTCAGCACCTCCCTTTCCCTAATAATTTATTTAATGTCCTAACTAGAGGCGATGTGCCTGGATATATGTATGTTTATTCTTATCATTGACCCCTGTGGCTAGGGTCCAATTCGGTGCACTCCCCCTTCCCCTGTATGTGTTTGTCAGCATGCAGACAGCTTATGCTGGTGTATGCGCATGGTGCACATGGACACATAATGTTAGCTCCCTTGTGCGATTGGTAAGATGCACTGTCTTTCCCAGGAGAGGAAGTTAGGATGTGTGCTCCTAATCCATTGATAGGTTTGATGCAATGAATGTGTTTGCATGTCTGCACTATGCATGTTACAGGGCCAGAGTTAGGACACCTATGTTTACCTGGGTACTTCTACGCAGTATAGGTGACTAAGCATAAGAATGCATTCTTCTGTGAACTAAAACCCTGGCTTTTAATTTAGCTGTAGGGATAACAGTTGTGCCTGGATGAGTAAATCTGTGAATGCATTTGTTTGAACATTTGCATGTGAGTGTGCGAAGGGTTAATTGATTTTTTCTGTTTCTAGCCACACATCCTTCAGCACCTCCCTTTCCCTAATAATTTATTTAATGTCCTAACTAGAGGCGATGTGCCTGGATATATGTATGTTTATTCTTATCATTGACCCCTGTGGCTAGGGTCCAATTCGGTGCACTCCCCCTTCCCCTGTATGTGTTTGTCAGCATGCAGACAGCTTATGCTGGTGTATGCGCATGGTGCACATGGACACATAATGTTAGCTCCCTTGTGCGATTGGTAAGATGCACTGTCTTTCCCAGGAGAGGAAGTTAGGATGTGTGCTCCTAATCCATTGATAGGTTTGATGCAATGAATGTGTTTGCATGTCTGCACTATGCATGTTACAGGGCCAGAGTTAGGACACCTATGTTTACCTGGGTACTTCTACGCAGTATAGGTGACTAAGCATAAGAATGCATTCTTCTGTGAACTAAAACCCTGGCTTTTAATTTAGCTGTAGGGATAACAGTTGTGCCTGGATGAGTAAATCTGTGAATGCATTTGTTTGAACATTTGCATGTGAGTGTGCGAAGGGTTAATTGATTTTTTCTGTTTCTAGCCACACATCCTTCAGCACCTCCCTTTCCCTAATAATTTATTTAATGTCCTAACTAGAGGCGATGTGCCTGGATATATGTATGTTTATTCTTATCATTGACCCCTGTGGCTAGGGTCCAATTCGGTGCACTCCCCCTTCCCCTGTATGTGTTTGTCAGCATGCAGACAGCTTATGCTGGTGTATGCGCATGGTGCACATGGACACATAATGTTAGCTCCCTTGTGCGATTGGTAAGATGCACTGTCTTTCCCAGGAGAGGAAGTTAGGATGTGTGCTCCTAATCCATTGATAGGTTTGATGCAATGAATGTGTTTGCATGTCTGCACTATGCATGTTACAGGGCCAGAGTTAGGACACCTATGTTTACCTGGGTACTTCTACGCAGTATAGGTGACTAAGCATAAGAATGCATTCTTCTGTGAACTAAAACCCTGGCTTTTAATTTAGCTGTAGGGATAACAGTTGTGCCTGGATGAGTAAATCTGTGAATGCATTTGTTTGAACATTTGCATGTGAGTGTGCGAAGGGTTAATTGATTTTTTCTGTTTCTAGCCACACATCCTTCAGCCCCTCCCTTTCCCTAATAATTTATTTAATGTCCTAACTAGAGGCGATGTGCCTGGATATATGTATGTTTATTCTTATCATTGACCCCTGTGGCTAGGGTCCAATTCGGTGCACTCCCCCTTCCCCTGTATGTGTTTGTCAGCATGCAGACAGCTTATGCTGGTGTATGCGCATGGTGCACATGGACACATAATGTTAGCTCCCTTGTGCGATTGGTAAGATGCACTGTCTTTCCCAGGAGAGGAAGTTAGGATGTGTGCTCCTAATCCATTGATAGGTTTGATGCAATGAATGTGTTTGCATGTCTGCACTATGCATGTTACAGGGCCAGAGTTAGGACACCTATGTTTACCTGGGTACTTCTACGCAGTATAGGTGACTAAGCATAAGAATGCATTCTTCTGTGAACTAAAACCCTGGCTTTTAATTTAGCTGTAGGGATAACAGTTGTGCCTGGATGAGTAAATCTGTGAATGCATTTGTTTGAACATTTGCATGTGAGTGTGCGAAGGGTTAATTGATTTTTTCTGTTTCTAGCCACACATCCTTCAGCACCTCCCTTTCCCTAATAATTTATTTAATGTCCTAACTAGAGGCGATGTGCCTGGATATATGTATGTTTATTCTTATCATTGACCCCTGTGGCTAGGGTCCAATTCGGTGCACTCCCCCTTCCCCTGTATGTGTTTGTCAGCATGCAGACAGCTTATGCTGGTGTATGCGCATGGTGCACATGGACACATAATGTTAGCTCCCTTGTGCGATTGGTAAGATGCACTGTCTTTCCCAGGAGAGGAAGTTAGGATGTGTGCTCCTAATCCATTGATAGGTTTGATGCAATGAATGTGTTTGCATGTCTGCACTATGCATGTTACAGGGCCAGAGTTAGGACACCTATGTTTACCTGGGTACTTCTACGCAGTATAGGTGACTAAGCATAAGAATGCATTCTTCTGTGAACTAAAACCCTGGCTTTTAATTTAGCTGTAGGGATAACAGTTGTGCCTGGATGAGTAAATCTGTGAATGCATTTGTTTGAACATTTGCATGTGAGTGTGCGAAGGGTTAATTGATTTTTTCTGTTTCTAGCCACACATCCTTCAGCACCTCCCTTTCCCTAATAATTTATTTAATGTCCTAACTAGAGGCGATGTGCCTGGATATATGTATGTTTATTCTTATCATTGACCCCTGTGGCTAGGGTCCAATTCGGTGCACTCCCCCTTCCCCTGTATGTGTTTGTCAGCATGCAGACAGCTTATGCTGGTGTATGCGCATGGTGCACATGGACACATAATGTTAGCTCCCTTGTGCGATTGGTAAGATGCACTGTCTTTCCCAGGAGAGGAAGTTAGGATGTGTGCTCCTAATCCATTGATAGGTTTGATGCAATGAATGTGTTTGCATGTCTGCACTATGCATGTTACAGGGCCAGAGTTAGGACACCTATGTTTACCTGGGTACTTCTACGCAGTATAGGTGACTAAGCATAAGAATGCATTCTTCTGTGAACTAAAACCCTGGCTTTTAATTTAGCTGTAGGGATAACAGTTGTGCCTGGATGAGTAAATCTGTGAATGCATTTGTTTGAACATTTGCATGTGAGTGTGCGAAGGGTTAATTGATTTTTTCTGTTTCTAGCCACACATCCTTCAGCACCTCCCTTTCCCTAATAATTTATTTAATGTCCTAACTAGAGGCGATGTGCCTGGATATATGTATGTTTATTCTTATCATTGACCCCTGTGGCTAGGGTCCAATTCGGTGCACTCCCCCTTCCCCTGTATGTGTTTGTCAGCATGCAGACAGCTTATGCTGGTGTATGCGCATGGTGCACATGGACACATAATGTTAGCTCCCTTGTGCGATTGGTAAGATGCACTGTCTTTCCCAGGAGAGGAAGTTAGGATGTGTGCTCCTAATCCATTGATAGGTTTGATGCAATGAATGTGTTTGCATGTCTGCACTATGCATGTTACAGGGCCAGAGTTAGGACACCTATGTTTACCTGGGTACTTCTACGCAGTATAGGTGACTAAGCATAAGAATGCATTCTTCTGTGAACTAAAACCCTGGCTTTTAATTTAGCTGTAGGGATAACAGTTGTGCCTGGATGAGTAAATCTGTGAATGCATTTGTTTGAACATTTGCATGTGAGTGTGCGAAGGGTTAATTGATTTTTTCTGTTTCTAGCCACACATCCTTCAGCACCTCCCTTTCCCTAATAATTTATTTAATGTCCTAACTAGAGGCGATGTGCCTGGATATATGTATGTTTATTCTTATTTATTAACGAACTCCAGATAAAGCAAAGCAACGTGTTTCACGGGTCAGCGCCCGCTTCCTCAGGCAATAGAAAAAGGAGTTACAGCTGCAAATGACAGAGATCAGAGGGTATATTGTTTCTGCTATAATACATCCTACATTGAAAACTTCAATCATTGAGTGACAAACATGTGCAAAATAATATAGTACATTGACAGTAAAGTTACAGTATTTTGTATTATAGAATTGTTATGTTGGTGGGCTGTGTTGGTGGGGGGTTTAAAGAATTTGGTAGAGAGAGAGAGAGAGGGGGGGAGGGGAGGGGGGGGGTTGAACCACACAGGGCTGGGGGTTGGGGGAAATCTAGGGGGGGAGGGGGGGGGGAGACCAAGGGAAGGGTGTGTGTCAGGAGGAGGGAGTAGGGGGGGAGGGAAGAGGGGGGGAAATGCAAGTTACAGAGCAAGTAGCATCAGAGGTGACTGTAGGTCGAAGATAGTAAAAAGAGTGTGAATAGCAGCAAAACAAGCAAAACAGTGGCAGCAAAACCAACATACCCCAGTATGGGGTTAGAAGATATGGATGGCAGCAGTAAATACAAGATGTAAGTCGATAAACCCACCAGGATTTACCATCTAGCAAAACAAATGACACTCAGCGCCTCTGCAATGGCAGAGAGTGTCTGAGCATGCTAAATAGTGTGCAGGATGTGACATCAATTAGAGAGAGGAAGTGCATCATCAGTGGGCGGAGCCTGCAAGGACTTACCCTTTTAAAGAGGAGTCAGGCCGCCATCTTGGAAGAGGCATGCCTGGTCCTCAGTACTGATGGGCCGCCATGTTGGAGGTGGCCCAGATACACAGCAGTAACTTCAACATTTGCCAAAAAGATGTATAACAAGGGCATAATAAATAACAGAGATTAACCAGGTCTTGATAAAAAAGCATACACATAAATATACATAAAGCATATAGCCTTATAATAGTAAAAGAACAAAGTAAAAGGTCTATGTCACATTTGCATTAAAAGAAAAGTGGTCTGATGTTGGTTGAAAATTCACTATTAAACTTATGGTAGATCCATGGTATGCTTAAAATTTTATTTTTTTTTGGGAACGTTGCCGGATGTGATTTGTATGGGGGGGGGGGGGGTGGGAAGGGGTTGTGGGGGGGAGTTTTTCCTGTTTTCAACATAGATTAACTAGTCTTAATTTGATAAGTACAACAATCAAAGCAGCATATAGCCAACAGTATTAAAAAGTGTGGAAAAGAACGTTAATGAAAAATAGGTATGACGTTTTGGTTAAAAAAACACTATTGTACTTATGGTAGATCAACGGTATGCTGAAGTGTCGTTAAAGTTGCCAGATATAATTTTCGGGGAGTAGGGGGGGGAAGAGAAGAGAAATGGAGAGGGTTTGGGGGAGTTTTTTTTTCTGTTAACAACATAGATTAGCAGGTGTGAAATAAAACGTTTATGAAAAATAGGTCTGAAGTTTGGTTAAAAAAACACACTATTGTACTTATGATAGATCAACGGTAAGCTGAAGTATCATTAAAGTTGCCAGATATGATTTTCTGAGGGGGGGATGAAAAGGGGGGGGGGGAGTGAAAAAGGGGTTGATGGGTGTTTATAACCAGAAATGTTTGTAACCAGTCGTTCAGACAAAATTTAAGAAATAACATTAACATAAACATAAAACTGGTACAACATAAAATCCTTATTTTCAATCTGCATAAAAGTAAGGATAAAAAATCATAATACTATAAAATTATAAAAAGAGAGGACTAATTAAAAATCAACGGAACAAAAGGGATGCATCATATGAAATTAGAGAATTTAGTATATTTTTTCCAGGACCTCGTTCAGACCCCCTGGGACCAGTGTCCTCAGGGTCTGGATCCAGTACATTTCGAGCTTTTTCAATTTTTTGAATGCCGCTGGTTCGTTATCGCAGGTACTGTCGATAAGGGTGACGGAAAGTGTTTTGGGATTATTTTGGTGAGCTTGGTGAAAGTGCCGTGACACGCTGTGCATAGGGAATTTATTCAGAATGTTTCTTCTATGCTGGCCAATTCGGCTCCGGGCTTCCTGTGTGGTTCTACCCACATACTGAAGATGGCAGGGACATGAAATGACATAGATAACGAATCGGGACTGGCAGGACAGATGTTTTTTGATATTGTATTGGATGTTGGTAACGGTGGACGTAAAGGTGGTAACATTGGCTACAAAGGTGCAGGCTAGGCATCTGGAACGTTGGCAGGGTCGTGAACCAGGTGTCAAAGGAACTGAATTGTGTTTAAGTTCAGTCTTGGAGCAGCGAAGTTTACTGGGGGCTAGTAAATTGCGGAGACTGGGGGCTCTGCGATAGGTGATTAGTGGCTTGGTGGGGAGGAGGGGTCTCAAGAATGGGTCCTGGAGTAGAATTTCCCAACGCTTGTTCATAATTTTCCTGATAGTTTGGTGTTCTCTACAATATTGAGTGATGAATCTGGGGGGTGGGTTATTGCTTTCTGCGGTTGATGGTTTGGGGTTGTATGGTAGTTGTGCTTTATGACGTGCGTCCCGGATAAGTTTTTTTCGGTATTTCCTCGCAGAAAATTTCTTAGTGAGTATATCAGATTGAACGTGGTAATCTTGGTTGTCTGTGCAGTTTCTGTAGATCCGTCTAAACTGGCAATATGGTGTATTCTGTTCCAAGGTCGATAGTAGAAACTATTAAAGTGTATAAAATTGTTAGAATGAACGGATTCAAAATATGTTTTTGTTTTGATGGAGCCCTGTTCAATGAAGACGGTAAGATCGAGGAAGTCTATGGAGATTGGGTGGTGTTGAGATGTAAACTGAAGGCCCGCTCTATTGGTATTAAGATATTGAATGAAGGATGGGATTAGTGAGATATCGCCTTTCCATATAAAAAATAAATCGTCAATATATCGTTTATACAGAATGATGTTGTTATGGAATGGGTGATTGATGTATAGTAATTGAAGTTTTATAAGGCCCATGGTGAGGTTTGCATAAGAGGGCGTAAAGGAACTGCCCATTGCAGTTCCACTGGTCTGGTGATAGTAATTATTGTTGAATGAGAATATATTATTGTTCAGAATGAATTCGGTACACTGTAGGATGAATTGTTGCTGTATTGAGGGCATGGATGGAAGAGTGTTTAGAAAGTGTTTTATTGCAGATAAACCAAATTGATGGGGGATATTGGTATAAAGTGAGGATATGTCGCAGGTAAGCCAGTGATAGTCAGAGGACCAGGTGATAGGGGATAGAAGCTGTATGAGATGTTGGGAATCTTTGAGGTAGGAAGGTAAGTTTATTACGAGGGGTTGTAGGTGTTTGTCAATGAACCAGGACAAATTGCTGGTCATGGAATCAATGCCTGCGATAATGGGTCGGCCGGGTGGTTTATGTAAGTCTTTATGTATTTTTGGTAAGTAGTAGAAGAATGGTGTTTTGGGATGATGATTGACAATATAATTACGTTCATTTTTGGTAATAATGTTTGAGAGTAAAGCTTGGTTGATGAAAGTCTTGAGGATCTTATTGGGGGGTATGGTTGGGTCTGAGGTAAGTTTGTTGTAGTGGTCAGGGTTGTCTAGAAGTCGAATAGCTTCTTCCAGATAGTTAAGTCTGTTGAGGATGACTATACCCCCACCTTTATCGGCGGATTTGATAACCAGATCGGGGTTTTTGAGGAGTGACTTAAGGGCAATTTTCTCATGATGGGTGAGATTATCTTTGATCATGGGGGTGTGGGTCTGAAGAGTGAGGAGGTCATCTAGAACTAATGCATAGAATGCTTCAACGAAATGGCCTTTGGATGCTGTGGGATAGAATCTAGATTTGCCCTCTGTAACAAATTTTTCAGCCTTAGTTCTTCTATCCTATAAGTTCCTATGCCTGTTCTAATCTGCTCTGGCTTACTTCAGTCTTTCCTAACTGCACTGTCTCTGTAATAAATCAATGTATCTTTCCTCTGTCCTGTTTGTCGGGCTAAGGCTTGATTGTGTGGAATGTGCAGGGCTGCTTGTGATTGGTAGAAGCGATACACACCCTCTGCAGGCCCCCTGCACACTCTGAATGACTCACACACTATGCTTAGCTGAGCCTATTAGAAGCTGGTTAGTTTGTTTGTAAACACTGCCTAAAACTGTTAATTACAAGCCAGGATTGCAGCAGAGAGTAGCAGAAACAGCACAGAGGGGCACAGGAGAAAATAATGAATAGAATGGTATGCTTTTTATTGTAAGAATATTAGAGTACAGATTCTCTTTAAGTTGAGTAGTAATGCATTTTTCTAATTGAATTTCATTGGGGTTGACCGTGGTGAGTGGGATATTGTCGTTCTGTGTAATGATGAGGGGAACCGAGGTAGACAGTGTGGGATTCTTTTTAATGGCGAAGTGTCTCTTTAATGTAAGTTTTCTGATGTAAGCATTCAGGTCTGTAAAGAGATTGAACATATTAGCAGCGTTAATGGGGCAGAATGAAAGTCCTTTTTCCAATAGTGTGTTTTCATGTGTGGTGAGGATATGGCTAGACAGGTTAAAGATACATTTTATAGGTGGGTCATTGGGTGTGATGGTGGTAGCTGGCTTCTTCTTTTTACCTTTACCCCCTAGAGCCCCTCTTTCTGGTTTTGGGCTGATTGGGGGTTGTAGGTATTATTCGGGGAGGTGGGTTCTGTTCAGTGCTGTGCATGGGTGAAAATGGGGGCTGATTGTCCCTTGTTTGATAAGGGACAGAGGGAGTTCTAGAAAAAGAATTGGAGGGGCTAGAGTCCTTTTGTAGGACAGGGGCTGGGTGGGACTGAATGGTGAGAGGTTGGAGAAAGGAAGTCATGGAGGTCTGGACAGTAGTGGGGTTATGGTGTGTTTGAGATAAGATGGCTGCATGGGAAGTGGACGGTTGAGGGCTGGGGACTGGGGAATAGGAGAGTGGGGAATAGTTGGGTGATGATGGTTCTGTGGCACAGAGGCTGATCTGTGACACCCTTAATTAACTACTGAATTAAATGAATCTTTAACCTGTCTAGCCATATCCTCACCACACATGAAAACACACTATTGGAAAAAGGACTTTCATTTTGCCCCATTAACACTGCTAATATGTTCAATCTCTTTACAGACCTGAATGCTTACATCAGAAAACTTACATTAAAGAGACACTTCACCATTAAAAAGAATCCCACACTGTCTACCTCGGTTCCCCTCATCATTACACAGAATGACAATATCCCACTCACCACGGTCAACCCCAATGAAATTCAATTAGAAAAATGCATTACTACCCAACTTAAGGGCAAATCCAGATTCTATCCCACAGCATCCAAAGGCCATTTCATTGAAACATTCTATGCATTAGTTCTAGATGACTTCCTCACTCTTCAGACCCACACCCCCATGATCAAAGATAATCTCACCCATCATGAGAAAATTGCCCTTAAGTCACTCCTCAAAAACCCCGATCTGGTTATCAAATCCGCCGATAAAGGTGGGGGTATAGTCATCCTCAACAGACTTGCCTATCTGGAAGAAGCTAATTGACTTCTCGACAACCCTGACCACTACAACAAACTTACCTCAGACCCAACCATACCCCCCAATAAGATCCTCAAGACTTTCATCAACCAAGCTTTACTCTCAAACATTATTACCAAAAATGAACGTAATTATATTGTCAATCATCATCCCAAAACACCATTCTTCTACTACTTACCAAAAATACATAAAGACTTACATAAACCACCCGGCCGACCCATTATCGCGGGCATTGATTCCATGACCAGCAATTTGTCCCGGTTCTTTGACAAACACCTACAACCCCTCGTAATAAACTTACTTTCCTACCTCAAAGATTCCCAACATCTCATACAGCTTCTATCCCCTATCACCTGGTCCTCTGACTATCACTGGCTTACCTGCGACATATCCTCACTTTATACCAATATCCCCCATCAATTTGGTTTATCTGCAATAAAACACTTTCTAAACACTCTTCCATCCATGCCCTCAATACAGCAACAATGCATCCTACAGTGTACCGAATTCATTCTGAACAATAATATATTCTCATTCAACAATAATTACTATCACCAGACCAGTGGAACTGCAATGGGCAGTTCCTTTGCGCCCTCTTATGCAAACCTCACCATGGGCCTTATAAAACTTCAATTACTATACATCAATCACCCATTCCATAACAACATCATTCTGTATAAACGATATATTGACGATTTATTTTTTATATGGAAAGGCGATATCTCACTAATCCCATCCTTCATTCAATATCTTAATACCAATAGAGCGGGCCTTCAGTTTACATCTCAACACCACCCAATCTCCATAGACTTCCTCGATCTTACCGTCTTCATTGAACAGGGCTCCATCAAAACAAAAACATATTTTGAATCCGTTCATTCTAACAATTTTATACACTTTAATAGTTTCTACTATCGACCTTGGAACAGAATACATCATATTGCCAGTTTAGACGGATCTACAGAAACTGCACAGACAACCAAGATTACCACGTTCAATCTGATATACTCACTAAGAAATTTTCCGCGAGGAAATACCGAAAAAAACTTATCCGGGACGCACGTCATAAAGCACAACTACCATACAACCCCAAACCATCAACCGCAGAAAGCAATAACCCACCCCCCAGATTCATCACTCAATATTGTAGAGAACACCAAACTATCAGGAAAATTATGAACAAGCGTTGGGAAATTCTACTCCAGGACCCATTCTTGAGACCCCTCCTCCCCACCAAGCCACTAATCACCTATCGCAGAGCCCCCAGTCTCCGCAATTTACTAGCCCCCAGTAAACTTCGCTGCTCCAAGACTGAACTTAAACACAATTCAGTTCCTTTGACACCTGGTTCACGACCCTGCCAACGTTCCAGATGCCTAGCCTGCACCTTTGTAGCCAATGTTACCACCTTTACGTCCACCGTTACCAACATCCAATACAATATCAAAAAACATCTGTCCTGCCAGTCCCGATTCGTTATCTATGTTATTTCATGTCCCTGCCATCTTCAGTATGTGGGTAGAACCACACAGGAAGCCCGGAGCCGAATTGGCCAGCATAGAAGAAACATTCTGAATAAATTCCCTATGCACAGCGTGTCACGGCACTTTCACCAAGCTCACCAAAATAATCCCGAAACACTTTCCGCCGCCCTTATCGACAGTACCTGCGATAGCGAACCAGCGGCATTCGAAAAATTGAAAAAGCTCGAAATGTACTGGATCCAGACCCTGAGGACACTGGTTCCAGGGGGTCTGAACGAGGTCCAGGAAAAAATATACTAAATTCTCTAATTTCATATGATGCATCCCTTTTGTTCCGTTGATTTTTAATTAGTCCTCTCTTTTTATAATTTTATAGTATTATGATTTTTTATCCTTACTTTTATGCAGATTGAAAATAAGAATTTTATGTTGTACCAGTTTTATGTTTATGTTAATGCTATTTCTTAAATTTTGTCTGAACGACTGGTTACAAACATTTCTGGTTATAAACACCCATCAACCCCTTTTTCACTCCTCCCCCCCCTTTTCATCCCCCCCTCCGAAAATCATATCTGGCAACTTTAATGCTGCTTTGATTGTTGTACTTATCAAATTAAGACTATGTTAATCTATGTTGAAAACAGGAAAAACTCCCCACCCCCACAACCCCTTCCCCCCCCCCCCCATACAAATCACATCCGGCAACGTTCCCAAAAAAAAAAAAATCAAAAAAAAAAAATTTTTAAGCATACCATGGATCTACCATAAGTTTAATAGTGAATTTTCAACCAACATCAGACCACTTTTCTTTTAATGCAAATGTGACATAGACCTTTTACTTTGTTCTTTTACTATTATAAGCTATATGCTTTATGTATATTTATGTGTATGCTTTTTTATCAAGACCTGGTTAATCTCTGCTATTTATTATGCCCTTTTTTTATATATCTTTTTGGCAAATGTTGAAGTTACTGCTGTGTATCTGGGCCACCTCCAACATGGCGGCCCATCAGTACTGAGGACCAGGCATGCCTCTTCCAAGATGGCGGCCTGACTCCTCTTTAAAAGGGTAAGTCCTTGCAGGCTCCGCCCACTGATGATGCACTTCCTCTCTCTAATTGATGTCACATCCTGCACACTATTTAGCATGCTCAGACACTCTCTGCCATTGCAGAGGCGCTGAGTGTCGTTTGTTTTGCTAGAAGGTAAGTCCTGGTGGGTTTATCCACTTACATCTTGTATTTACTGCTGCCATCCATATCTTCTAACCCCATACTAGGGTATGTCGGTTTTGCTGCCACTGTTTCGCTTGTTTAGCTGCTATTCACACTCTTTTTACTATCTTTGACCTACAGTCACCTCTGATGCTACTTGCTCTGTAACTTGCACGTCCCATGGCCACAATAGATAAACCCCTTCCTTTTCTTTTTCCCCCCTCTTCCCCCCCCCTACTCCCTCCTCCTGACACACACCCTTCCCTTGGTCTCCCCCCCCCCCCTAGATTTCCCCCAACCCCCACCCCTGTGTGGTTCTCCCCCCCCCTCCCCTCTCTCTCTCTCTCTCTCTCTACCAAATTCTTTAAACCCCCCACCAACACAGCCCACCAACATAACAATTCTATAATACAAAATACTGTAACTTTACTGTCAATGTACTATATTAGTTTGCACATGTTTGTCACTCAATGATTGAAGTTTTAAATGTAGGATGTATTATAGCAGAAACAATATACCCTCTGATCTCTGTCATTTGCAGCTGTAACTCCTTTTTCTATTGCCTGAGGAAGCGGGGCGCTCACCCGTGAAACGCGTTGCTTTGCTTTATCTGGAGTTCGTTAATAAATAGACTGAATGTACAGTCGTGTTGTGTCTGCTTGGAGGGGGTAAGTCCACCACTGCCTCCTCTAATTTACCAAGTTTTGGCTTTTAAGCTCCTTTAAAACCCCTTTTATCCTTTTGGCGCCTCTGTTCTCTCTTATATAATATTGTTACAGAAGCTGTTCAGTAACAGCTTTACTGTAACAATATATGAAATCTGCTACACAAAAACGCTCCAAAAAATGCTAGGCATGTTTAGAAAACCTCTCTAAACATGCCTAGAATCGCTCTGAAATCTGCTCCAAAAACCTCTAGCGTTTTGCAGATCTGCTAGAGGTTTTTGGTGTGCACTGGGCCTCACTTCTTTGGTGTCTAGGAAGGGCGTGGCTCCGTTCACAATTACCTGAATTTGCATGTATTGTGCTTTTGTGATTTCGCAATTATCACACAGCTAATGTATTTACACTGCATTGCATTATTTTGTGCGTTTTGCGATTTTTCTGGACTTTTAAATTGGGTGACAGTGTTGTTTGTTTGTTTTTTTCATGTGCGAATTGCGTTTTTTTTTTTTTTTTACAGATCAATTTTATCAGAGGCATCTCTAGCTATTTTGTCACTCCAGGCGAGAAATCCTTTGGCGCCCCACCCCTCCCGTCCCCGGTGATTGCCCCCCACCCCCGTGGTGAACACCACCCCTGTGGTGAACCCCACCACCAAGACCCCCGAAAATCATAATACAGCAGCGTTTCACCAGAAAATCTGAAAATACAATTATTGCGGCATGGGTTCACCAGAAAATAGTTGTAATGCAGCAGAGCGTTTCACCATAAAATATACTTATTGCGGCATGCACTCACACACACCACACACCACACACACCACACACACACATACAATATACACATGCATACAGTACACATACTATACACACACACACACCGCACACAACTCACACACTATACACAGTACACACGCACACTATACACACACACACACACACACACACACACACACACACACACACACACACACACACACTATACACACACAGCACACAGTAGACATACACTATACACGCACACTATGCTGCAGTGCTACCAGGGGAGGACTGGGACCTTTTGGCCTGGGGGAAAACATAGACTTGAGGCCCGTTATCATGGCAGCCTCAGCCCAAATTATCAAGTCACATTTGCGAATTGCTAGCGAATTGCTATTGCGATTTTGTCGTGCCCTAGCCCAGAGAGAGGAGGAGTGGAGTGAGACTGAGAATAGCAGGAGATGGAACAGAGAGCTGATCTGTATTGCAGTCCTACATTACACAGAGACTAGTTGCCGCTAATAGGACTGCTTTCCCTGCCAGTCTCTCACACAAGTCAGAAAGCAGTCCTCCTGGAGTCTAGGGACTGTCAAAACTTTTCAACCTGTTTAACACCTTGGGCTTGATTCACAAAAGAGTGCTAACTGTTAGCACGGCCGTTTTCACGCGAATTTTCACATTGCGCGCGATCGCGAATTTTCGCGCGACACGATAATGTTTTCGTGCGCAAACGCCTATTTTCGCGCGATAACGATATCGATTATTGTTTCGCGCGAAAATTCGCGGTCACGCGCAATGCGAAAATTCGCGCAAAAACGGCCGTGCTAACAGTTAGCACTCTTTTGTGAATCAAGCCCCTTATCTGCACATGCAGTCATTATAACAATGGGGAGAGACCAGACAGATTTTTTTCCCACAGACCCTCCAGACGAGCTCTGCATCATGCTCTGTATATTTACCAGCTTGCCTGCCCTCTAATTGCACTTTTTAATCAGCTAGCCTAGTGTTTTACATTGCCTTACAACAACAAACCTGAATACACCAGACACCAGACCAGCCCTAAATCAGTGAATAAAAGGCAGCCTGGGGGGCAGTCCATGCCTGGCTGCTAGACTCAGTCTCTACATCCACGCAGTTACAAGTAGCAGAGAGAGAGGAACTAAATGAAATAGTGAATCAGTTAAGAGTGAAGAGTCAGGACTCAGGAGCTGATGCTGTACTCGGATCCCTGAGTGACCTGGGACGAGTGCCTTCTCTCACTGACTCATTACTGTAGTTCTTTGAATCATTGAGCTGAAGGAACTGAATGAATCAGTCAGTGAATCAGTTATGAGTCGAGTCAGGCGCTGCTGTTAGCTGCTGCTGTAGTGTAAACTGATACCTGAGTGAGCTGAGAGGCATTTCTTCTCTCACTACTCAGTGCAGCAGCGCTCCTGCCTCCTCCTGCCGCTCTAGGCAAGAATTTATACCTGCCTGGTGGGTGAGACGCCTGTGAATTTTATTAATACAAAATACAACAGACAGTATCGGCAGCGATTTGTGTTTAATGCAATTTAATGGAAAGGCAAAAAAATCACAATTAATTAGATACATTCTCATGTAAGTTAACTTCATCAGTATGCATAAAAAAATTGCAGCCCAAAACAGTGCATGAAAATGCACTCAAAAATCCCAAAACGCGTGTTGGACATCCGAAAAAAACGTAGAAAATGGCATGTAAGATGGATAAGTGTGAGAACTGCCTCACTACCCCAGTAAACCATTTCTTATGGAATGTCGGAGCACAGCTATCTTCCATACGCTTTCACAATATCCTAAGAAAGAAGGCTAAAGATTTAGGTGGCCACACACAATACAATAAAATGATGTGATTTTATGGAAATTAGATCAAATTAATATATGCACCCAAGCAATTTCCTTAGAGTTTTCAATCATTTTATTCATAATTGGGGAAACATTGAACACGTGTGTCAGATATTTTAAATGTAAAAATCAATCATGAAAAATGATTGTAATCATTGAATTGAAAGGAAATTTTAAATTTGTATTGTGTGGCCATCTTTAGGGCCAACTTTGCTAAAAGTAATCTAAAGCCATACACTATACAATTTTGCTTTTTATGATCGACATTATAATTGACCAACCAAAAAACAATGTTGCAGTTCAGTGTTTTGATTGTAATATCGATCATAGTTACGATCATAAATACTTAAATCTATTTTATTTATTTATTTTACAATCAATAAGTCTTTTTGTCTGATTGAATGACTACTTGGGTAAGAAAATTGTACAGTTTAGCTATGTGGAATTCTTCTCCCAGAGCATTCTGGGAAGCCAGGAATGTTGTTCTACTGGTTTCGGTAAACTAGTATACAAATATTCCGTAGAGATCACCTGACAGGACCAACAGGATATGTCCAAGCTAATTAAAAAATAAAAATACACTTACCTGGGGCTTCCTCCAGCCCCTGGCAGCCTCCTGTGCCCTCACCGCAGCTCCGGTGACTCCCGGTAAACACTGGCAATCCAGCACAGGAGTTTTGGGCGCAGCTAGCACCACCATAGACGGTAATAGGAATTACGACTATAGCGGCGCACAGAAAGTAACTTCCGTCAGAAGACGGAGCTGAAGTTACTTTTATAAAACTGCAATTCGGCCACCAGCAATAGCTGGAAGCTGAATTACATCATTCGCCCACTATCCACATGGACCTGGAGGGGGAATAGTAATTAACGCCACCGGGAACTTGTGCAGCAGCAGTATGAGAGGCAAATCCTCTCATATGCATCTCCTGGTCTCTTCCGCTGCAGATGCCGACCTCGCCAGGTCGGCATCCGGGTAAGCTTCTTCTGCGCTCCACCGTGCGGCTGACGTGGTCGCGCTGACGTCATCGGGACTGTACTGCACAGGCGCAGTAGTTCTGTAGTTCGAGGGCACAGGACAGCTGCTGGGGCTGGAGGAAGCCCCAGGTAAGTGGATTTTTATTTCTTAATTAGCCTGGACATATCCTTTAAAATGTCACCACCCTTGATACATTTCAGAAGGTCAATCGAGGTGAGGAAAGTGGTGGCAAACACTGACAAAATAATTTATAAAGTAATATTGTAAAAAAAAAAAAAAGCAAGTTTCTCTTTAAGGGTCATCACTGAACCATCCCCCCTATTCCTACTGACTTATGAAATTAGCCACTGCAACCTGGCTGTCTTACTAGCTGCACTCCTCTCGTTCTACCTGCAGGGGGCAGGCAGTTGGATTGAGCCTTCTTATCACCCATGCAGTCAGGTGGCACAGCCTGCTATCCGCATTATGGCTTGTCAGATAAGATAAACTTTACATGGCAGATGGCCAAGTGACTTTTTATGTCAGGGTAAACAAGAAAAGTACTGGCAATTTTCCATCCGCTATCACATGGAACCAGAGTCCATTGTTTCTTGTTTTCTTATAGCTAGCAAAGGTTAATCCCATATACCTTGTGATGGCAATGGCAAGCACTGCATTACTAGGGATGGCCAACTCCTGCAAGCTCAGGGAAGTCAAGGCTTGTGTAGGGCCCCAAATGACTCCTCCCCAGATACAGTAGTGCCCGCCTCCAGATCAGGTGTTGCTGTAGCTACACTTGTTATGGATGAGGGGGGGGGATCCTAATGATGGCCCCAACTCAGTGGCGTAGCTACAATTCATGGGGCCCCCCAGTAAAACTTATATGCGGCCCCCCAGTGTTCATACCCCTTCCCTTACTGCCCTTCACCGCCTTGGGGTAGTTGCCCCCCCCCCCAAAAAAAAGCTCTGGGCCCCCCTGTGATCACAAAGGCTACTCCCTTCTAGTTACGCCCAATTGTTTTATGAACCCCTAACTGTCAGGCTGTGAGGGTCAAGAGGAGGAAGAAGAGTGGATGGTGTGTTGGAGGGAGGACCAATGTTTTGCTGGGGGTCCAGGATTTTTAATTATGCCTCTGATGACAGGGTTGTGTTTTCAAGGAAATTAGCAGTGTGTGCGCAAGGCATGGTAACCAATAGCAACTTGATGTTTCCATCCACATGTTGCAATTCAGCATGGGATCGCATGTGCAACGCAGTGCGACTACATTCATTACATTGGAATGACAACAGCATCACGGACAGTCGCTTAGCAACACAAGTGTCAAAGTTATGAGGGCTAAGATGGCCATTTCCCAGCAAACGGGTGATTTATATTCCCGTTCATTACGAATCTAGATTAGGGTACTATATGGCGAAGATTACTGGCTCTTATTTGTATATTATTTACACTGGAGGTCTTTAACAGTCCCAACTCAATGAAACTCACCCCAACCAAAAGATAACCCCCCCCCCCCCCATGCCCCATCCAACCTGCCTCTAATGTAACTCACCCCAAATGATTCCCAGCCAAATGTAAAAATGATGTCCCCACAGTGCTAGCAAACCCCCTCAGAAAAATCCCTACATTGGGAATGCTGCATAGTGCGTCCATCATAGCAAGGTCATAATTACAATTCATGGGGACCCCCAGCAACATTTGATTAGAGATGGGCCGAACGGTTCGCCAGCGAACGGTTCCAGGCGAACTTTAGGGGTTCGCGTTCGCCTGCATCAGGCGAACTTTTGCGGAAGTTCGATTCGCCCCATAATGCTGTATTGAGCAAAATTTTTAGCCTCCATTTCACTGTCAGCAGACATGTTATTGTCAAACACACTGCTTTCAGTGCTAGAGAACCCACCCACCCTCCCTTCAAGCTAGGTCCTTTATACCATTTGACTCAGTTGTCTGGCTACACTAATTAGTTATGGGACAGCTGCTACACACTCTGCTAGGGAGATTTTAATTGGCACCCTTCCACCTATTCCCTCCTACCAGAGGGAGGAGGGTCTCTTCTGCCAGGGAATTATACTATTTTAAAAACCAGTATACATCATACCATAGCTGGGAATACATACATGAGTATACATCATACCATAGCCGGGGATACATACATGAGTATACATCATACCATAGCTGGGAATCGAACCCAGATCTCACTGTGTGGTGGGCATGTCACCCTAAGCACTGTACCACTACAGAAGTAAGTGAAGCTAGCCTAAAATTTAACATTTATGCTCAATGCAATAGAACCATTAGGTTGCTTAAAGGAGAACTGTAGTGAGAGGTATATGGAGGCTGCCATATTGATTTCCTTTTAAGCTATACCAGTTGCCTGGCAGCCCTGCTGATCTATTTGGCTGCAGTAATAATAATAATCCAAACATTTGTAAAGTGCTTTTCTCCTGTCGGACTCAAAGCGCTCAAGAGCTGCAAGCCACAGGGACGCGCTCAAGAGGCCACCCTGCAGTGTTAGGGAGTCTTGCCTTGAACTCCTTACTGAATAGGTACTTGACCTAGCCAGGATTCAAACCCTGGTCTCCCATGTCAAAGGCAGAGCCCTTAACCAGTACACTATCCAGCCACTGTAGTGTGAATCACACCAGAAACAAGCATGCAGCTAATCTTGTCAGATCTTACAAAAATGTCAAACACCAGATCTGCTGCATGCTTGTTCAGGGTCTAGGGCTAAAAGTATTGGAGGCAGAGGATCTGCAGGATAGCCAGGTAACTGGTATTGCTTAAAAGGAAATCAATATGGCAGCCTCCATATACCTTTCACTACATTTCTCCTTTAAGCAACCTAATGGTTCTATTGCATTGAGCATAAATGTTAAATTTTAGGCTAGCTTCACTTACTTCTGTAGTGGTACAGTGCTTAGGGTGACGTGCCCACCACACAGTGAGATCTGGGTTCGATTCCCAGCTATGGTATGATCTGGTGTTTGACATTTTTGTAAGATCTGACAAGATTAGCTGCATGCTTGTTTCTGGTGTGATTCACACTACTGCAGCCAAATAGATCAGCAGGGCTGCCAGGCAACTGGTATAGCTTAAAAGGAAATCAATATGGCAGCCTCCATATACCTCTCACTACAGTTCTCCTTTAAGCAACCTAATGGTTCTATTGCATTGAGCATAAATGTTAAATTTTAGGCTAGCTTCACTTACTTCTGTAGTGGTACAGTGCTTAGGGTGATGTGCCCACCACACAGTGAGATCTGGGTTCGATTCCCAGCTATGGTATGATCTGGTGTTTGACATTTTTGTAAGATCTGACAAGATTAGCTGCATGCTTGTTTCTGGTGTGATTCACACTACTGCAGCCAAATAGATCAGCAGGGCTGCCAGGCAACTGGTATAGCTTAAAAGGAAATCAATATGGCAGCCTCCATATACCTCTCACTACAGTTCTCCTTTAAGCAACCTAATGGTTCTATTGCATTGAGCATAAATGTTAAATTTTAGGCTAGCTTCACTTACTTCTATAGTGGTACAGTGCTTAGGGTGACATGCCCACCACACAGTGAGATCTGGGTTCGATTCCCAGCTATGGTATGATGTATGCTCATGTATGTATCCCCAGCTATGGTATGATGTATACTCATGTATGTATTCCCGGCTATGGTATGATGTATACTGGTTTTTAAAATAGTATAATTCCCTGGCAGAAGAGACCCTCCTCCCTCCGGGAGGAGGGTGGAGGCCAATTAAAATCTCCCTAGCAGAGTGTGTAGCAGCTGTCCCATAACTAATTAGTGTAGGCAGGCAAATGGTATAAAGGACCTTGCTTGGAGGTGGGCGGGTCCTCCAGCAGTGATGTGTATTTCACTCAATTAGGTGTGGCTCCAGGTATTAGAGCTTTTGAAACATGTTTTCTATCATTTTTCCAGTTGATAGAATTTTTTTAAACTTTCAAAGTTCGCCTCCCCATTGAAGTCTATTGCGGTTCGCGAACTTTTTCGCGAACCGAACCTTTTGCGGAAGTTCGCGAACAGGGTTCGCGAACCTAAAATCGGAGGTTCGGCCCAACTCTACATTTGATTGGGCCCCCCAATGTTCACTCCCCTTCCCTTGCCTCCCCTTCGGCCCTTCATAGCTTTGTGCCCATCTCACAAGGGTCATAAAACAAGCATAGGCAAATGCAGGGGGGATTACAGCTGCCCAGAATCCCCCCTCAGATCAGGGCCGGTGCAGTGTCTGGGGACAGGCACAAGTAGAGACACCAGAATACCTGCAAGTATCCTGCAGCTTACAGCACCGCCCCCTTTCTTTCCCTGCTACAGATGACTTTGGATGTAGCAACAGCGTGTGTACAGAGCATGGAGCAGCGGTGTGTGTACAGAGCATGGAGCAGCAGCATGTGTACAGAGCATGGAACAGTGGTGTGTGTACAGAGCATGGAGCAGCGGTGTGTGTACAGAGCATGGAGCAGTGGCGTGTACAGAGCATGGAGCAGCGGTGTGTGTACAGAGCATGGAGCAGCAGCGTGTGTACAGAGCATGGAGCGGCAGCGTGTGTACAGAGCATGGAGCGGCAGCGTGTGTACAGAGCATGGAGCAGCGGTGTGTGTACAGAGCATGGAGCAGCAGCGGTGTGTGTACAGAGCATGGAGCAGCAGTGTGTGAACAGAGCATGGAGCAGCGGTGTGTGCAGAGCATGGAGCAGCGGTGTGTGTACAGAGCATGGAGCAGCGGTGTGTGTACAGAGCATGGAGCAGTGGCGTGTGTACAGAGCATGGAGCAGCGGCGTGTGTACAGAGCATGGAGCAGCGGTGTGTGTACAGAGCATGGAACAGATTTGAGGAACTTAAAAGCGACAGGTGTCCTGTTGGGTGAATGCTTTACTTAGCAATGTCGACTGTCCTCATTATCTGTATCCAAACTGCTCCTGATCGATCCCATTGTCGATCAGGAGCAGATCAGACAATTAGGATATAAGTATCAGATCCTGTCAGTCAGACAGGGATATTATTATTATTAATATTTGTACCCAGCATGATGTCCAATCATATTATTATACAGTATTGTTACAATGGCCCAGTCAAAGTGCAGATCTAAATCCAATCGAGACGCTGTGGCAAGATCTGAAAACTGCCGTTCACAAACACTGTCCATCTAATCTGACTGAGCTGGAGCTGTTTAGCAAAGAAGAATGGGCAAGGATTTCAGTCCCTAGTAGTGTTGGGCGAACACCTGGATGTTCGGGTCCGTTCTGCCGAACATAGGCCAGATGTTCGGCATGTTCGGCCCGAACCCCGAACTCAATGGAAGTCAATGGGACCCCCGAACATGCCGCTTTTGGGGGCCCTATGGGGTCGCAGGCATAAGGGGGGAGCATGCCCCGATCGCGGGGGGGGGGGGGGGGTCGGAAATTCCCCCCAACTTTCCGCAAACTTTTTTTATGGGGAATCGGGCAGAGGGGGGAGCGCTAGCGGAGGGGGTGGGGGAAATTTCCGCCCCCCCCCCGCGATCGGGGCATGCTCCCACCTTATGCCTGCGACCCCATAGGGGGGCCATGTTCAGGCGAACAGGGCCCTGTTCGGCCGAACAGGGGCCCTGTTCGGGCCCTGTTCAGGCCCTGTTCGGGGGGCATTGAGTAGTTCGGGCGAACCCGAACTAAAAGGCCGAACACCATCAGGTGTTCGGCCGAACTCGAACATCACCCGAACAGGGTGATGTTCTGCAGAACCCGAACAGTGGCGAACACTGTTCGCCCAACACTAGTCCCTAGATGTGAAAAGCTGGTAGAGACATACCCTAAAAGACTGGCAGCTGTAATTGCAGCAAAAGGTGGTTCTACAAAGTATTGACTCAGGGGGCTGAATAATTACGCACACCCCACTTTGCAGTTATTTTTTTAAAATGTTTGGAATCATGTATGATTTTCGTTCCACTTCTCACGTGTACACCACTTTGTATTGGTCTGTCACGTGAAATTCCAATAAAATTGATTAATGTTTGTGGCAGTAATGTGACAAAATGTGGAAAACCTCAAGGGCGCCGCATACTTTTGCAAGCCACTGTAGGTAGTCCCAGTATAGGTAGATAGGCATAGGTAGTTGCCCCAGTAGTTAGCTAGGCATAGGTAGGAGTTCCAGTATAGGTAGGTGGGCATAGGTAGGTGTCCCAGTATAGGTAGATAGGCATAGGTAGGTGCCCCAGTAGTTAGATAGGCATAGGTAGGAGTCCCAGTATGGGTAGGTAGGCATAGGTAGATGTCCCAGTATAGGTAGATAGGCATAGGTAGGTGCCCCAGTAGTTAGCTAGGCATAGGTAGGAGACCCAGTATAGGTAGGTAGGCATAGGTAGGTGCCCCAGTAGTTAGCTAGGCATAGGTAGGAGACCCAGTATAGGTAGGTAGGCATAGGTAGGTGTCCCAGTAGTTAGCTAGGCATAGGTAGGAGTCCCAGTATAGGTAGGTGTCCCAGTATAGGTAAATAGGCATAGGTAGGTGCCCCAGTAGTTCGCTAGGCATAGGTAGGAGACCCAGTATAGGTAGCTAGGCATAGGTAGGTGCCCTAGTATAGGTAGGTAGGCATAGGTAGATGCCCTAGTGTAGTTAGGTAGGTAGGCAGAGGTAGGTGTCCCCGTATAGGTAAGTAGGTGACCCAGTAGTTAGGTAGGCATAGGTAGGTGTCCCAGTATAGATAGTTAGGCAGGGTCTGGCTGGCACAGTAATAGCAATTACCACGGTCCAGCTGCAACAGATAGGGCTGTGTAATGCAGTGTCAGTGGGCAACAAAAAAAAACACATCAGGAGAACATTAGCTCTCAAAAGAGCTGTTGAGGGGTGCTATTTTAGCAATAACAATCAGCCAGGAGCAAGCTAGCAAGCCTACAAAAGCCTAACTAATCTTTCCCTATGAGAGTCTGCCAGCAGCTGTTGCTTCATTAATTAATGCAGGCACACGAGTGAGTGTAATGGCCAGCGCTGCCTGCCTTTTATAAGGGGGGGAGTGGCTCTAGGAGAGAGTGTAGCCTAATTGGCTACAATATGCCTGCTGACTGTGATGTAGAGGGTACAAGTTGACCCTAATGGTGCATTATGGGGGCGAACCAAATTTCCGAAAAAGTTTGCCTTACATGGCTAACGCGACCACTGGAAGTTCGCCTGGAACCGTTCGCTAGTGAACCGTTCTGGCCATCTCTAGTGCACAGCACACACACAGACACATAGCAGCTGCCTGCAGCACACACTCTGACTGTCACACAAATGACATGAAGCTAATTAATGATTTAACAATAGTGTAGTGATAGTGAAGGGGTTAATCACTGAACAGCTTTCTGTTTATCACTGCTAGGCCAGCAGCACTGGAGCACACACTCTAACTGTCATACAATGACATCAATCAAGCTAATTAACAATTTACAATAGTGCAGTGATAGTAGTGAAGGGGTTAATTACTGAACAGCTTTAGGTTTATAACTGTGTACAGCCCTTGGTAGGCCACCAGCACTGGAGCATGTCTCTCAGTGAGCATTCAGCAAGCTAAGACGATATGTCTCATCATGACAGCCCTCCTTATATACAGGGGGGCTGGCCAGTGTTCCTTTCTGTGATTGGGTGCCAGGATTTAGGCTGGGAGCCCTCTGATTGGCTCAATGAGGTCAGGTGGAGCCAGTGGCGTACCTAGGGCATTTGGCACCCGGTGCTGGGTATTAAAAGACACCCCCCCCCCCTTAAAAAAAATGGGCATGGCCACAACCGGCAAAAAATTGGGCGTGGTCATGACCGCATGAGGGCGGAGCTAACTGTAATTTAAAGTATTAGCTAGTATAGTTGCCCCCAGTATAGCTAGTACAGTTGCCCCCAGTATAGCTGCCCCAGTGAAGCTAGTATAGTTGCCCCCAGTATAGATAGTATAGTTGCCCCCAGTATAGCTAGTTTAGTTGTCCCCAGTATAGCTAGTTTAGTTGTACCCAGTATAGCTAGTATAGTTGCCCCCAGTATAGTTGCCCCCAGTATAGCTGCCCCCAGTATAGCTAGTATAGTTGCCCCCAGTATAGCTAGTATAGTTGCCCCCAGTATAGCTGGTATAGTTGCCCCCAGTATAGCTACTATAGTTGCCCCCAGTATAGCTAGTATAGATGCCCCCAGTATAGCTAGTGTAGCTGCCCCCAGTATAGCTAGTATAGCTGCCCCCAGTATAGCTAGTATAGCTGCCCCCAGTATAGCTAGTATAGCTGCCCCCAGTATAGCTAGTATAGATGCTCCCAGTATAGCTAGTTTAGTTGCCCCCAGTATAGCTAGTATAGATGCCCCCAGTATAGTTGCCCCCAGTATAGATGCTCCCAGTATAGCTAGTTTAGTTGCCCCCAGTATAGCTAGTATAGTTGCCCCCAGTATAGATGCCCCCAGTATAGTTGCCCCAGTATAGCTGCCCCCAAAATAGCTAGTTTAGTTGCCCCCAGTATAGCTAGTATAGATGCCCCCAGTATAGCTAGTTTAGTTGCCCCCAGTATAGCTAGTTTAGTTGCCCCCAGTATAGCTGTTCCAGCAGGGGAAGAGCAGCGCTGGAAGGAGGGGTGACAGGGATAGCAGTGGGGAGGGGGGAAAGATCCCCTCCTCCCTCACCTGGGTCCCCTCCTTCCGCCTCTCTTCCCCTCCAAATGACAGCGGGGGCAGCGGGCAACTTAGAGTAAGGGCGGGCGGGCGGGCAGGCAGAGACTACTCACTTTACGTCTGGCTGCGTTCCAGCAGCTGGAGCGCTCCGTCGCCGTCACGTGCCTCTTCTCCGCCTCCAATGCGTGTCACAGCATTGGAGGCGGAGAAGAGGCATGTGACGGCGACCCAGCGTTCCAGCTGCTGGAACGCAGCCAGACGTAAAGTGAGTAGTCTTTGCACGCCCGCCCTCCCTTACTCTAAGTTCCCCGCTGCCCCCGCTGTCATTTGGAGGGGAAGAGAGGCGGAAGGAGGGGACCCAGGTGAGGGAGGGGGGGGATCTTTCCCCCCTTCCCGCCGCTATCCCTGTCACCCCTCCTTCCAGCGCTGCTCTTCCCCTGCTGCGGCTGCATGGGGGGTCGTGGCGACACCCCCCTGGCTGGCTGTCACCCGGTGCGCCACGCCCCCCTGCGCCCTATTGTAGGAACGCTACTGGGTGGAGCTGGCCAGGGTTCCCCTCTGTGATTGGTTGCTAGGGCTTCAGCTGGGAGCCCTCTGATTGGCTCCAGGATGTCATCTCCTTAGTTACAGTATTTCAGATCTGGATATCCGCAATATCCACGGATATCTGGGTTATGCGGCCAAATATCCGCAGAGAGCTAGCCGGATTTTTTTAAAAATCTGGAATCCAAATCCGAATCGGATAGCGTAAAAAAGTTCGGATATCTGGGTTACCCAGATATCCGGAATCCTGATGAGCAGCACTGGTCAGTATGGATGGCTGTAAACTGCAGCTGCTGCGGGGCACTCATGGAACCTGTGTGTGCTGAGGAAAACATAAAAGGAAAAAGGACACCAATTATGTACTAAACGTATGATAGGTCTGATGCGGCATGCTATAGGAAGCTTGCTATCAGCTTTTCTGTGATCCAAACCAAAACAACAAACAACAAAATAGTAAATTAAAAATTAAAATAAATTCCTCAATGTGAACTAACATCCTAGGATTCAGGTCATTAATTTAAGGATTCGATCATTAACTTTAGTAATCACACCTTAACCGCTTGAGGACCACAGGCTTACCCCCCCCCCCCTAGTGACCAGGCCATTTTTTACAATTCAGCACACTGCAGCTTTAACAGTGTGCTGCACGGCTATACAACTTAACACACAAATGAAACTTGCCCCCATTTTCTTGCCACCAACAGAGCTTTCTGTTGGTGGCATCTGATTGCTGCTGCAATTTTTTTCATTAATTTGAATGTTCTTTTTTGTCAATAAAAATGTTTTTTTTTCTCCCACCTTCCCTCCCTTCACCCGGAGAGCCAATAAGTGAGATCGTTCTCATAGGCATCAGCGACAGAATGATAGAGCTGTCCCTCATACAGAGCTGCAATCTAGTGCATTTGCAGCCTTTTTTTTATTTTACAGCCTGCCAGCCACGATCACAGCTGGCAGGTTGTTCATTTAACTCAGTGGGGATACGTGATCCCAGCCCCTAGGACTTGACACCGATCAGCGTTAGGTGATCCTAGGAGAGCCACGTTCCCGATGCCTATTGGCGTTAGGCAGTTGGGAAGGGGTTAAGCAGAGATGACAGCCACACATCTGGAGACTGTTCCCTCCTGGAGTCCTCAATCTCAGACCTCAGCTCCCAGGGTAGCCCCATCAAGGCTGTCCTCTGCAACGTCAGATCAATAAACAACAAAACAGCAATCATACATGATCTAATAGAGTCTTCTGATCTGGCCTGCCTGACTGAAACCCGGCTTTCTGAACCTGTTGGCCCCACCCTGGAGACAGCTGTGCCAACAAACTATTCCGTGATATACTGCAACAGGAAAGAACGCAGGGGAGGAGGGGTTGCACTTTGCTTTAGATCAGCTTTGAAAATCAGACCACTTACTGTAGGTCCTACCAACTCGTTTGAATGCTTGGGGGTGCAACTTTCAGCTGAGGAAAACATTAACATATTGCTGATCTACCACCCACCAGAAAAATACTCAGACTTCCTTGAGGAACTTGTAGACCTCCTATGCAACCTAACACTGGAACACCCCAGATGGATTGTTCTTGGAGATTTCAATACATGGGTGGACGACGACTCTTCACAATTTGGAAAAGAGCTACCTCGTGCCTTACATGAACTGGGCTTCCTCCAATCAATCAGCTCTGCTACTCACAGGAAAGGTCACACTCTGGACCTTATATTCCATACTGGGCTGTCAATAGCCAATGTGGAAATTAATCCTGTTGCCTGGTCAGACCATCACACTATCCACTTCTCCCTCTCAATACCAGCCGTCAAACACCAGGTCAAGAATCAAATAAAATATCGCCGCTTAAAAGGGCTAACACCTCAACATATCCGAGATGACCTTAGCTTTGATGAATTGACTGACTCCAGCTTGGACCCTGATACTCTGGTGTTTAAATACAACAAATGTGTGTCCTCCACCTTTGAGACCATTGCTCCTCTGCGCACCAAATATCTTACTCCACACCATCATGCACAGTGGTTTGATAACGCTATAAAAGAGCTGAAAAGACAAGGCCGAAAACTTGAGAGGCTGTGGCGCAAATCTCAGTCCCCAGAAGACAAACATGCCTTAATCTTCCACTTGAAGAGCTACCAAAAGGTAATCACGGGAAAAAAATCATCCTTTCTATCACAAGAGATTGCAAATGCAGTTAACAAACCAGCCCAACTGTTCCGCACAGTGGAAAAACTCTGCAACCCAGCATGTCAAAAACTTAATATCGAGTCTTCAAAGGACCTCTGTGACCAATTTGCCCATTTCTTCACAGACAAAGTCTCCGCTATAAGGTCCGCCATCCAACTTACAGCATCTGAGCCTAATATAGCGCCGAAGACCATTAGCAGAGACAACGTAACACCTTGGTCAAACTTCAATGAAATTGATGAAGAAGTCACATCAAGCATCCTCCTTCACATCCGCCTAATTACCTGTGACCTGGATCCTGGCCCAACACAGTTCATGTTGAACTGCCCCGACCTGTTAAGTATGGGGTGCCCCAGGGCTCAATCCTCTCTCCCCTGCTTTTCACGATTTACATGCTACCATTGGGAAAACTAATCCAAAAACATGGCCTGACATACCACTGCTATGCAGACGACACCCAACTATATCTTTCCTTCAAGCCTGGTGTGACAGACCCAACTCTAACTATAAACGCCTGCTTACGTGAACTACAGCAATGGATGAATGACAACTGGCTGAAACTAAATGCAGACAAAACTGTCTTCTGATTGGAGGGCAGAGCATGATAACAAAACAACTTAACTTGCAGTCTTCACCACTGGGAATAGGAGGCACGGATCTACGCAGCTCTGATCATGTGCGTAGCCTGGGAGTTCTAATTGATGGGGATTTAAACTTCAGAACTCAAATCTCTGCTGTGGTGAAATCATCCTATTTTCACCTGAAGAACATTGCAAAAATCAAGCACCTCATACCCCCAGAAGATCTGCCAACCTTAGTCCACGCCTTCATCACATCCCGACTGGACTACTGCAATGCTCTCTACACTGGCCTTCCAAAAAAGGTCTTGTACCGCCTACAGCTGATACAGAATACTGCTGCCAGACTGCTAACCAACCAACCCCGTCACTGCCACATAACACCAGTCCTGCATTCCCTTCACTGGCTACCTATAGAATGGAGGGTCCTATTCAAGATCGGCCTACTGACATTTAAATCCCTGAATAATCTAGGCCCTGGATACATGAAAGATATGTCACAGCTGCGTAGCAATCCCCGCATTCTTAGATCCACAGGTTCTAATAATCTAGTCATACCCAGTTGGAAACTTTTGGTCCCAGAGCCTTCTGTCATGCTGCCCCTACGTTTTGGAACTCCTTACCTCAACAGATCAGGACAGCCCCATCTCTGGACGTGTTTAAATCCAGACTGAAAACCCACCTGTTCAGTCTGGCATTTGCAGAAATATAACTTTTGTTGTGTGAATACTTCATCCTACTAATTACTGAATCTGAGAGAGCCTAAGCGCTTTGAGTCCTATGGGAGAAAAGCGCTATAGAAATGTTATTGTATTGTATTGTATTAACTTAAGGACAGACCTTATTTTAAGAATTGCGTGAGGCAAATTGCTTAATGAATCCTAAATGATGTATCACCATGGTGATAACAGTTAAAACAGCTTGTTATTAAAGATAGGAGATAAGTGTCAGAAACATAGTTACCATTGCTGCGGGAAGCGGCGCTGCCGCTTCCGCGTCTGATGTCATCTTTCCCGCGGCGGCATCCCTGCAGGCCTCCCTCCGCAGGCCGGGCATTTCCTCATTGCACAGGCATCATCTGTCACGCGCGCACGACAGGCGGCGTAAGCTTTATTCGCTGAGGAGGCGGGTCAGCTGACACGTCGGTCAGCTGACCATGGCCGCCGCCTTCGCCGCGCTGATTGGCTGACTCGCGCGGGGCAGGCCAATTAGGAGTAGCTGCTTGTACTTCAGTAGCCCATTGTCTGTTGTTGCTGAAACTTTGCGGTTAAGCTCTCAGACCTTAGTCAGTTCCTAGTGTGCTTGATCCGGCAGGACCCCGGGGATTCACACATAGCTCAGGAATTTGATAGCTATAATTGTAAACTCATTATCATTGTATTGCTTATCGCGTATAGACCTTGCCTGAACTCTTTGATCAATCTTCTGCCTCTCGATTCTGTACTCTGCCTTTCTGATTTGTTGCCGACTTCCTGCCTGTACACTTGACGCTGATCTTGCTTCCTGATTCTGTACCGTGCCTATCAGACCTCCTGCTGACCTCGGCTTGTATATTGACTACGATTATTGCCTGACGATTTTGTACTGCCATTTGACCGACCTGTTTCCGACCTTGCCTGTATGACCATTCTCTGCCTAGTGATAGCCTCAGTCTACAAGGGCTATCACTCTAGGAGTACTCCAGATTTATTGTGCACCTAAACACGTGTGATCACACTCTGAATAAAGTACTGACTTCTGGCTGTTAGAGCTTATACAGATCATTACATAACAACAGACCATAAAATATTATGGAGGCTCAGGTCCAGGCATTAACTGTAGCAGTTGAGCAGTTAACTGCCACTGTGGCTTCTCAGCAGGCTCAGTTAAATCTCTTGACTGAAGTTGTTAGCAAGCCTCAGAGATCGGAATCATCATTGCCTCCCGCTCTTGTCCGTGAACCTAAAATGGCACTCCCATAAAAAATTTCGGGTTTAAAGTCAGACTTCAGAAATTTTAGAAATAGGTGTTTGTCATACTTCGAGATGAGACCTATCTCGTCAGGCACTGAAGTTCAGTGGGTGACTTTGAGCAAAACTCTGTTACATGGGGACTCTCAAACCTAGGCTTACAGCCTGCCTGACGGTCATGAGGCCCTAGTGTCAGTTCAGGAGTTCTTTAAAGCTATGGCAGTTATTTATGATGACCCTGACGTAGCTGCTACAGCAGAGAGGAAATTGAAGAGACTACGTCATGGTACAGCTGAGGATTACGCCTCAGAATTCAGAAAGTGGGCAGTTTTTTCTAGATGGGAACACTTTGCTTTGCTTGATTTTTTCACAGGGTTGTCAGAGTCGGTTTCAGATGTAATGATCACCAGTCATCCTGAACCCAAAACCCTTGATGAGGCAATTTTATTGGCCATTAAGATTGATCGCAGGATCAGATACCATAAACAAGGCAGATCCCACACTTTTTCGAAGACTGTACTTTCCACTTCCTCAGGTGTCGCTAGTGCGGATGAACCGATGCAAATTGGTCATTCCAAGCTGTCTGAGGCAGAGAAGTCCAGGAGAAGGAAAGAGGGGCTTTGTTTGTACTGTGGGGAGAAAGGGCATCTAATCCAAAACTGCAGTAAGAGGTCGGAAAACTTCTCCGCCTAGGTGTAGTTGGAGGTACTACCCTAGGCGAACCTGTTTTGCCTCCAGTAAATAATAAAATGTTGTTACCCTGCTCCATTACATGGAAAATCAGGTTCATAACACCCAAGCCTTTATTGATTCTGGTTCTGCAGCCAATTTCATTGATTTTGATTTAGCCTCTCAGTGGAATATTTCCATCTGCCCCATTGAGAGGCAAATTTAAGTTACGGCCATCGATGACTCTCCCCTGCAAAACAAACAGCCCCTTAAGCAGACTCCGCCTCTTGTTTGTCACATGGGGGTTCTGCATAAGGAGGAGATACAGTTTTATGTCCTTCGTATGTCCTCCTCCACTATTGTCTTAGGCCTCCCCTGGTTACAAAAACACTCTCCCTTGATTGATTGGAACATGGGACAATTGTTGGCATGGTCCCCAGCATGCCAAAAGCATTGTCTGGAAAAAATTGCCGTCTGTTCAGTTGAATTTCAGATGGAGGGTGTTCCTGTACAATATGCTACTTTTTCTGATGTTTTTTGTCCACGTTCCACAGACAAGCTTCCCCCTCATAGGGAATTCGACTGTCCCATAGACCTAAGACCCGGTACCATGCCTCCTAGGGGACACTTGTATAACCTCTCGGGTCCAGAACAAGTCGCTATGAAGGATTACATCAAGGAGAACCTTGAGAAAGGTTTCATCCACCCCTCAAAGTCCCCAGCAGGGGCAGGGTTCTTTTTTGTACAAAAAAAGGATGGGGGGCTCCGTCCATGCATCGACTACCGAGCATTGAACAAGATTACCATCCAAAATCGGTACCCACTGCCATTGATTGATGATTTATTTGCTCAAGTGGCTGGGGCTAAACTGTTCTCCAAATAGGACCTGAGGGGGGCTTACAATTTGATACGTATAAGGCAGGGGGGATGAATGGAAGACAGCCTTCAACACACCCAATGGACATTACGAGTACCTAGTGAAGCCCTTCGGGTTGTGCAATGCCCCGGCTGTCTTCCAAGAATTCATTAATGAAATTTTCAGGGAGGTTTTGGAGTGTTTTGTCGTGGATTATCTCGATGATATTCTGATTTTCTCCAAAAACTTATCAGAACATCGAGAACATGTGAAATTTGTGTTAGGCAAACTTAGGCAAAACTGTCTTTATGCTAAACTAGAAAAATGCCCATTTGAGGTGTCAGAAATCTCTTTCTTGGGATACGTCATCTCCACCAATGGGCTGTCCATGGATTCCAAGAAAGTCTCTGCTGTACTGGAATGGCCACAACCCATGGGGTTGAAGGCACTTCACAGATTTTTGGGATTTGCAAATTATTAAAGGATTTTCTTCTGTGGTTACCCCCCTGACTGACCTAACCAAGAAAGGGGCGGATACTTACAATTGGTCTGAGGAAGCATGTGCTGCCTTTTCTCAGTTGAAGGCCCTGTTTTTCTCCACCCCCATCTTACGGCATGTGGACGTAACGCGTCCTTATATTGTAGAGGTGGATACTTTGGAGGTAGGAGTAGGGGCTGTACTGTCTCAACATTCAGGGGTTCAAGGACGGTTGCATCCTTGTGCGTTTTTTTCACGCAAGTTCTTGCCTGCTGAAAAAAAATTACGATATCGGTAACAGAGAACTGTTGGCCATTAAGCTGGCTTTTGAAGAGTGGCGTCACTGGCTGGAGGGAGCAGAGCATGTGATTACGGAGTACACCGACCACAAAAACTTGGAGTACATCGAGGGGGCAAAGAGACTCAATACTAGACAGGCCCGTTGGGCTCTCTTTTTTTTCCCGATTCCGCTCTATAATTGTAACATCCGCTGTCAGGGCGGCTGCGTACACGCAGGGTGTTTCCTCAGCCGCCTCGCCTGCATTCTCAGGAACTTCACCCGTGCCTCTGGCGTCTAGTACGCCGAGGTCGGGTCTGTCATTGGCACATAGGACTGCTGTATCACGCGCGCGGAGACAGGACCTTTATGCGGGGAGGAGGCGCGTCAGCTGACCAGCTAGTCGGCTGACATCAGAGGTGACTCACGGCACTCCGGATTGGCTGATTGGAGTGGGCGCGGCCGTGGGGTCTCCTCTGCTTCAAAAGCCTTTGCTGCTCACTCGCAACTTGTCTGCTGTTGCGAATACTTATGTGCTAGCGCTCAGACCTTAGATAGTATCCGGTGTGCTTTGATCTGGGAGGAAACCAGAGATTTCACACAAGACTAGGATATTATTTTACTGTATATTGATATATTGTGTATGACTCTTGCTACCATCTGACTTTGCTCTTTGATTACCGTTTCTGTACTTCTGCCTATCTGACTCTGTTACTGAACCCTGCCTGATACCTTACCATCCTCTTGCCTGTCGATTCCGTACTGTGTCTGCTCGCTCGTTGCTGACCTTTGCCTGCCTGACTTCTCTACTCACCAGTGAGCCCTTGTCACTGGTGAGGTGCTCTTCTGACAGAACCCACCAGCTCCTCTGGTGAGGTAAAGCCAAAACTGTCAGTTATTGTGTACTGATAATACTCACCAGCTCCTCTGGTGAGGTGAAGCTAAATTATCAGTTATTGTGTTGACAGTACCCACCAGCTCCTCTGGTGAGGTAATTCCAAACTGTCAGTTATTGTGTACGGTTAGTACTCGCCAGCTCCTCTGGTGAGGTGAAGTCTAACTAATTAATTACTGTGTTCCAATAATACCCACCAGCTCCTCTGGTGAGGTTTTGCTAAACTATTCAGTTACGATACTCTATACCCACCAGCTCCTCTGGTGAGATTCTGCTACTCATTCTGTTACTGTTGCACCAACTATTACATATCTTGTTGGTCATTTGCTATACTTGTATTATTGGTGATACTGCAGATCACCACATAATCAGGTATAACATCTGTATTATTGGTGATTCTGCAGATCACAAATAATCAGACATCTGTGTGCTACACCAATCGTTACAATAATCACCTACAAACCCGGAAATAAAAACATAAAAGCGGATGCATTGTCCTGCTGTTTTGAACCCGAGACAGTACAGCCCCCATCCCCTGTCAGTATCTTACCAGAACATGTTGTGGTGGCTGCCACAGACCCTAAGGAGGATCTAGCAGTCACATTGCAAGCATTTCAGCATGATTCTCCAGAGGGAAGACCTAAGGGGTTGCTTGTTTGTCCCACTACACCTGCGCTAACAAATTCTGCAGATGTTTCATTGCCACAAAACCTCTGGACATACTGGGATAGGCAGGATACAGGAGTTATTGTCCCGTTCAGTGTGGTGGCCCTCGCTGGGGAATGACACGAAGGAGTTTGTAAAGTTTTGTACGGTTTGTGCACAGAGTAAACCTTCCAGACAGGCCCCTGCAGGAACCTTGTAACCATTGCCCATACCCACCGAACCATGGACGCATATATCCATGGACTTTGGAGGGGAGCTCCCCAAGTCAGAAGGGAAATCAGTAAACTGGGTAGTGGTAGACCGTTTTAGTAAAATGGTTCACTTTGTGCCCCTGGAGAAGCTTCCCTCAGCCCAGTAACTTGCAGAACTCTTTGTGACGCACATTTATCGCCTACATGGCATACCTCAAAACATTGTATCGGACAGGGGAGTACAATTTGTTTCTAAATTCTGGAGGGCCTTTCCTCAGCATTTGGGGTCTACTTTGTCCTTTTCAACGGGTTTTCATCCCCAGACCAATTGACAAACTGAGAGAATGAATCAGTCTCTGGAACAGTTCTTGCGCTGTTATGTGGCTGATTCTCAGCATGACTGGGTGAAATTCTTGGCATTTGCGGAATTCGCTTATAATAACCTCATAAACTCTTCCTCAGGGTTCTCCCCTTTCCAAGTGGTCACAGGGAAGTCACCCAAGTTTACCCCTCTACCTGTGGTTAATTCTCCTTTCCCTACGTTAGAAGCTTGGCAGGTCTCATTGAAGAGAATCTGGGCTTTAGTGAGGGCTAACTTGGAAAAAGCTTTTGGAGTGCAAAAGAGATATGCTGACAAAAAGCGATCTCCTGAGTGGAATTTTTCACCAGGGGATATGGTGTGGGTCTCGACACGTCATATTGCGTTGAGACAGCCATCTGCCAAACTGGGGCCTAAGTATATCGGTCCATACCCTATCACAGAAAGGATCAATGAGGTGACATATAACATACCTCCCAACTTTTTGAGATGAGAAACCGGGACATTTAAGCCACACCCCTGACACACCCCCTGACACACCCCTAGTCAAAAAAAATAATATATATATATTATATATATATTGATCTGATCTGACTGGTGGGGAGAAGGGTGAGGGTGCCCATTGTTAAGGGGTTATGCTGCCACCTACTGGCAGCCCAGATATTATCACAGGAAATGTTTATTAGATGTCATCACAGGAAGTACTTCGTTGTTGTAACCTCTTTGCTTCTTACAAGACTAGCAGCATGAATAAAGCAGCTCTGAGTTGATTTGCAATCTGCACCTTCTCTGCATTATTGAACTAACGGAAACATGGTGTCAGAAGCCTGAAACACACACACCATCCAATCATCCAGCTGGAAAAGAAACCTTCAGTATACAGAATAGAACTCAGTATTCAAGCAACCATGTATGCAAACACAATACCTCCACCATCTGAGATGAAGATGTCTGGTGACCTGGCTAACAACTGGGAAACTTTTAAAGCTGAATTTCAGGACTTTATGTTAGCTTCAGGACTGCATGAGAAACCGGCAGAGGTACAGGCAGCCACTTTGAGGCGTGTAATGGGAAGTGAGTGCAGACACATCTATCGTTTTAATCTGAATTTGAATGAGGAACAGCAAAAGAGTGCTACTGCTATCTTGGATGCCCTGGAGGGGCATTTTAAGCCAACAAAAAATGTCATCTTTGAGCGCTTTGTTTTTGGATCCCTCAAGCAGGAAGAAGGTGAGACAATTGACTGTTTTGTAACTAGATTAAGGGAGAAAGCAGCCACATGTGATTATGGACAGTTAAAAGATGACTTGATCAGGGACAGGCTGGTGTTAGGTATTGCTGATGAAAACGCACGCCGTCGCTTGTTAAGAGAAAGGACACTTACTCTGGCGTCTGCCATTGATATTTGCCGAGCTGCAGAGCAAACAGACTTGCGAATGAAAGTGCTGACGCAGGCCAGAGTGGATGACAGTATTAATGCGACAGTTTCCCAAAAGCCAGTGCCTCAAAGCAACACAAAGCCAAGCACAGCACGATATCCTAACTACCCCAGAATCCCTGAAAAGTGCAAGTATTGTGGCAGCACACACAACCGGGGGAGATCCCAATGCCCAGCTTTTGGCAAGAATTGCCGACTTTGCGGAACCCCCAACCACTTTGCAACAGTGTGCCTAAAAGCAAAACGAGACCAGCGTCAGCTGCATACAGTAGATGATCAAGCTGAGCTTGAACAGGAGGCAGATGATGAAGATAATGGACAGATATACACCGCTAGTGCTATGGGGTCACCCAGCTCCCGAGGGAAAAAGTGGTTTGTCAACCTACAGCTCCACGGCATTCGACAGCGTTGCCAGCTTGACTCAGGAGCAACATGTAACGTTATGAGCCTGCAGGATAAACGCAAGATAGCTCCCAAGGTAAGACTGAAGCCTAGCCAGACAAGACTGAAGCTGTATTCAGGTGAGGTGATGAAGTCATTGGGCCTTTTTCAGACTGAATGCTTCATAAAAGGTCTCTGCCACAAACTGGAATTTGAAATAGTCAAAGCAGACCAGAACCCACTCCTATCAGGTTCAACGTGTGAACGTTTGGGTCTGATGCACATTACTATTCCAGATGAACTCCACAATATGGAAATCCATACCACAGGGGTGCTAACAGAAAAACAGCTTACCAGCACATACCAGGATGTGTTCAATAGTCCAATAGAGTCTCTACCTGGGGAAGTGCACTTTGACCTAGATCGAACTGTCACACCAGTACAATGCTCTCCACGCAATGTTCCAGTTGCACTTAGGGAAGCCGTCAAAGCCCAGCTGGACAAACACATACAGGATGGGAACCTAGCCTCAGTGACTGAACCCACAGACTGGATAAGTAACATGGTTATAGTAAAAAAAGCTGACAAAATTAGAATTTGCATTGATCCAAGGGCATTGAATAAAGCACTGAAAAGGTCCCACTATATAATGCCGACACTTGAGGATGTCCTTTATAAACTGCCCAAAGCCCGCATTTTCTCCTTGGTGGATGCCCGGGATGCATTTCTACAAATCAAATTGGACACAGAGAGCAGCTTTCTGACCACCTTTTGGACACCTTGGGGCCGAATGCGCTGGCTCAAACTACCCTTTGGTGTGTCGGTAGCCCCAGAAGTGTATCAAAGAAAACAGCATGAACTACTAGCCGGCCTGCGAGGTGTGGAGCCAATTGCAGATGATATACTAATAGCGGGTTGTGGAGACTCACTAGAGGAGGCCACTCGTGACCATGATGCTAACATGATTGCTCTTATGAACCGCTGCAGAGAAGTGAAGCTTAGACTGAGCATCAAGAAGCTACAGTTTAAACTAAATGAAGTTCGGTTTCATGGTCACATTCTATCAGCAGGGGGGTTGAAGCCAGATCCTGAGAAGGTAAGGGCAATAAAAGACATGCCTGCTCCAACCGATTCCAAGGGAGTACAAAGGTTTATCGGATTTGTCACCTACCTGTCAAAATTCATGCCCCATCTCTCGGAGGTTTGTGAGCCTTTGCGCAGGCTTGTGGATAAAGACACACTATGGCACTGGCTGCCAAAGCACCAGGAAGCAGTTGATGAAATCAAGCGACTAGTCTCCACAGTGCCAGTACTAAGATACTATGACATTAGCAAGCCAATTACAGTTCAAAGTGACTCCAGTCAGAATGGCCTCGGCTGCTGCCTATTGCAGGATGGACAACCTGTAGCATTTGCTTCCAGGGCTCTCACCCCAACTGAGCAGAATTATGCTCAGATCGAGAAAGAATGCCTAAGCATTGTGTTTGCTTGCCACCGTTTCCATAGCTACTTGTATGGTCGGGAAAAGATCACTGTTGAAACCGATCACAAACCACTAGTCGCAATATTCAACAAACCTTTGCTTAGTGCTCCAAAACGACTTCAAAGCATGTTACTCTCGCTTCAAAATTATGCTCTAGCGGTAACCTACAAACCAGGCCCATATATGTATGTGAGTGACACTCTGAGCAGAGCCACACCACGCTTGCATCCAGCAGACGCACCTCATGTTCAGCATTCAGTCTGCAGCTGGCACAGTGAAGAACTTGACATAGAGTGCATAAACCAGGCTGACTATTTAAATGTCACGCATCAGCGTCTGTCACAGATCAGAGAGTCCACCGAGCAAGATGAAAACCTCAAGATCCTTAAATCAGTTGTGCTCAATGGATGGCCTGACACAAGGGCAGAGACACCTGTTGCTATCAGAGAGTATTGGGCCTACCGGGATGAAATAAGCCTACAGGATGGAGTGTTCTTCAAGGGACAACGTATTATCATCCCAAAGCAACTACGTGCAGAGATGCTACGACGCATTCATTGGAGCCACATTGGTGGTGAGGCATGCTTCAGACAGGCTCGAGAAACGCTGTTTTGGCCGAATATGCATGGGGAGATTAAAGACTATGTAGGGCAGTGCACTGTATGCAATGAATACGCACATGAACAACAAAAAGAGACTATGATGTCACATCCCCTACCTACACGGCCATGGCAAATTTTGAGCATGGACATATTCAACTACGCTGGCAAGGATTTTCTGCTGATCGTTGACCACTATTCAGACTTTTGGGAAATAGAACTATTGCCAGACCTGTCAGCAGGCACAACCATTAAAAGATGTAAGGCTCAACTTGCCAGGTATGGCCAACCTGACCGAGTTGTAACAGACAATGGTCCACAATTTGCTTGTGCTATGTTCGCCAGGTTCGCTCAGGAATGGGGTTTTGAGCATGTTACATCGTCTCCAATGTACCCTAAAGCTAATGGCAAAGCAGAATCGGCAGTGAAGATTGTCAAAAGCCTGTGCAGGCGAGCAAAACGTGCAGGGGATGACCCATGGAAGTCAATCTTACTTTGGAGGAATACACCGACAGCTGGCATGGACACTAGCCCTGCACAACGTCTAATGGCCCGCAGGCTGAAAACTCCTCTCCCAGTGACTGATGCACTGCTGGAGCCATGTGTTGCTGTAGAGGTACCCAGAAAGCTGCAGTACAAAAGACAAGTGGCAAAACATACCTATGATAAAACGGCCAGGGACCTTCCTGCACTAAATGTGGGACAAAACATAAGAATGAAGCCTCTTCCAGGTGACAGGACCAGACTATGGAGATTAGGAACTTGTCTCCAACAAACAGCTCCTCGCTCTTATCTGGTTGAGGTGGAGGGTACACTGTACAGGCGCAACCGAGTGGACCTTAGACCAGCAGAGTCTAGTCCTACTAGGCTTACAGGAACAGAGCCCAGTGAAACGCCAAGACCAGAAATGCCAATGGAGGCCACAGAGGAGGCAACAGTGGAAGTTCAGCCGGAACGTTTGCCTGAAACTGACAGCACATTGGCTTCTCAGTCTAGGGGCACACCTGAGATCCCACGCTACACACGCAGCGGCAGGCGAATCCGGCCACCAACAAGACTTGACCTCTAAATAGTTGTAAGCAGTCATGTTTAGCTACCGTTGAGCATTTACATACTGTATATGCATATTAGTAAGTACAGTGGACTAAATAACCTTACTATTTGAATGCTTGAAAGTTTGTTTTAAAGTATGTTATATATATAGTTAGAAAAGGGGGATGTTAAGGGGTTATGCTGCCACCTACTGGCAGCCCAGATATTATCACAGGAAATGTTTATTAGATGTCATCACAGGAAGTACTTCGTTGTTGTAACCTCTTTGCTTCTTACAAGACTAGCAGCATGAATAAAGCAGCTCTGAGTTGATTTGCAATCTGCACCTTCTCTGCATTATTGAACTAACGGAAACACCCATGGCCCTGGGTGTGGAGGTGAAAAAAGGATCGAGGCGCCAGCCGGCGGCTTTGGTGTGTGGGATGCGGGTCTGGGATAATAGTGTCCCTCCCTCCCTCCGAATGTGCCCCCCACAGTGTCCCCCTGTATGGAGAGATACGAGTGCAGCAGAGCGGGCAGTCTTACCATTCCTCGTCGCGTACGGGCATCTCGTTTTCTCCGCTTCCTGTGACGTCACAGGAAGTAGATGGAAGCAAGAGATGCCCAGTACGCGAGGAAGAAGGTAAGACTGCCGCTCTGCTGCGCTCCTATCTCTGCATACAGGGGGACACTTGGGGGCACATTCGGAGGGAGGGGGGGACAGTCTTATCCCAGATCCGCATCCCACACACCAAAGCCACCGGCTGGCGCCTCAATCCTTTTACCTCCGCTGCCTGCCGGGACACAAGGGGGGCTATCCAGGGACAGCGGGACCCCTCCCCCAACCCGTGCATATAAGGTGGCTCTGCCTTCCACTATGAAGGGAGTGAAGTCTTTTCACGCCTCACTTCTGAAGCCAGCCGTGTACGCAGTTTCCTCCCCCCCCCCCCCCCCCCTGTGGTAATTGATGGGGAGCCGGAATATGAAGTTGAAGAGATCTTGGATTCTCGCAATTTGCGGAGTTCAATTCAATATCTGGTTCACTGGAAGGGATATGGTCCTGAGGATAGGTCATGGGTCCCGGCTCGCCATCTTCATGCTGAGGAAACAGCAGTTTCATTCATCTCATCCTGACAGTATATCGGGGGTGTGTCCGGAGACCACGCCTCGGGGGGGGGGGGGGGGGGGGGATGTCAGAAACATAGTTACCATTGCTGCGGGAAGCGACGCCGCCGCTTCCGCGTCTGATGTCATCTTTCCCGCGGCGGCATCCCCGCAGGCCTCCCTCTGCAGGCCGGACATTTCCTCATTGCACAGGCATCATCTGTCACGCGCGCGCGACAGGCGGTGTGAGCTTTATTCGCTGAGAAGGCGGGTCAGCTGAAACGTCGGTCAGCTGACCATGGCTGCCGCCTTCACCGCGCTGATTGGCTGACTCGCGCGGGGCGGGCCAATTAGGAGTAGCTGCTTGTACTTATACTGTGGGCTTTCAGTAGCCCGTTGTCTACTCAGGAATTTGATAGCTATAATTGTAAACTCATTATCATTGTATTGCTTATCGTGTATGAACCTTGCCTGAACTCTTTGATCAATCTTCTGCCTCTCGATTCTGTACTCTGCCTTTCTGATTTGTTGCCGACTTCCTGCCTGTACCCTTGACTCTGATCTTGCTTCCTGATTCTGTACCGTGCCTACCCGACCTCCTGCCCAGGGCCGGATTTCAGCCTAGCCAACATAGACTGGGGCCTAGGGCGCCTGAAAGAGCAAGGGCGAATTTCACCCTTGTAGAAACTGCTTGACTGCAGTATATTCCTGTCTGTGTGCTTTGGAGAGTGTCCTGTGCAGTCAGCCAGACCGATCCGCGGCCGCCCTGCTTCTGAGTTTGCCACACATAGCTGAGGGCGGCCACGGACAGGGTCGGGGATGTGTAAGGAGGCAGAGGGAGGTGATGACGCTGCAGGCTGTTTCCTGTGACGTGTATGCCTGCAGCCTGTCGCTCCCCGAGTCCTCCCCCTCTCCTCTCTCTCTGTACGGAGCTGTGTATTGCAGCCCCGCCCCCTTCCTCTCCGGGCTGCTTGTCACAGACAGCCTCTGCCGGGAGATTCAATGTGCACTGCAGGAGCTGCTATCAGTGGTATATACCGGGAAAAGCTATCACAGGCAAGTAGCAGCACGTTTAAAGTTATCTACTATCCATCAGCTGCAATAAAGATAAGAACCTACAGGAGGGAGCCAGGAGGAGGGATGGGGGCTGCTGCTGATTATTGACTGTTTTCTTCCCCCTGCATGTCCAACATAAACTCTACAGCTAAAACTGCATAGTCATGTCACTGCCTGTCCACAGAGGAGCTCACACTCTAATCCTATAGTCATAGTCTAATGTCCTACCATATTATTATTATTATGTATTTATATAGCACTGACATCTCCTGCAGCACATTACAGAGTACATAGTCATGTCACTGACTGTCCTCAGAGGAGCTCACAGTCTAATCCTACCATAGTCATAGTCTAATGTCCTACCATATTATTATTATGTATTTATATAGCACTGACATCTTCTGCAGCACATTACAGAGTACATAGTCATGTCACTGACTGTCCTCAGAGGAGCTTACAATCTAATCCTGCCATAGTCATAGTCTAATGTCCTACCATATTATAATTATTTATTTATATAACACTAACATCTTAAGAAGTATGTTACAGACTACATAGCCACATGTCACTGAGCCCTAATCCGCCGTAATTCTATTCTCAAATTTGTAGCCTTCACCAAGCTTGCCAAAGGGCCTAGCTTTTAGGCCACATTCACAGTGGGCCTTGCATTTCCTGTGACAGCAGGAATGCAACAGATCGGGACAGCGGTGCTGCATGTTATGTTAGCCTTGTGTCGGATACAGTGAAGTATACAGTCAATTTAAAGCATGCATCACTGTTACTGTGATTGCAAGCATTTAGTAGTAACCCACTGTATGCCGTATGTTACAATACCGCAACCTGTTATACTGCGCTGTCAATCACTCCCACGTGGGCCGGAGCACCTGCGCTGTCCGCTCCGGCCCACGTGGCGGTGAACGGCTGCGGGCAGAGCTGCGGCGAGGGACATGCTGGGAGCTTGGGGCTGGAGGAAGCCCCCGGTAAGTAGCACTCATTTTACATTATTTTCCCTGATGACTCCTTTAACCTCCTTTAACCTCACTGAAATCATGGGGCGGCTGGAGATAGTGGGCCTAGGGCGGTAAAGAGTACAAATCCGGCCCTGCTCCTGCCGACCTCGGCTTGTATAGACTACGATTATTGCCTGACTATTTTGTACTGCCATTTGACCGACCCGTTTCTGACCTTGCCTGTATGACCATTCTCTGCCTAGTGATAGCCTCAGTCTGCAAGGGCTATCACTCTAGGAGTACTCCAGATTTATTGTGCACCTAAACACGTGTGATCACACTCTGAATAAAGTTCGGACTTCTGGCTGTTAGAGCTTATACAGATCATTACAATAAGCTTAGTGAATTGTGGCCAATGTTGTCTACTACAAATTGTTTTGGGATGGCTGTCTCATGATTATTCACAACTCTCACATTAGAGGACTCTCATGCAGTTGTACATCCACCGTAAGTGCCCTACTAATTTATTAAACTGTGGTGTAGCTGGCTGAAGTCCCAGGATACTGCACTCCCAGGGCCGGCCCTAGACTTTTTGCTGCCTGAGGCAAATTTATAAAAAAAATTGCCCCCCCCCCCCCCGCCGGAGGGGATGCGGGCAGGCCGGGGGTATTGGGCCTAGCGGTGGGGAGGGGGGTCGGACCCCCTCCCTCGCCTGGGTCCCCCTATCTGCGCTCCCCTCCAGCTGTAATAGGAAGCTGCCGATGCCCAATAGTAAGAGGCACGGGCGGGGAAGACTCACCTTATCCGCGTTCCAGCGTGCTCTCCACTGACGTCACTTCCTGCATCGCCACCCACTGTATTGTAAGTGGACGGCGATGCAGGAAGTGACGTCAGTGGAGCGCACGCTGGAACGCGGGTAAGGTGAGTCCTCCCCGCCCGTGCCACTTACGATTGGGCATCGGCTGCTTCCTATTACAGCTGGAGGGGAGCGCAGATCGGGGGACCCAGGCGAGGGAGGGGGGTGTCCGACCCCCTCCCCACCTCTAGGCTCAATACCCCCGCCCTGCCCGCTACCCCTCCGGCTCGGCGGCGCCCCCCCCCCCCCTGCACCCACGGACAGGCGGGTGCCGCCCCAAGAAGTTTGCCGCCTGAGGCAAATGTTTCACCCCGCCTCATGAGCGGGCCGGCCCTGTGCACTCCCTGATCAACCTTGACACCTACTGAGTTCTGCACTGTGCCATGAGCCTCTTTAGATTCCATTGAAAGAAAAGAGAGGATATTGACCCTTCTTTATTTGGGATTTTTAGCTTATGTTTGTGGCTAGCTCAAGGACAGATTTGTATCTTTTAGTGCCCTAGGCCAACTGTCAATTAACCTCCCCCCCCCCCCGTATATATGCACGCAAAATATTATAACCCCCATACTCGCCGCCCAGGCCTGTGATGGTAATCTGGCATCTTTGGATCTTTCCTGGCCTTCAGACAGGTCCTCCCACTCTGCATGGGGATAGATGGAGCATGGGGGAAAAGAGTTAACCTTTTGGAGTGACAGCAAACACTTCAGACTGCATGGCTGCTGCCTGCTGGCAAGCCCACTTCAGATTGTATGGCACCCCAAACAAGTCAATTTGCTAATATGGTAGGACATTATGGCTGGTATACACAATGCAACTGTGAGAGAACGCGGAAAAGCCGCCGCGTCTGTTGGTGAGGAGGCGGCTGTTTCCGCGTTTTCGCGCTTTGCACGCGGACGCGTGCGTCTGGTGGCAGGGCAGAACCAGGAGGACCTGGGAATTCACACTGAGCCAGAAACTTTGTATTGTTATTCTGCTTATGCTCAGACTAGTTCCAGGGTGTAGAGACCACGGACCTCACACCCAGATTAGGAAACTGTATTGTTATCTGTGTTATACTCCAGACTAGTTCCAGGGTGCTGAGACCACGGATCTCGCACCCAAGATTAGGGAACTGTATTGTCATCTGTGTTATACTTCAGACTAGTTCCAGGGTGCTGAGATCACGGACCTCGCACCCAAGATTAGGGAACTGTACTGTCATCTCTGTTATACTCCAGACTAGTTCCAGGGTGCTGAGACCACGGACCTCGCACCTAAGTCTAGGGAACTCGTGCAATTCATTCTGTTATTCTTCAGACTAGTTCCGGGGTGTAGAGACCAAGGACCTCACACCCAGACTAGGCATTGTTTGATATCTGTTATGATTTATTGTTTTCCTGACTACTCCTCTGTCATCTGATTCGGTACCTCGCATATCTGATACTCTGTTGCCAAACTCTGCTTGCATTGGATACCAAATCAGCCTTCTGTCTATGTACTTTATCAGACCGTGTGTTGCCGACCTGGCTTGCCCGACCTCGAGAGCTATCTCTCCCATTAAGAGATAGTCTCTAGATCAGATAGTGACATCCACCTTTAGGTGTCACTCACCTTCTGATCCTCCCAACCTCCAGCCTGACTCCACCCCTTGGGGAGCTTCAGGCTGCTGGAAGGCTCTGTGTTCTTCAGAGCAGTATTTCCTTACTGCTTATGATCACCTGTGTGCAGGTGCACTACTCAAAGTATTACTGTTACACCAAACACTCACATACCTTAGGTGTCCAGAGGTTAGCAATATATCTGTATTATCAGTGATTCTGCAGATCATCAATAATCAGGTATATATCTGCATTCTTGGTGATACTGCAGATCACCAAAAATCAGATACTCTCTGCGTGCTGACACCAATCGTTACAGAACGGCAGACCAAACCCAAATGGACGCACTCAGCAGCCGTCTTGATGCACTCACCGCTACGATGGAAAATTACACCGAGTGCTGAACAGTCACCAGACCCAGATTGAAGCTTTTTCTGGGACTGTAGAAGTCTTTCAGATGGCTGTGAATGCAGTGCGATCTCCTCATAGCACAGACATATGCATGTCTGTACCTGAAAAGATTTCTGGTCACAGATCTGACTTCCGGAATTTTAGAAACAGTGTTATCATACTTTGAGTTAAGACCTAACTGTAACGATCGGTGTAACACAGAGAGGATCTGATTACCGGTGATCTGCAGTATCACTGGGAATACAGATATATACCAGATTATTGATGATCTGCAGTATCACTGATAATCAGATATATAAGCTAACCTCTGGACACCTGAGTAGAGTAGAAGTGTTTGGTGCAACCGTAATACTTAAAGGACAAGGCCTCAGAGCAGTAAAGAGTACTGCACAAATTTCTTCCCAAAGACCTGCACTCTCCCAGGGGGAGGAGTCAGGCTGAGAGTAGGGAGGACAACCTGAGAGTGACACTCAGGAGGGAGTGTCACTACCAGGACTGGGAACCGCCTCTATCAGTAAGGTCGGTTCTCGAGGTCGGACAAATCAGGTCGTAACCACACAGACAGATACAGTACAGATTCAGAAGGCAGATGCGGGGTCTAATAAACAAGCAGGGTTCGGCAACAGGGTATCAGAAATATCGAGGTACAGAATCAGGAGGCAGAAGCGGAGTCTTAGGGCGAGCCGGGGTTCGGCAACAGAGTATCAGAATAGCAAGGTACAAGATCAGAGTTCAGAAGAATAGTCAGGCAAGCAAAAGGTCATAACAGATAATCACAATCAAACTAGTACTTTAGACTATCAACAGAATCTAGCTAAGTGTAGGATAACAGTTCCAGCTGGTCCCGGCACACTTTATGATCTGACTCAGGTCTGAGTGCTACCACATAGTGATCGCAACGCCAGACAACCAGCAACTGAACAGCCAGCAGTATATATACTAAAACACTCTCCTCCCCTCCTAAGCAGGGTTGTCAGCTGACCAGCTTGGTCAGCTGACCCTTTTCTGACTGCCATATAAGTTCTGCCTCTCTGCGCGCACGCACGTCATTCTGAACCTTGGTGGACTATCAGTCCCAGCCACACCAGTACTGTCTTGCAATGTGCTCGCTGACCTGTGCGCGGGGTTGGTTGCACCGCCATCAGCACCGGCGGCAGCCTTTTTCCGCGTTCCGCCATGCCATGCGCGGAAAGAGCCGCCTCCCGCTGACTTATAGCGGCGGCTCTTCCGCGTTTCTTCACAGTACCCCCCCCCCGACCCCCCCCCCCCCCCCCCCCCCCCGAGGAGTGGACTCCGGACAGCACCTTCCAGGCTTTTCCGGATGTAAAGTGTGGGACTCCCTCTTCAAATTATCAGCATGCATGCGGCCCTCAGATACCCACATTCTTTCCTCAATACCATACCCCTTCCAGTGCACTAGATATTGTACTGCGTTCTGCACTATACGTGAGTCCAAACTTTTCTCTACTTCATACTCAGGTTGACTATCCACCATCACAGGAGGAGGAGGAGTGGGACCCACATGAACCGCTGGTTTGAGCAGGGACACGTGAAAGGACCTTACCCCACGCATGCTGGCGGGAAGATCAACGGTATAAGTAACGTTGTTGATCTTTTTAGCTACCGGGAATGGACCCACAAACCTGGGACTAAGCTTGTCTGAGGGTTGTCTCAGGGTCAAGTGACGTGTGGACACCCAAACCAAGTCTCCTGGTTGGAACCTCCACTCTAAAGAACGTCTCTTGTCAGCTTGACCCTTTTGACTCTGAAATGCCCTTTCCAAATTACTTCTCACCATCCACCAAATGTCTTTAAATGACCTCTGCCAGGCCTCCAGAGTTGGAAACGGAGTGGAAGCTACTGGCAAAGGGGAGAATTTGGGCGATCTCCCTGTCACTACCTGGAACGGAGAAAAACCAGAAGAAGAACTCTTCAAATTATTCTGTGCAAATTCTGCGAAGGGCAGAAATTTTACCCAGTCATTCTGCGCCTCCGCAACGTAACATCTCAAGAACTGCTCCAATGACTGATTGACCCGTTCAGTCTGCCCATTGGTCTGTGGGTGGTAGCCCAACGAGAATGACAGCTTCATGCCCATTTGGTGGCAAAATGCCCTCCAGAATCTAGAGACGAATTGGACTCCCCAATCTGACACTATGTTTTCCGGACTGCCATGCAGCCGGAAAACGTAGACGATGAACAAGTCGGCCAATTCTTGGGCCGAGGGGAGTCCTTTCAAGGGCACGAAATGGGCCATCTTGCTGAAGTGGTCAACTACCACCCAAATGACCGACATGCCTTCAGACCTGGGAAGCTCATCCACAAAATCCATGGACAAGTGGGTCCACGGTTCACTCGGGGCGGGCAAAGGCTGCAATGTACCGACAGGTGCCATCCGGGAGGGCTTGCTTTTTGCACATATTGCACACTCCCTAACAAACTCCTTGCAATCTGCTGATAAGGAAGGCCACCAGGCACACCTGGCCACAAGATCTTGTGTTCTGGATGCTCCAGGATGTCCAGCATTCTTGTGCGCATGGAACATCTCTAAGATCTGGAGACGGAAAGGTAGAGGAATGAACATAACCCCTTCAGGCTTCCCTTCCGGGATGTCCTGCTGAAAGGGACTTAAAGTCTCCCTCCAGTCTTCCCAAGTCTCAGTTGCAGCCAGCACCAATTTCTGTGGAACAATAGCCTCTGGGACGGAGGGCTGTGCTGTCTCTGGCTCAAAGCACCTGGACAAAGCATCCGCCTTAACATTCTTGCTACCTGGAGTATAAGTAATAATAAATCTGAATCGAGAGAAAAATAATGACCATCGAGCCTGACGGGGGCTCAACCTCTTAGCCCCCTCGATGTACTCCAGGTTCTTGTGATCAGTGTAAACCGTGATCATATGTTCAGCTCCCTCTAACCAATGTCACCATTCTTCAAAAGCCAATTTAATGGCCAGGAGCTCCCTGTTGCCTATATCGTAGTTTCTCTCTGCTGGGGAGAACCTACGAGAGAAGTAGGCACATGGGTGCATTCGACCCTGCAAGCCTGACCGCTGAGACAGCACAGCCCCACCCTGACCTCTGAGGCGTCTACCTCAACAACAAAGGGGAATGAAGTGTCCACGTGTCTAAGGATAGGCGCTGGGCAAAATAGATCCTTCAGGGTGGAAAATGCTTGTAAAGCTTCAGGAGGCCAATGAGTAGTATCTGCCCCTTTTTTGGTGAGACTGGTGAGGGGTGCAACGACTGTGGAGTACCCTTTAATGAACCTTCTATAGTAGTTCGCAAAGCCTAAAAACCGCTGAAGAGACTTCAACCCAACCGGCTGAGGCCATTCCAGAACCGCGGAAACTTTGGCAGGGTCCATAGACAGGCCTGAGGTGGAGATAATGTATCCCAGAAAGGTGACAGATGTTACTTCGAAGATAGATTTCTCCAGTTTAGCGTAAAGTGAGTTCCGCCTCAGTTTGTCCAACACAAATTGTACATGGGTTCTATGCTCAGAGAGGTTGTTGGAGAAAATAAGTATATCATCTAGGTATACTAGAACGAATCTCCCCAACACCTCCCTGAAGACCTCATTGATGAGCTCCTGGAAAACGGCTGGGGCCTTACATAACCCGAAGGGCATCACCAGGTATTCGTAATGCCCATCGGGCGTATTAAAGGCCGTTTTCCACTCATCGCCCTTTCTTATTCGTATCAGGTTGTACGCGCCCCGTAAGTCTAACTTCGAAAAGATCTTAGCGTTGGTGACCTGTGTGAATAAGTCGTCTATCAGGGGCAGCGGATAGCGATTCTTCACCGTAATCTTATTCAGGCCCCTGTAATCAATGCAGGGCCGCAGGCCTCCGTCTTTTTTCTTAACAAAAAAGAAACCTGCCCCAGCAGGCGACCGGGACGGGCGAATGAAACCCTTGGCCAAATTTTCACAGATGTAATCTTGCATGGCCAATTTTTCGGGTCCAGATAAATTGTACAAATGGCCCCGGGGGGGGGGGGGGGGGGGGGGGCATACAACCTGAACGGAGATCGATGGGACAGTCGAAAGGGCGATGTGGGGGTAATTTGTCTGCTGCCTTGGGACAGAATACGTCAGAATATTCCAAATACTGCTCAGGAACCCCCTCCACCTGAATCCTGGTTTGGCCCAAAGTCACCTTCCCTAAACATTGCTGAAAACAATGATCTGACCAGGAAATTAATTGACCAGTGGCCCAATCAATGTGCGGAGAATGAAGGTGTAGCCATGGCATGCCAAGTATAATAGTGGACGTAGTCATGTGTAATACAAAAAAAACTGTAATTTTTCCCAATGCAAAACCCCCACAGTGATTCCTACCTCTAGTGTCTGGGACAGCGGATGATTCCTCTGCAGAGGAGAATCATCCACTGCCGTGACCTGAATGGGTGGTTCCACTGCTGTGAGCGGAATACCCAATCTCTTAGCGAATTCAAAATCCATAAAATTAGCCGCGGAGCCTGAATCAATAAAGGCTTCCGTGGCCTCGGTCTTATCTTCCCATGTAACTGTGCAGGGAAAAAGCAACCGTTTTTCTTCTAGGGGTTCGAGTCGGGCGCCTAGGGTGTTACCCCCTACAACTCCTAGGCGGTAGCGTTTCCCGGCTTATTGGGACAGTTTCGTACTCTATGCCCCCCTTCAGCGCAATACAGACACAGTTGTTCAGTCATTCTCCGTCTTCGTTCCACCTGGGTCAGTTTTGACCGACCAATCTGCATCGGCTTGGGTGGAGGCAAGACCGGAGAAGATGGGACAGGAGGAGATGGAGTCAGTAGGGGTGCAGCGGGAGGTGCAGCGTAAGATGTCAACCTGACACGATGACTGCCCCTGGTCTGTTTCTGATGGCGTAGCCTGCGGTTGATATGAATGGCCGATGAAATGGCCTCATTGACTGTTTTGGGCTCGGGCTGACTCAGCATCAGATCGGAGACCTCATCAGATAAGCCTGACAGAAAACATTCTAGCAGGGCATAGGTGTCCCACCTGGCTGTAACTGACCACCTTCTAAATTCAGCCGCATAATCTTCGACCGGACCTTTGCCTTGCCGCAAAAGCTTGAGCTTCCACTCAGAGGTCGAGGCAAGGTCTGGGTCATCGTAAATTATTGCCATGGCTTTAAAAAATTCCTCTACAGAGGTAAGGGCTGTGTCCCCGGTGGGCAAACTGTATGCCCATGTCTGGGAATCGCCTGATAATAAGGTTTTAATAAACGTGACCCTCTGGGTCTCAGTTCCTGAAGACTGAGGTCTCAACTCAAAATAGGACAACATTCTACTCCTAAAATTTCTGAAGTCAGATCTGTGGCCAGAAAACCTTTCAGGTACCGGCATACGTATGTCAGAGCTAGAAGGGGATCGCACATGATTTTTCCCCTCTGTCTTTCTTCTTATTTTTTATTTTAGTTTAGGTTATTTTAGTTGTTAGCTTTAGTTTAGTTCTGTAGCTTTAGTTGTAGTGATACAGTGTGTAGATATAGTGTAGCAGTAGACCCCTACAACAGCCCGGACTACATGCCACACAGCTGGGGTCAGACAGACGAGCTGTGTCCCCTCTCTCTTGGGGCTGAGCACTCCTCCACTACCAGCCACCTCACTGTCCGACTCCCGGAGGCATCCCCCCGGGAGATCCGCCGGAGCTGCGGCTGTCCGCCCAGCACGAGGGAGCACCACGTGGCGAGGTGATCGCAGGCCCTCACCGCCGCTCAGAGCAATGCCGGCTGCCTACTCCCCGCTCCACCGCACAGGATACATGGGTCCCGGCACTCCACCGCCGCTCGAGAGTATCCCCCCGAGAGATCCGCCGGGGCTGCGGCTGTCCGCCCAGCGCGAGGGACCACGGGATGAGCTGAACGCAGGCCCTCACCGCCGCTGAGAGTACCGCCGGCTGCCTATTCCCCGCTCCTCCGCACAGGATACACGGGGCCTGGCACTCCACCACACACAGGCACAGCAGGAAACCCTCAGCACGCAGACCACGCCAGCCCCGACAGCCGCTCAGAGGATTGCTGGCTCACAGATCAGTTCCAGCACTGCACAGCTGGTAGGCCTCAGCACGCAGAGGCCCCCCCAGGCAGCACATAGGCTCGGCCGATCCAACCCCACGTGGCTGGTCGCCATCACTAGCCACGGGCCGGCCACTACTACACTGCAGGCCCCAGACATCCACACTGGAACCCGCACGACTGCTCCAGCCTCACTGATCCGGCCTCCACAATCACTGCAGCCCCACAGAGGCAAAGGACCACCGCTGAGGACCCAGCTGCCGGAGCTCCCATCGCTACACATTCCGGAGGACCCCAGCCCAACGGACTACACAGCTGGCTTCCTCTCTGGGCCTACACACTCTGCTGGAGGACTCTTGTGGATGACCCCGGCCCAACGGACTGCACAGCTGGCTTCCTCTCTGGAGCGGGTAAGAGTGTTTCTGCCTGCCACTGCCACAGACTGCTTAGCAGTGCACTGCTTTGCCACTGCCACAGACTAACATTGCAATTAGTAGGGGCCAGCTGCTACCACAGGTAGGGCCCAGCTTTGCACTCCCCCACAGCCACGGCTGCTGATACTGGCCCACGGACTGGAAAGCATCTTTCTGCACTGTACCAAATGCTGCTGCTGGAGCGTGCAGACTTATGAACTTATGGACTGCTCTGCTACTGCTACTGCTACTGCTACTGCTTGAACTTAGTAATCATTGACCTATGGACTGAGCTGCAATGCGTCATTAGTAATTAGAAATGACTTATGGACTGTTTTGCACTGCAACTGCTGCTATGCACTGATGATGGACTACTATGCACCGGTTCCCCACACGGCTGTTGCTGCTATGCACTGACGTATAGTATGTCCCGTGCTGCTCCCACAAGGTCACTATTGTTGCTTTGGAGCGTAAGCTCAGCCCCGCGCTGTTCCTGCGAGATCACTGCTGTTGCACTGCGCTCAGCACTGCGCGGCGGCCATGCCTTCCACAACACCCCTATCCACACGTACCACCTACACCAGGTCACAGCTACTCAGGTGGGAAAAGGTCACTGCCCTGCACCCGGAGGATAGGCTCCTAGCTGATTCCGTTTGGAGCCATGTTAGGAAAATGATGGCCTCCCCGACAGAGCCATACACACGCAAGCGCCGGAGGGGCTGCCGGGCGGGTGCCCGCGCAAGGCTGCAGAGGAAAGGCTTGAGGTCAGCTATACCAGCAATCCTCCTGGCGAACGTCCGCTCCCTCCCTAACAAGCTAGAGGAGCTGCGACTCTTGGGGGAAAAGAGGGATCTCGGCAGCAATACCCCAGTCTTCTGTTTCACAGAGACGTGGCTCCACGACAATATCCCGGACAGTGCCCTTCACCTCCCAGGCTACAGCCTCATCCGAGCAGACCGCGACAGCACCCTCTCCGGGAAAAAGAAAGGGGGCGGCATCTGTTTCTACATTAGCCCCACTTGGTGCTCTAACACCTCTGTCCTGGCCAAAAAATGCTCACCAGAGCTTGAACTCCTAATGATTAACTGCAGGCCCTTTTACTCTCCCAGAGAGGTCTCATCCTACGTCCTTGTAGGTGTGTACATCCCACCGGATGCCGATGCCAAAACCGCCCTGCGCAACCTCAGTGACACTGTCACGCAATGGGAGTCCACCCTGCCAGACTCATTGTTCATCATCCTAGGGGATTTTAACAGGGCCAACCTCCGCCAAGAACTTCCACGCTTCTATCAACACATCACCTGCCCCACTAGGAATGCGAACACTCTCGACCACTGCTACACGGTCTTGAGGGACGCCTACAAAGCCACCTCATGGGCAGCACTAGGCGCATCCGACTACTGCCTCATCCACCTGATTCCCACCTACAGGAGGCGCCTTGAAACCGCAAAACCAGTCCTTAAATCAACCAAAGTGTGGTCAAGTGAGGCCAAGCTTCAACTTCAGGCCTGCTTCGACTGCACAGACTGGAAGACCCTGGAAGCACCAGACCTGGATGAGTGGGCAGACAACGTGAGCTCGTACATTAGGTTCTGCGAGGACTCCTGCATACCAACAAAAACTCACAAACGACAAGCCATGGTTCTCCAAGAAACTTCGGCAACTGCGAAGAAGCAAGGAAGCCGCACACAAATTCGGGAACCAGGAGGAATACAGGAAGGAAAGAAACTTGCTCAACAGGGAACTGAGAAGCGCAAAGAAGGGATACGCATACAAGCTGAAGGAGGACCTGTCATCAAACGACTCACAAGCTGTTTGGCGGGGACTTAAGGCTGCCACAAATTACAACCCCCCCCCCCCCAAAGTGTTCCTCCCAGCACTGAGCTCGCTGAAAACCTCAGTGACTTCTACTGCAGGTTCGAGGAGAATGAGACCCCTGCGAGGCTTCCGAAACTGCAGGCTTCAACCAATACCGCAGTACCACCATGCCAAAACTTGCCCACTCTGGCCGTAAATGAGTTGGATGTGGCGTGCCACCTGTCCAGGCTAAAGGCCAGGAAAGCCTCGGGCCCTGACGGAGTGTCGCCAGCCTGCCTGAAAGCATGCGCACAGCAGCTTGCCCCTATCCTTTCCTCTGTCTACAACAAGTCCCTACAATGTGGCAAAGTACCAGCATGCTTCAAGAGGTCCACCATCATCCCTGTACCCAAAAAGCAAGGCGCATCCGACCTCAATAATTTCAGGCCTGTCGCCCTCACATCGGTCATAATGAAAACTTTCGAAAAAGTGGTCCTGCCCCTCCTTAAACACAAAGCAGAAACCCAGCTGGACCCGTACCAATTTGCTTACAGGGCAAATAGGTCAACCAACGACGCCATTAATATCTGTCTGGAGCTTGTCAATAACCACCTTGACAAACCAAATACATATGCCAGGGTTCTCCTCCTTGACTTCAGCTCGGCATTTAACACCATTAGCCCCCAAATACTACAAGAGAACCTGGCTGAGCTCGGGGTCCACCCCACACTCCAACTGTGGATCAATGACTTCCTTACAAACAGATCCCAGGTGGTAAAGCTGGGCTCCACCTCCTCGCAACCAAAGACCACAAACACAGGGGCCCCTCAAGGCTGCGTCTTGTCACCATTCCTGTTCTCCCTCTACACGAAAAATTGCAGATCCTCGGCGAGCTCTGTCAAGGTAATCAAATTTGCAGACGACACCACCATAGTCGGCCTGATCTCCAATAATGACGAGCAGGCATACCGCCACCAGGTGGACAGGATCTGCCACTGGTGCAAAAAGAACAAGCTGGTCCTCAACAATGCAAAAACGGTTGAGATTATCATTGACTTAAGGAAACATGCCTCCACCCCACCTCCACTGCACATTGGTGGAACGGAGGTGGAGAAAGTGCCCTGTGTCCGCCTCCTGGGCACCACCATCTCCAACACCCTGAAGTGGAAGGCAAACACTGTCTCCACCCAGAGGAAAGCCCAGCAGAGGCTCTACTTCCTCCGCCAACTGAAGAAGTTCGGCATGTCACGGGATCTCCTGACGAACTTCTATACCGCAACCATCGAATCCGTCCTCTGTTCTTCCATCACTGTCTGGTATGCTGGCTCCACCGAAGACGAAAGACGCAAACTACAGAGGGTCATCAGGTCAGCGGAAAGGATCATCGGGAATACACTCCCTGCCCTAGACTTCCTCTATAATGCCAGACTACGCTCCAGAGCACTGAAGATCGCCAAGGATCCCTCCCACCCTGGCCACCAGTTTTTCTATCAGCTCCCCCTGGGGCGGAGGTACGTGAGGTACCGGTCCATCGCCACAAAGACAGCGAGACACAAAAACAGCTTCTTCCCCTCAGCTGTAACTTCGCTGAACTCTGCCCGTGCTCCCCCCCCCCCCCGCAGACCCCCCACGGTGACTTTGACTCTCTGCCTGCAAACCACATGGCAGATGTTTGAAAAAGTATTATATATGTATGTTTTGAGATGAAGTGATGTCTAATATGTGCTATGCTCTTGACTTCTATGTTCTATATATATGCCCTGTATTCATGTGCCAAACCCAATTCCGGGCACGACCCAGTCGTGCTTGGCGAAATAAATGCGATTCTGATTCTGATTCTGATTCTGATGATCCACTGATGTCTGGAGAGTTTGTACAGACCCTGATAGGGCATCAATAAGAGTTCTGAGGGTGCCCAGTACTTGATTGATGTTTTCCACTGAAGCGGCAAGTACGCCCAGACGATCAGTGTTTGCGTCCATCTTGTATTTGGGTCTGGCGTTCTGTAACGATCGGTGTAACACAGAGAGGATCTGATTACCGGTGATCTGCAGTATCACTGGGAATACAGATATATACCAGATTATTGATGATCTGCAGTATCACCGATAATCAGATATATATAAGCTAACCTCTGGACACCTGAGTAGAGTAGGAGTGTTTGGTGCAACCGTAATACTTAGAGGACAAGGCCTCAGAGCAGTAAAGAGTACTGCACAAATTCCTTCCCAAAGACCTGCACTCTCCCAGGGGGAGGAGTCAGGCTGAGAGTAGGGAGGACAACCTGAGAGTGACACTCAGGAGGGAGTGTCACTACCAGGACTGGGAACCGCCTCTATCAGTAAGGTCGGTTCTCGAGGTCAGACAAATCAGGTCGTAACCACACAGACAGATACAGTACAGATTCAGAAGGCAGATGCGGGGTCTAATAAACAAGCAGGGTTCGGCAACAGGGTATCAGAAATATCGAGGTACAGAATCAGGAGGCAGAAGCGGAGTCTTAGGGCGAGCCGGGGTTCGGCAACAGAGTATCAGAATAGCAAGGTACAAGATCAGAGTTCAGAAGAATAGTCAGGCAAGCAAAAGGTCATAACAGATAATCACAATCAAACTAGTACTTTAGACTATCAACAGAATCAAGCTAAGTGTAGGATAACAGCTCCAGCTGGTCCCGGCACACTTTAGGATCTGACTCAGGTCTGAGTGCTACCACATAGTGATCGCAACGCCAGACAACCAGCAACTGAACAGCCAGCAGTATATATACTAAAACACTCTCCAGCCCCTCCTTAAGTGCTGGACCAATGAAACTAAGCAGGGTTGTCAGCTGACCGGCTTGGTCAGCTGACCCTTTTCTGACTGCCATATAAGTTCTGCCTCTCTGCGCGCACGCGCGTCATTCTGAACCTTGGTGGACAATCAGTCCCAGCCACACCAGTACTGTCTTGCAATGTGCTCGCTGACCTGTGCGCGGGGTTGCTCGCACCGCCATCAGCACCGGCGGTGGCCTCCCCGCGCAGGATCAGACTGCTCGCAACAGGCCCAAGCGCGCTAACTGCCACGTCAGACGCGGCGGTTTTTCCGCGTTCCGCCATGCCATGCAGGGGAAAGAGCCGCCTCCCGCTGACTTATAGTGGCGGCTCTTCCGCGTTTCTTCACACTGACTCATCAGGAACCATAGCACAGAGAGTAACCTTTATTAAGACTCTACTGTCAGGGGATTCCCAGACTTGGGCATACAGCCTCCCCACAGGGGATAAGGCCTTGACCTCGGTAGAGGAATTTTTTAAAGCTATGGCTATAATTGCCTCTACTGCTGAGCGGAAGCTCAAGTTATTACGGCAGGGCAAAGGTCCGGTAGAAGACTATGCTGCGGAGTTTAGAAAGTGGGCAGTATCAGCAAGATGGGGCTCATTCGCTCTTTTAGACGGTTTCCTATCAGGGTTGTCAGACGCAGTTTCTGATCTGATGGTGGGCCATCCTGAGCCCAAATCCATTGACGAGGCCATATAATCGGCCATCAGAATTGATCGTCGTTTACGTTATCAGGAACAGACACGGGGTAGGAACAATGGGTGATCCTTGCCTTATACAGCATCTCCTCCAGTTTCATCACCACCAGCGTCCCCTCCACCGGAACCAATGCAGATTGGTCGGTCGAGATTGTTACAGGTGGAACGGAGACGTAGAGAAAAAGAGCAGCTCTGTCTATACTGTGCAGAGGGGGGTCATAGAGTGCAGAATTGTCCCAAAAAGTTGGGAAACGCTGCCGCCTAGGTGTAGTCGGAGGTAATACCCTAGGCTTTAGGTCTTTACCTCTAGATGATAAATGTTTTCTTCTTCCTTGCACTATATCCTGACAGGATAAGACAGGGACTACTGAGGCTTTTATAGATTCTGTCTCAGCAGCTAACTTTATGGATTATGAATTTGCTAAAAAATTGGGGATTCCGATCTCGATGGACGTGTGTCTTTTTTCGGCCGAAATAACTATGTAACTATGATCTCTCCATTAAAACAACAGATTCGGGTCACTGCAGTGGATGATTCCCCTCTGCAGAGTAATCACCCTCTCTCTCAGACCCCAGATTTGTGGGTCACAATTAGAGATGTCGCGAACCTCCGATTTTCGGTTCGCGAACCTTCGCGGAAGGTTCGGTTCACGTAAAAGTTTGCGAACCACAATAGACTTCAATGGGGAGGCGAACTTTGAAAAATAGAAAAAATTATGCTGGACACAAAAGTGATGGAAAAGATGTTTCAAGGGGTCTAACACCTGGAGGGGGGCATGGCGGATTGGGATACATGCCCAAAGTCCCGGAGAGAAATCTGGATTTGACGCAAAGCAGCGTTTTAAGGGCAGAAATCACATTGAATGCTAAATTGCAGGCCTAAAGTGCTTTGGGCACATGTACATGCCTTTTGTTTTTTTGTTGCAGCAGCCCGCAGTGCAGCCAGAAAAATTAGCCAGGCATGTACACGCACCAGAAAAATTAGTGTAGCGGCCACTGCTAGCAGCGGCCTTAAAAATTCAGGAATCCGCCTAGAGTCCTGGACCCTGTTGGTGGTGGCAGGGAAGGCAAGCGGCCTGCAGGCAGAGATGCTGTGTGGGGACTGACTTAGTCTTCGGTCGTGCAGTAGCCCTTCGTGATCCATTCCTCATTCATTTTGATAAAAGGTCAGGTACTGAACACTGTCGTGACTTAGGCGACTTCTCTTCTCAGTAACTATGCCTCCAGCTGCACTGAAGGTCCTTTCTGACAGGATGCTTGCGGCAGGGCAAGAGAGAAGTTGTATGACAAATTGGGACAGCTCTGGCCACAGGTCAAGCCTGCGCAACCAGTAGTCCAAGGGTTCATCGTCGCTTTTCGCAGTGTCTACATCCACACTCAAGGCCAGGTAGTCGGCTACCTGCCGGTCCATGCGTTGGTGGAGGGTGGATCCGGAAGCTGCGCTGCGTAATATGTTGGCGCTTTATAAATACAATAAATAAATAAATAAGGACTATGGCGAGGAGTTGGACTAAAGAACGTCCGCATGTCCGACATCACCCTGAGATCGCTGGAGCATCCTGTCCTTGCCTGCGTGGACTTGGGAGGAGGAGGGTTACTGCCAGTGGTACCTTGATTGCGTTGTGCAGCCACATCACCCTTAAACGCATTGTAAAGCATCATTGACAGCTTGTTCTGCAAGTGCTGCATCCTTTCCGCCTTGTGTTGAGTTGGTAACGGGTCCGCCTTTTTGTGCCTGTACCGAGGGTCTAGTAGTGTGGCCACCCAGTACAGGTCATTCGCCTTGAGTTTTTTGATACGGGGGTCCCTCAACAGGCTGGACAACATGAAAGAGGACATCTGCACACAGCTGGATGCAGACGTACTCTCCATCTCCTCTTGCTCTTCCTCAGTGACGGGATGCAACTCCTCTTCCTCCCCCCAGCCACGAACAATACCACGGGAACATGGAGCAGCAGAAGCCCCCTGTGACGGCTGCCGCGGTTGTTCTTCTTCCGCTGCCTCTTCCTCCTCCACAGAAACACCTTCCTCATCATCACCATCATCAGAGTCTGACTCCTCTCCTTCCCCACACAACTCCTCCTCTTCCTCCTCCTCCTCCCCCCTCTGTGCTGCCGCAGGTGTTGTGGGAACATCGGGTTCGGGTGTAAATGGCTCCCACGACTCCTGCTGCCGTAATTCTTCTCGTTCACGCTCCTTCACAGCTGTATCCACCACTCTACGCACGGCACGCTCCAGGAAGTAGGCGTAGGGGATCAAGTCGCTGATGGTGCCCTCATCGCGACTCACCAGTTTGGTCACCTCCTCAAAGGGCTCCATGACCCTGCATGCATTTCGCATCAGTGTCCAGTTGTTGGGCCACAACATCCCCATCCTCCCAGATTGTGTCCTTGTACTGTAATGATACAGGTACTGGGTGACGGCTTTCTCCTGGTCTAGCAGGCGAGAGAACATCAGCAGGGTGGAATTCCAGCGAGTCGGGCTATCGCAAATCAGGCGTCTCACCGGCAAGTTGTTTCTACGCTGAATGTCCGCAAAGCGTGCCATAGCCTTGTAAGAGCGCCTGAAATGCCCACACAACTTCCTGGCATTCTTCAGGACGTCCTCTAAGCCTGGGTACCTGGACACAAATCTTTGCACGACCAGATTCAGCACATGTGCCATGCAGGGTAAGTGAGTCAGCTTTCCCAAATTCAACGCAGCAATGAGATTGCTGCCATTGTCACACACCACGTTGCCGATCTCAAGCTTGTGCGGGGTCAGCCATTGCTCCACCTGTTTGTTAAGAGCAGCCAGGAGAGCTGCTCCAGTGTGACTCTCCGCTTTCAGGCAAGACATGTCTAACACTGCGTGACACCGTCATGCCTGGCATGCAGCATAGGCCCTGGGGTGCTGGGGCTGTGTAGCTGGAGAGGAGATCGCGGCACCAGCCAAGGAGGAGGAGGAGGATGACGACAGCGAAGCGGTGGTAGCAGGTGGAGAGGAGGTGGCTGGAGGCCTGCCTGCAAGCCGTGGAGGTGTGACAAGTCGGTCCGCTGCGCAGCCACGTACTCCCTGCTTGCTGCCATCGGTCACCAGGTTGACCCAATGGGCTGTGTATGTAATGTAGTGGCCCAGCCCGTGCTTGGCAGACCAGGCATCCGTGGTCAGGTGGACCCTTGACCCAACGCTGTGTGCCAGAGATGACACCACTTGCCTCTCAACTGCACGGCACAGTTTGGGTTTGGCCTTTTGTGAAAAATAATTGCGGCCTGGTATCTTCCACTGCGGTGTACCAATGGCCACAAACTTACGGAAAGCCTCCGACTCCACCAGCTTGTATGGTAATAGCTGGCGAGCTAATAGTTCCGCCACGCCAGCTGTCAGACGCCGGGCAAGAGGTTGACTGGCAGACATTTGCTTCTTACGCTCAAATACTTCCTTCACGGACAGCTGAGTACTGCTGTGGGCAGAGGAGAAGGAACCGCTGAAGGGAAGAGGCGGTGTGGAGGAGGGTGGCTGTGAAAGTGCATGGGAGAAAGTGGATGAAGACGATGCACCTGAAGGAGGAAGAGGAGAATGAGGGTGGCTTGTCTTTAGAGGGGTGCTGCTTTTCCTCAGGTGTTCTTGCCATAGCTGTTTGTGCCTTACTCTCCAGGTGCCTTCGTAAGGCACTTGTCCCTACGTGAGAGTTGGCCTTTCCACGGCTTAATTTTTGCTGGCAGAGACAACAGATGGCTTTGCTCCGATCTGAGACACACACGTGAAAAAATGTTCAAATCGCTGAGCCCCCCTGGGGTGATGGCGCTACGGTGGCATCAGCAGCTGACGTTGAAGGGCATGTTGGCTGGCTGGCCATAGCTGGCGATACATGGCGCCGGACAATGCCCCCAGCTGTTTCGGAAGACGAGCTCCCTCTGCTTCTATTATGGAGTCGTCTCCTCCTACTCCTCTCTGACTCCCCATCTGAACTGTCCCCCTGGTCATCTCCTCTACCGGGAACATATGTGGTATCCGTATAATCGTCATCATAATCCTCCTGGCCAGCTTCGCTTTCCTCAGACACCTCCTCAACTGCACCAACTTCAGGTGGTTCATCATCCCCCTCCTCACACGATACGTCCATACTATCGCCACCTAACTCAGACGTATGAGGTGGTGTACCTGCGCCTTCTTCTCGTTGTTGCAGTAGTGGCTGTGAATCAGTGATTTCACCACCACCACCAATTAACTCCTGCGAAGTGTCAAATGCAGCAGATGTGGTGCTTGTACTAGCGCTGGTGGCACTGGCTGCGGGAGATGAGGTCTTCCGTGTTAAATACTCGACCACGTCCTCACAATTTTGGGAAGTGATGGCACGTGCCTTCTTCTGAGCACTGTATTTTGGGACAGGTCCGCATGAAATCACAGCAACACCACCTCGCACAGACCTGCCGGTGCCTGGTGGCCTTCCTCTGGGTCTGCCTCTACCTCTTCCTCTACCTGGTTTGTCCATTTTGTCCATCTCGGGTGGATGCTAGGTATATGCAGTGAGGTGGGTTCACTCCACACAACAGGTAGTAGGATGCAGTGAGCTGGGTTCACTGAACAGTAAAGGTACTTAGATGCAGTGAGGTGGGTTCACTCAACACAACAGGTAGTAAGATGCAATGAGCTGGGTTCACTGAACAGTAAAGGTACTTAGATGCAGTGAGCTGGGTTCACTCAACACAACAGGTAGTAAGATGCAGTGAGCTGGGTTCACTCAACACAACAGGTAGTAGGATGCAGTGAGCCGGGTTCACTGAACAGTAAAGGTACTTAGATGCAGTGAGGTGAGTTCACTCAACACAACAGGTAGTAGGATGCAGTGAGCTGGGTTCACTGAACAGTAAAGGTACTTAGATGCAGTGAGGTGGGTTCACTCAACACAACAGGTAGTAAGATGCAGTGAGCTGGGTTCACTGAACAGTAAAGATACTTAGATGCAGTGAGGTGGGTTCACTCAACACAACAGGTAGTAAGATGCAGTGAGCTGGGTTCACTGAACAGTAAAGGTACTTAGATGCAGTGAGGTGGGTTCACTTAACACAACAGGTAGTAAGATGCAGTGAGCTGGGTTCACTGAACAGTAAAAGTACTTAGATGCAGTGAGGTGAGTTCACTCAACACAGAGCTAGGTATATGCAGTGATGAGGTGGGTTAAGTAAACACAACAGGTACTGCAGTATATGCAGTACTGGGTAGTACAATGTGCAGCTCCCTGTCACACACACAGGGAGTCACTGAATGTGCTGGGCTGCTGGCAGTGGCACACACACTATCAATTAGCAAGGCTGTGCATGCAACAAAAGTGTCAGTTTGACACACAGAAAAAAAAAAGTACAGGATGAGCTCTGAAAAGAGCTATTGAGGGGTGCTATAAAAGCAATAACAATCAGCCAGGAGCAAGATAAGCAGCCAAGAGCCTAACTAATCTGTCCCTAGAAGAACAAGTCTGCAGCAGCTGTCCCTACTCTGTCTCTAGCAGGCACACGAGTGAGGCTAATGGCCGCCGGAGCCTGCCTTATATAAGGGGGGGTGGGGCTCCAGGGCTTAGTATAGCCTGAATGGCTACAATGTGCCTGTTGACTGTGATGCAGAGGGTCAAAGTTGACCCTCATAGTGCATTATGGGGCGAATCGAACTTCCGCAAAGTACGCCTGGTGCAGGCGAACGCGAACCCTCAAAGTTCGCCTGGAACCGTTCGCCGGCGAACCGTTCGCTACATCTCTAGTCACAATAGGGGTGTTACATAGAGAAAGTTTATCATTTTTTGTGTTACGAATGGCAACCTCCACAATCATACTTGGCATGCCATGGTTACAGATTCACTCACCTCAGATTAATTGGGCTACTGGTCAGCTAACGAGCTGGTCTACCCATTGCTATAATCATTGTCTAGCGAAAGTAACCTTTGGTAAAACCAAGATTCATATGGAGGGTTTGCCAGATCAGTATTCAGATTTTTCCGGACGTGTTTTGTCCCAAGGCAGCTGATAAACTTCCTCCACACCGTCCTTTTGATTGCCCCATTGATCTCAGGTCTGGTTGTATGCCTCCTAGAGGTCACCTCTATAATCTGTCTGGGCCAGAGAAATTGGCCGTGCAGGAATACATACGAGAGAACTTAGCTAAAGGTTTTATTCACCCTTCTCGGTCCCCGGCAGGGGCAGGGTTCTTTTTTGTGAAGAAGAAGGATGGAGGCCTCTGTCCATGCATTGATTATCGGGGCCTAAATAAAATCACAGTAAAAAAATCGTTATCCCCTGCCTTTAATGGACGATTTGTTTACTCAGGTCACCAATGCTAAGATTTTCTCGAAACTGGATTTAAGGGGTGCATACAACCTTGTGCGAATCAGGGACGGTGATGAGTGGAAGACGGCCTTTAACACACCCGATGGGCACTACGAGTACCTGGTGATGCCCTTCAGGTTGTGTAATGCCCCGGCCGTCTTCCAAGAACTAATTAATGAAGTCTTCAGAGAGGTATTGGGCAGATTCGTCTTGGTATACCTAGATGATATACTAATCTTCTCGTCCAGCCTCTCGGAGCACAGAAAACACGTTGAGTTTGTGTTACGGAAGTTGAGACAGAATATGCTCTACGCTAAGCTAGAGAAGTGCATTTTCGAGGTAACATTTGTCGCTTTTCTGGGCTACATTATCTCAACCTCCGGTCTCTCTATGGACCCTGGGAAAGTCTCAGCGGTGCTGGAGTGGCCTCAGCCTGTGGGTCTGAAGGCATTCCAGAGGTTCCTAGGGTTCGTCAATTACTATAGGAGGTTTATAAAGGGGTATTCTACGGTGATCTCACCTCTCACCAGCCTCACTAAAAAAGGGGTAGATATCCATCACTGGTCCCCTGAGGCCCATGCTGCTTTCTCTACCCTAAAGAAGTTGTTCTGTTCTGCACCCATTTTGAGACATGTTGACACCACTTTCCCCTTTATTGTAGAGGTAGATACCTCAGAGGTAGGGGTGGGGGCTGTGCTGTCTCAGCGTTCGGGGCTGCAGGGAAGGTTACACCCTTGTGCCTATTTTTCTCGTAGATTTTCACCCGCAGAGAAAAACTACGATATAGGCAATAGGGAACTTCTAGCCATTAAGTTGGCCTTTGAGGAATGGCGACATTGGCTAGAAGGCGCAGAACATATAATTACTGTCTATACTGACCACAAGAATTTGGAGTACATTGAAGGCGCTAAGAGACTTGGTCCCCGACAGGCTCGGTGGTCATTATTTTTCTCGAGATTCAGATTTGTAATCACGTATACCCCTGGTAGTAAGAACATCAAGGCGGACGCCTTGTCCAGATGTTTTGAGCCCGAAACAGCACAGCCCTCAGACCCAGAAACCATTCTCCCTCAGAAAATGGTTCTGGCCGCCACTGAGACCTGGGGGGACTGGACAGATACGTTGGCTCCATTCCAACAGGATGTGCCAGAGGGAAAGCCTGAAGGGGTCATGTTTGTCCCCATGCCTTTTCGTCTACAGATACTGCAGTTGTTCCATTCTCACAAGAATGGAGGGCATCGTGGGGCCACCAGAACTCAGGACCTCATTGCAAGATGTGCCTGGTGGCCGTCGTTGGCTATTGACTGCAAAGAGTTTGTTAGAGAATGTGCAGTATGTGCTAGGAGCAAACCCTCTCGTCAGGCACCTGTTGGGACGTTACAGCCACTGCCAGTTCCGAACGAGCCATGGACCCATCTGTCCATGGATTTTGTGGGGGAACTCCCCAGGTCTGAGGGCATGATGGTCATTTGGGTGGTAGTCGATCGATTTAGCAAGATGGCCCATTTTGTTCCTCTGAAAGGACTCCCCTCGGCCCAGGAGCTGGCCGATCTTTTCATCCAACATATTTTCCGACTGCATGGGATTCCGGAAAATATAGTCTCAGGTCGAGGAGTCCAATTCATCTCTAAATTTTGGAGGGCATTCTTCCATCAGTTAGACTTGGAGCTATCTTTCTCATCAGGCTACCACCCACAGACCAATGGCCAGACCAAGAGAACCAATCAATCAGTCTCTGGAACAGTTTTTAAGGTGTTATGTGGCGGATGCTCAAACTGACTGGGTCAAATTCTTCCTTTTGCAGAATTTGAACACAACAATTTAAAAAGTTCCTCCTCTGGTTTTTCCCCATTCCAGGTGGTGACAGGGAGATCACCTAAGTTCACCTCATTACCAGTAGCTGCCACCCCGTTTCCAGCCCTGGAGGTTTGGCAGAAGTCTTTAAGACAAATTTGGGGAATGGTAGAAAGTAATTTGAGGAGGGCTTTTCAAGGTCAGAAGAAGCAGGCCGATAAGAGACGTTCCATTGAGTGGGAATTTCTTCCAGGAGACTTGGTTTGGGTGTCCACACGACATTTGGCTCTGAAGCAACTCTCTCCCAAGTTAGGTCCCAGGTTTGTGGGCCCGTTTCCAGAAACCAGGAAAATTAATAACGTTACCTATGCCATCGATCTCCCTGCTAGCATGCGAGGTGTGGGATCGTTCCATGTGTCCTTGCTCAAGCCGGCAGTGCACGTGGATTCCGCGCCCAAGTGTTGATTGATGATCAACCTGAGTATGAAATTGAAAAGATTCTGGACTCCCGACTTGTGCAGAATTCCGTGCAGTATTTAGTGCACTGGAAGGCGTATGGCATTGAGGAAAGAACTTGGGTGCCAGAATGTCGCATGCACGCAGAGGATTTGAAAAGGGGGTTCCATAACTTGCATCCTGAGAAGCCGGGCAGGAGATGTCCGGAGCTCCACTCCTCGGGGGGGGGGGGGGGGGGGAGAGAGTGTACTGTGAGAGAACGCGGAAAAGCCGCCGTGTCTGTTGGTGAGGAGGCGGCTGTTTCCGCGTCCAATGCGGCGCGTTGCACGCGGACGCATGCGTCTGGTGGCAGGGCAGAACGCGGGGGGGGGGGGAGGGGGGGTACTGTGAGAGAACGCGGAAAAGCCGCCGTGTCTGTTGGTGAGGAGGCGGCTGTTTCCGCGTCCAATGCGGCGCTTTGCACGCGGACGCATGCGTCTGGTGGCAGGGCAGAACGCGGAAGAGCCGCAGCTCGTGACAGCAGTAGGGCGGCGGATTCCACGTCCAGCGCGGCGGGTTGTGCGGAGCAACGTGGGTCTGGTGTGGCTGGATCTGTTAGTGCACTCAGGCTTAGGAACACGCACGCGCGCGCTGAGAGGCAGAACTCTTATGCAGGGCAGTTTCTAGGCCAAAATGCACCCAGGGCGAGGGAGTAAAAATTGCGCCCCCCCCCCCCTCCCCATGGAGCCAGGTATAGGTGCCCGCAGTATAGGTTAGCCAGCTATAGGTCACCCCCGTATAGGTAGCCAGCTATAGGTCCCCCCCGTATAGGTAGCCAGCTATAGGTCCCCCCGTATAGGTAGCCAGGCATAGGTGCCCCAGTATAGGTTAGCCAGGTAGGTGCCTCCAGTATAGGTAGCCAGTATAGTTGTCCCCAGTATAGGTTAGATAGGCAGGTGCCCCCGGTATAGGGTTAGATAGGTAGGTGCCCCGGTATAGGGTTTGATAGGTAGGTGCCCCCAGTACAGGTTAACTAGGTGGGTGCCTCCAATATAGCTAGACAGAATAGTTGCCCCCGCATAGTTTAGGTACCCCCAGTATAGGTTAGTTAGGTAGGTGCCTCCAATATAGGTAGCCAGTATAGGCAAGCTAGGTAGGCGCCCCCAGTATAGGTTAGATAGGTAGATAGATACTGCCCCCAGTATAAGTTGGATAGGTAGGTGCCCCTAGTATAGGCTAGATAGGTAGGAGCCCCGAGTATAGGTTAGATAGGTAGCTGCCCCCAGTATAGGTTAGATAAGTAGCTGCCCCCAGTATAGGCTAGATAGATAGTTGCCCCCAGTACAAGTTAGAAAGGTGGCTGCCCCCAGCATTACCCTACATATGAAAGTGGCAATCATTACCCCACCTATGAAAGCAGCAGCTATTACCCCACATATGAAAGCAGTAGTCATTGTACCACATATGAAAGCAGTAGTCATTGTACCACATATGAAAGCAGCGGCCATTAGCCCACATATGAAAGCAGCAGTCATTACCCCACATATGAAAGTAGTAGTCATTGTAACACATATGAAAGAAGCAGTCATTACCCCACATATGAAAGCAGAACTTATTGTACCACATATGAAAGCATTAGTCATTACCCCGCATTTGAATGTGGCAATCATTACCCCACATATGAAAGCAGCAGCCATTACCCCACATATGAAGGAACAGTGCACTCACTGTAGCACGCAAAATCAATAACAAACATCTTAGATTTGACGTCAGAGGCTTTAATACATGCCATTGCCACACTTCCAGCCACTTCTAAAATGAATGTGTGGCCCGCACAGCCAGGGTGAAAAATAGGTTGTGATCATAAAACATTGTGAATAGTGCTCATGATGAATAAAATCTTCATAAATCTTGCATTAGTGGCCCCCTCTCCCTGAATAGAAAATAAAGCCCTAAATACAATATAAACAGACATATGCAATGTAAAAAAATAGATATACTATACAGAAAACTGTATCTCCTAAACCATAATTATGAAGCATGTTCCCCCAATAAAATATTAAAAAAAAAAAAATTTCAGCAGGATGGGCATTAGACAACTTAATTTGCAGCGTTCCTCTCAAACAAATAACATAATTAGGCAACACAACATAATTGGGGCATTTCATATAAATGAGCAGGGATTCTTCCAAACTCACTTGGTCAATTGCACAGGTTGCCCCTATGGTACTGCTGTCCCTGGTGTTTGTTCTAGCAGTGGGAAAGTTAGAGTTAGAAGAAGCGGTAGTGAGTAGCGTCAGTAAGTAGTGGTAGTAGGAGGATTAGTATTAGGTGTAGCAGCAGTGAGATAAGGTGCGGTGGCAGTGATGTGGCGGTGGGGTTAGTGTTAAGTGCAATGGTGGGGTTAGTGTTAGGGGCAATGGTGAGGTTAGCGTTATGTGTAGCTGCGGTGAGGTTAGCGTTAGTTGCAGCTGCAGTTAGGTTAGCATTAGGTTCAGCAGCGTTGAAGTTAGGGTTAGGTGCAGTGGTTGTGAGGTTAGCGTTAGGTGTGGTAGCGTTAGGTGCGGTGGCAGTGGGGTTAGCGTTAGTTGTGGCAGTGGTGAGGTTAGCATTAGGTGCGGCAGCGGTGAGGTTAACGTTAGGTGCGGTGGCAGTGATGTTAGTGTTAGGTGTGGCGGTGATATTAGTGTTAGGTGCAGTGGGCAGTGGCGGTGAGGTTAGCTTCAGGTGTGGTGGTGAGGTTAGCTTTTGGTGCGGTGGGGAGGTTAGCGTTAGATGCGGACGGTGAGGTTAGCGTTAGATGCGGTGGTGAAGTTAGTGTTAGGTTTGGCGGTGAGATTAGCGTTAGGTGCGGTGGTGAGGTTAGCGTTAGGTACAGAGGTCAGATTAGTGTTAGGTTCGGCGCTGAGGTTAGCCCACCCCCCCAATATAGATAGCCATAGAGCCCGATACAGGGAGCCAGGAAACCCCCCATCACAGGTACAAGCGAGTGCCCCAACAGAAAGCCAGACCCCCTCCCAGTATATAGCCAGTGCCAGTAAAACTGACATTTTATGTGGTGGGAGACAGGGAGCCCCCCCCCCCCCCCCACCCCAAAGCAGAGTTTGTAGGGGAGGGAAAGGTGATGTAACTCACCACATCAGACTCCTGCATTCACAAGAAGATTCACTCCACGGTTTGGGGGCGGGGCTTCGATTCGGTTTGGGGGCGGAGCTTCGCCATGATTTGGCGGTGGTTCGTGGAATCCCTTTCCTGCAGCCCCTTGTAATTCCTCCTTACCTACTGCCCCTTTGTAATTCGTCCAGCACATTGCATGTTTAGGCAAGGAGGCGGAGTTTGCACGTAAAAGCAGCCAGCCCAGGTCCATTCTAAGGGCAGCCTAGAGCTCTCTCATCCTATGCTGTAGACACTAGCCCGGCACAAATGAACAACTACTGCTGGGGGCGGGGCTTTGGATCTAGCAGCCACAGCGCTGTAAGCAAAATTGTAATATTTACACAAGTAGTGCTGCACAGACGGTCCAGCCCTGTGTGTGTGATGAGAAAGGAGGGAGGTGTCAATCCGTGCCTGATGGCGCCCTCCCTCCCTTAGCACTCAGGGCAGCAGCAGGGGCTGCACGGCACTAGAAACGGGCATGCTCTTATGCTAAACAGAAGAAGGTCAGCTGATCACGCTGATCAGCTGACACCAGGGCAAGATTCTATTGGTTGATCATTTAGGGGTGGTGCTGGAGAGCACTGCTCCATATATACTTGCTGCTGGCCATTCTCAAGTTGTCTGCCGTTGCGATCACTACGTGGAAGCACTCAGACCTTAGTCAGATCTCACAGTGTGTTAGAACCAGGAGGACCTGGGAATTCACACTGAGCCAGAAACTTTGTATTGTTATTCTGCTTATGCTCAGACTAGTTCCAGGGTGTAGAGACCACGGACCTTACACCCAGATTAGGGAACTGTATTGTTATCAGTGTTATACTCCAGACTAGTTCCAGGGTGCTGAGACCACGGACCTCGCACCCAAGATTAGGGAACTGTATTGTCATCTGTGTTATACTTCAGACTAGTTCCAGGGTGCTGAGACCACGGACCTCGCACCTAAGTCTAGGGAACTCGTGCAATTCATTCTGTTATTCTTCAGACTAGTTCCGGGATGTAGAGACCAAGGACCTCACACCCAGACTAGGCTTTGTTTGATATCTGTTATGACTTATTGCTTTCCTGACTACTCCTCTGTCATCTGATTCGGTACCTCGCATATCTGATACTCTGTTGCCAAACCCTGCTTGCCTTGGATACCGAATCAGCCTTCTGTCTATGTACTTTATCTGACCATGTGTTGCCGACCTGGCTTGCCCGACCTTGAGAGCTATCTCTCCAATTAAGAGATAGTCTCTAGATCAGATAGTGACATCCACCTTTAGGTGTCACTCACCTTCTGATCCTCCCGACCTCCAGCCTGACTCCACCCCTTGGGGAGCTTCAGGCTGCTGGAAGGCTCTGTGTTCTTCAGAGCAGTATTTCCTTACTGCTTATGATCACCTGCGTGCAGGTGCACTACTCAAAGTATTACTGTTACACCAAACACTCACATACCTTAGGTGTTCAGAGGTTAGCAATATATCTGTATCATCGGTGATTCTGCAGATCATCAATAATCAGGTATATATCTGCATTCTTGGTGATACTGCAGATCACCAATAATCAGATACTCTCTGCGTGCTGACACCAATCGTTACAGCAACTTCCCATCAGATCGTTGGGTCGAAACCGATAATTTCCAACACATTTGATGTGCTCCAGATTGATATTGGAATACATTTTCAGATTATTACTGCACAATAGATCCAGTTAAAAATAGGGAGCAGATCGTTTCAGAAAAAATTGATTCAACCCATCGATCTGACAGGGAATTGAATCCTGTGAACCAGCCATTAGACTGTGAAAAGTATTGGACTGTGAGCTCCTCTGAGGACAGTCAGTGACATGACTATGTACTCTGTAATGTGCTGCAGAATATGTCAGTGCTATATAAATACATAATATTATGGTAGGACATTAGACTATGACTATGGTAGGATTAGATGGCGAGCTCCTCTGAGGACAGTCAGCGACATGACTATGTACTCTGTAATGTGCTGCATAAGATGTCAATGCTATATAAATACATAATAATAATATGGTAGGACATTAGACTATGACTATGGTAGGATTAGATTAGAGATGGCTTAAACCTCCGATTTTCGGTTCGCGAGCCTCGAACTCGAACTTCCGAAAAAGTTTGTGAACCTGCAAACTGTTCGAACCGCAATAGACTTCAATTGGCAGGCAAACTTGAAAAGCTACAAACACTGTTTCTGGCCACAAAAGTGATGGAAAAGATGTTTCAAGGGGTCTAACACCTGGAGGGGGACATGGCGGAGTGGGATACATGCCAAAAGTCCCGGGGAAAATTACAGATTTGATGCACAGAAGGGTTATAATCCCTAAAAGGCAGAAATCACTAGGGATGATCGGAAACAGCTAATTCCGTTTCGCCGGAATTGGCGGATTCCACCAGCGCTAAATTCCGTCGCTATGACATTTCCGAGGAATCTTGCAAATTTCTGCGGAATTCCGCATTCCGGCGGAAAAATTCAAGTAATCGCAAATGAAACCTTGTTTATGCTAAATGGTAGCCCATGGAACCTACTGGCTGTTCCCACGGTCAATTTTTTGTTTTTTTCAGCAGGAGGTGTCACTTTGGCCTCCCTCCTCAGTTTTTTGTTTTTTCCAGCAGGAGGTGTCACTTTGGCCTCCTCTTGTCTTGTCTGGATTTGTAGGATGTCAAAAGCCAGCTCACATACATTGGCCAGGAATCAAACTCAGGTCAACTGCTTGGAAGGCAGCGATGCTCACCACCATACCACCAATGCTACATGCTGAAACTTCTTGGAGCAGACTTACTTCCTCCTCCAAAAGACACACATACATCCCCATAAAATCATTCAATAGCAACTGCGTGCACAGTCTCTGCGGCACAAACAGTTAGCACATTCGGCTGTTAACTGAAAGGTTGGTGGTTCAAGCCCGGCCAGGGACGGCCTTGCCTTTTGTGTTCAACAGTTGCCCAAAGAGAACCCCAGATAGCCATGTAGAATCATCTCTCTCTGGGCTTGAACCACCAACCTTTCGTTTAACAGCCGAACACGCTAACTGATTGCACCACAGAGACTGTGCACACAGTTGTTGCTAAACGATTTTATGTGGATACATGTGTGTCTTGTGGAGGGAGGAAAAAAGTCTGCTCTAAGAAGTTTAAACTTTAAAGCAACTTTAAACAAAACTGTATATATCAAATTTCTACATTGTAATGATCTGCTCTGCTGTCTGTACAGGCAGACAGCTTTTTGACCATTATTTAGGTCTGAGTGCTGCAGGTCCCTGGAAAAGAGACCTGTCTTTATTCTGCAAGTTTCAGAGTTGCTGTTCTGGTAAGGAATTTGCATCCACTTGTCATGCAAATTGCTTAGCTGCTTCCTTTGATGGCTTGCAGTATAAATACCATTTCCTCCCAGCAGTGGCGGCTCCAGGATGTTTTTTTCGGGGGTTCTATGCAGGTGTTGGACCAATTACCGGGGGAGCTGACGACCGGCAAAAAATTGGGTGTGGCTACAACCTGCGGCGCTTCGCGCGCCGTGGTGAAACAAAATGGGCGTGGTCATGACCGGATGAGGGCGGGGCTAACTGTAATTTAAAGTGAACCCAGGGTGAGAGTGATATGGTGGCTGCCATATTTATTTACTTTTAAACAATTCTAGTTGCCTGGCAGCCCTGCTGATCTATTTGGCTGCAGTAGTGAACTGAATTACACCAGAAACAAGCATGCAGCTAATCTTGTCAGTTCTGACAATATTGTCAGAAACCCCTGACCTGCTGCATGCTTGTTCAGGATCTATGGTTGAAAGTATTAGAGGCAGAGGACCAACAAGGCAGCCAGGCAGCTGGTATTGCTTAAAAGGAGATACATATGGCAGCCTCAATATTATTCTCACCTCGGGTTCCCTTTAAAAGTGCAAAGCAAAGACAGAGGGCCCAAGTTTTGGTGACCCTTTCCCCAGAAAATTCACATAATTGTGCAGGTTTTCTCAAGAAAATACACGTAATGTGAGCAGATTTGAACAAAAAACACGTTCAATAACCCCAATATGCACAATCGTTATCAGATATGACCCCAATATGAACAACCGTTATCAGATATGACCCCAATATGCACAACCATTATCAGATATGACCCCAATATGCACAATCGTTATCAGATATGACCCCAATATGCACAATCGTTATCAGATATGATCCCAATATGAACAATCGTTATCAGATATGACCCCAATATGAACAATCGTTATCAGATATGACCCCAGTATGAACAATCGTTATCAGATATGACTCCAATATGAACAATCGTTATCAGATATGACCCCAATATGAACAATCGTTATCAGATATGACTCCAATATGCACAATTGATCTCAGATATGACCCCAATATGCACAATCGTTATCAGATATGACCCCAATATGCACAATCGTTATCAGATATGACCCCAATATGCACAACCGTTATCAGATATGACCCCAATATGCACAATCGTTATCAGATATGACCCCAATATGCACAATCCTTATCAGATATGACCCCAATATGTACAATCCTCAGCAGATCTGACCACAATATGCACAATGCTCAGCAGTTCTGACCCCAATATGCACAATGCTCAGCAGTTCTGATCCCAATATGTACAATGCACAGCAGTTCTGACCCCAATATGCACAATGCTCAGCAGTTCTGACCCCAATATACACAATGCTCAGCAGTTCTGACCCCAATATGCACAATGCTCAGCAGTTCTGACCCCAATATGCACAATGCTCAGCAGATCTGACCCCAATATGCACAATGCTCAGCAGTTCTGACCACCACAATCAGCAGCACTACCTGAAAAAGAAAAGAAAAACCCATTTACTCACCTAGTCAGAAGACCTCCTGTTCCGACCTCCTCCTCTCCCGACCTCTTGCAGCTCCCACGATCCTCTTCCTTCATGTGACTTCCTGCCTGCAGCCTGCATTACCCAGCAAGCAGGGCTACGGGAAAATGGCCGCCCGAAGCCCTGCACTGCAGACTCCAAGTCTGCAGAGCAGGGCTTCGGGCGGCCATCTTACCGTAGCCCTACTCTGCTGCTTCGGGCTGCTGCTGTGAACTGACTCGGCGTCTCTTAGACGCCTGAGGTCAGTTCACGCTGAAAGGATATGTAGGTATATATGTATATATATATTAGTATATAGTATAGTATATAGATCAATTTCATATACAATTATACATGTATCTAATCAGTGTGATATTAGGGTGTCTTCAGAAGAACCAGCCTCACATCTGTGCAGGAAAATACTGGCTGTATGAAACTCAGAATAGGCAAATTCTCTCTGGGCAAATCCCCTGAGCGTCCCTCAAGCAACTGTATGTTCTTAAATAACATATTTCCCCGTGATCATTGAACTGTGCTATTTCTCGTAAATCACATGACTTTCTGTAATTATGGTGACATATGATGATATACTGCGCATGAGCAAATTCTGTATTGAGTAAGATATAAGGAAAGCAATTGAAGTAAAGAACTAGCATAATGTGTGCTCACATCTTCTTTGTCTGTGTGTTCTGTTAACTATCTTATGTCCTGGCGCCAGGAAATTAAGTAGTCTAAAGCATCTGATATCTGACAAGGCCGTGATATGAACTTACATAGAAACCACTCCTTTCAGCTGGGGTCTCGCCGCGGATGGTCTTCTTCAGAATTCACGTAAGTAATACGACTAGATTTCTCTTTTTGTTTTTTAAAGAGAGAGGTGTCTATATTATTTATGTGAAATTTCTGTTGATACCAAAACGAATCCGGTTTTGGAGTTTGTGTTTTTTGATAGTATAATTTTAATTATATAGATTATAAGGTTTTTAGAAGGCCTTAGTTTAATAAAAAAAAAAAAATATTAGGAAGAAGGGACTTTTGGTAAGTCTATTGCTCTATTGCGCTTCTCTTAGTAGGTCTAAGGGAAATATAGATTTTTTGGGAAAAATCTAACAAATTTGAAGTCTGATCAACTTCAATAAATATTTTCTTTTGGCAAGAAAATAGGGTTCATTTGGGAAATGAACAGGGCACCATATGGTATGGATTTCTGGGTACTTGTAGTTCTTCTCTTAGGTTTTGAATGGGTTTGTTATAGTTTATTTTTGTAAGGTTTTTATAATGTCAGATAAGATTCAGATGTTTTAGATTATTTTTCTGTGTTTGTTTTGTAAATAATAATCTGTTTTATTAGTAAGGTT